>NC_092818.1:24071639-24374874 GCF_023375885.2 Dermacentor andersoni
GAAGGTGCACGGCAGTCCTCCTTGGTATCCTTCGCTGAGCCGCCTCATCTCCAACAGCCTGTATCAAATTTTATGCCTCCGCTGCGTCGCGCGACCGAGCAGAAAATTGCCGACATCTTTCCAGGCTACAGCCAACTTCTTGCGGCTGCACCACTAAGCTACGCTGACATCATTGTGGCGCCCCAACAGGTCCCGGCGGCTGCACCACTCAGCTACGCTGAAGTCGTCTTGAGGACCCAGGTACTCTCGGCAAGTATGTCGCTCCGTTCTGCCGACTTCTTGCCTATGGCCCTACTGCCGCCCGCCGTGCAGTCATGTCAGCAGCCGCCCCGTACGACGCGTTCTGTGGCATGGCTGGTACCTGCCCCGGCGACCCGGTGGCGTTCTCTCGACTGCCGGCCAATATGCGTTGCATACGGCGACGCTGGTCAAGTGCACAATTTTGTAATCATGTACAGCTGCCTAGTGCCGCACCACTAGTGACAAGCCAGTCCAACTGTCCATATTACGGCCCCCCGTCGGCTTTGTCGCCGACATTGCGCCCGACGACAACAACCCGCCGTTCACCTTCTCCACGCCGTCGCTCTCTGTCACCGATGCGACCTCACCCCGTAACTCAGGACGTGGAAAACTATTTGTCGCAGTCCAAGATGCAAGGGGTGCGACAACGTCGAAATGTGAAAGTCCTCCCTGCAGTCCCTCGAACGTAATCGAAGTGTTTGTTGACGGTGTTGGTGCATCTGCACTCGAAGACACTGGAGCCGTCGAATGTGCTTTGAAGGCTAAGTTTGCCGCTTACTTCGTAAAGTCACTACGCCCCTTTCTGAACCTTCCCTCCGCACAGCCAGTGCTCAGCACATTCACCCCTTGGCGGCTTGCACTGCTCGTGTTGTCATTGCCGATGTTGTATACGCCATAGAATTCATCATACTTTCCTCGTGCTCTTATGACGTTATCCTCGGCTGGGTTTTTCTCTCGCGCCACAATGCCGGTATTCATTGCGCATGGGCCGAAATAGAACTCTCGCAGCGTTAGATGTCCCCCTCACCGATAATTCTTTGCTTCCGAGGAAACTACTTGACCAAGCCGACACCTACGTTCCTCATAGCATCTCAAGGATCGTTCCCATGTCCTGCAGCGGAATCTCAGACACTGTGTCACTACTGCCTTCAGATGACCGCTATCTGACTTGGAAAGGTCTGCTGCTGCCTTTTGCGACAGGGGATATCACACAGAGATACAGCGCCTTTTATATTTGCGACCCATTTCCATACCGTGTGTTGCTGCTCCGAGGGGAATGTCTTTGCAGTGTAATGGCAGTGGTAATGTCCGTAATGTGTATCTCCTGCAGAATGTCGTGTAATAAACGAACACGAATGACATACTTCGCTGCGAGGTGATACGTACTTTGAACTGTCCATGGGCATCCCCTGTCGTCCTAATTACGAAGAAAGACAGTTCTGTGCGGATTTGTATGGACGACCGCCTCCTCAGCAAGATCACTCGCAGTGACGTCTACCCTCCCCCGAGCATAGGCGACACCATTGACAGTTTACAAGGCACATAATTCTTTTCATCTCTAGATTTGCGCTCAGCATATTGGCAAGTACCCACGGCAGCCGCCGATCGGCCGAAGACAGCTTTTGTCACACCCGACGGCTTATACGAATTTAACGCAATGCCTTTTCGACTTCGTAATGCGCCTGCGACGTTTGAGCGCATGATGGGCACAGCTCTGTGCGGCTTGAAGTGGCACACGTGCTTGTGTTATCTTGACGACGTTGTTTTCGCTCCTGGCTTTGCGACGCACCTTCAACGGCTATGGTGTTTTATTGTGCTTAACAGACGCAGGGCTACAACTAAATCTCTAGAAGTTCCGATTTGCTGCTTGGCGGATGACAATTCTAGGTTACGTCGTATCCAAGGATGGAATTCTCCCCGATCCAGCCAAACTTCAGGCCATCGCCGAATTCCCTAAGCAAACGTCCGCCAAAGAACGGCGCAGTTTAATCGGTCATTCTTCCTACTTCTTCCCTACCTACCCTACTCGCATTTAATCATCTTTTTACTGGATGGTAGGGACTCGTCGCACACCACCGACACAATTCTGCCATACCGGCCGGATGCATCTGCTTCATTCTCAATTTCGCCGCCATCATGTCGCCCTTGACAAAGTTTCTTAGAAGCAACGGGCTTCTCACTTATTGGTCGTCCGAGTGCACGAGGCCTTCACGAAGCTCCGTCGTTTGCTGACGTCTCCACCAGTTTTGCGCCATTACCACCTGACAGTCTCTACCGAGGTGCACACAGATGCCAGCGTCGTTGGCCTCGGCGCTGTTCTTGCCTAGCACAAAGAAGGTTTTCCTGAGTATGTCGTGGCTTATGCAAGCCGTACGCTTACGAAAGCTGAGACCAATTACACTGTACCAGAAAAAGAACGCCTGGTCATCATTTGGACTCCAAGTCCCGGCCTTATTTGTATGGTCATCCATTTAATGTAGTCCCGAACCACCATGTACTATGTTGGCTGTCAACCCGATGGGCACTCCGCCTGCAGGAGTATGATATCCGCGTGCTGTACCGCAGCGGACGCCAGCATTGCGACGCCAACACCCTCTCACGCACTCTTGCCGGACGACAATGCCTGCTGCTCACTATCCCGCTTTACTTTTTCTTCGCTCGACCTTTCCTCCATTGCGTCTGCGCAGCGCAAGGACCATTAGATTACCTCTCTTAGAGATTTGCTTTCTGGCTCATCAGCACCACCAACCACTTCCACGCTGCGTTGTCAAGCTCACCATTTCGTCATTCGCGACAACCTGCTTCACCGATGCAATTATAACCCCGACGGGTGGAAGTTATTATTAGCAGCACCTCGCAGTCTCCGTTCCAACATATGCTCAGCTTTCCCCGCCGATCCACAATGTGCCCCCTCCGGAGTTTTCAAAACTTATCAGTGCCTTCGACAGCGGTGCTACTGGCGAGGGATGTACAGCTCCGTGCAGAAGTTTGTTAGCTCTTGCGCCGACTTTCATCGCCGGAAATGTCCACTCCTCCTCTGGCAAGCCGGTCTGCAAACCTTTACGTTGCCCTACCCGGCCGTTTGCGCCAGTCAGCATAGATTTGTATGGGCCTCTTCCTCTGACATCCGCTGGAAGCCACTGGGCCATTGTGGCGATTGACCACCTGACGCAATATGCCGAAACTACCGTCCTCCTTGCAGCTACAGCGTACGATGCTGCCTCCTTCCTGCTTCATTGGTTCGCGAGCGTCATAGAGCACCCGAGGAACTGCTCAGTGGTTGCGGACGTGTCTTCTTATCCGGGGTAGTTGAAGCAATTCTTAAACAGTACTACGTTCATCGCACAGCTACAGCGTACCATCCTCAAACCAATTGCCTTACAGAATGTTTCAACTGCCCGCTCGGCAACATGCTTGCAATGTACGTCGCCTCCGACCACACGAATTGGGACGTCATTCTGCCCTTCATAACCTATGCGTATAACAACGCTACTAAGAGCACCACCCGCATTTAACCTTTTTTTTACTGGACGGTAGGCACCCGTCGCACACCACTGAAACAATTCTACCATGCCAGCCGGATTCACCTGAATGTGCGCCTATTTCTGCCACGACAAGACATGCTGAAGAGTGCCGCTATCTCGCACGGGGCTTTAACCAGTGACAGGAGCGCCAGGAGAGCACTGGCGGTGACAACACCTCTGCACCCACCTTTCTTCGTGGAGCGCTTCTTTGGTTTTCCGTTCCTGCCGCTACACCTGGGCTATGTTCGAATCTTCTGCCCAAGTATGAGGAGCCATACCGCATCGCCGAGTGCGAATCTCCCGTTAACTACGTGACCGAACCCATTAAACCACGTCCGCTGACTTGCGCCCTCTTCGAAGACACAACGTAAACGTCGAACGCCTCAAGCCGTGCTATGATCCACTCATAATTAGGAGCTGCTAGGTGGGCGGACGGCTCCGTTTTCATTTTCAGGGTGAATTGTAGCGAAGAGGAACGCTATATTCGGACTATCCTGTCCAGCGCTGTTCTCGGGGAACACCGCTTGTGCTGAGAGTGCTTGCCCGGCGCTTACGTTCGGTCCAACCGCTAGTGGCTAATAAACACCTTTGCAAAATATATTACACAAATTTATTTATGTTTTCTTTTGTTTTTTATGGCGAGCAGTTTAATAAAAAAGAGGTGAATATGTGTTTATTTTGCAATACGGCTTAGTATGTTAGGTAATACAAAGAAATGCTTGTTCAAAGTTGAATGTGCTATCTCAAATCACAACAGATTTATATTGAACTGTAAAAAATTGTTTCAATTGCCGTAAGTGTATGTTCTCCACAAGTCTTGCTGTTTCCCTGCTGCTCCTATGATATGGTGAAGGGGGGTCAAGCCAGGTGGCTCACTCTCCTCTTCTGCCTCGCAGCCGTGACAATGATGCATTTTCAAAAAAAAAAAAAATGAACGAAATGCCAACGTCGAATTTCCACTCTTACGTACTTGCCCAAATACCTGTCATTCACGCCAAACTCAAGTGTGGAAATCGTATCTTAAGGCAAATGTGGCTTCTGCATAGGCGTTATCTGTGCACGCTTAGAATATTCCACAGCCTAAAACAGCGCTAAGGGACTAGATTTACAACGTGCCGGTGTAGGGCACAGTAGTTCGAAGCTAAAGCTAGGTGTAATAATTAGAGCCCGTAGTGGTATCTAACTACATTTAACAAGCTTAGCAGTTTGTCATGCGAGTTGCCATAGTCACATATGTAGTGCAAAAGTAAGTCCAAAGTAGCACTGGTACTTTGAATTACTGTAATAAAACAGCATTCTGAATGTCGGTGTGTAAATAGTGCGCTTCGTGCGCAATTTTTTCTCCTGGGTAATGTTGTTTGCGTTATTTGTGTTCAAATTTATTGTTTTCATTAGAAACCATTCAATCTCGTATTCGATATTGCGCATTCATGCCATGTTGAGCATGAAGTGAACCCAACACTACTATAGTTATCACCATCCCTCTCCGCTTTGTGAAGAGTGGAAGAAAATTCATTCAATGTCTCATTCCTTATTTATTTATTTATGTCATGATTCATTCATATTATTTAGTTTGAATCGTTTCTGGGAAAGTACCTTTGTAAATCAAACGACGCATGGAGCAGATATGTTGTTCCCAGAGATAGGGAACCTTTCGCTCAACGTTGTCAAGATAATGAACGCCACCTAGCGTGTGTTGTGCGCTGCTGAGAACCTCAACATCTATTATGAAGCACAAAACACTTTCAAAAACGTTTCTCTGGCAATCAGCGCTCTTGATAGCAAATATTTCCTGAGGACGACAAAAAATACAGCTGACTACAATACGAGGTTCAGCTCTAGCTACCGCGCTACGTTTCTTTACATGCGTAAACGTACAAAAGTATGAGAAAGGGTGTCAAGGTGGCGCATTTGAGGTTACTAGACGGAACGTAGACACACGCGCGTATACACAACTCTTAGCTACGAAGATTGGGGATGTTAAGGGATCTGGAGAAATCTAAAAGTAACCGTTTTGTCACCTGCTGACACTTTCAATGTGCTTCCTTCTTTTCTACATTCGCTGCTTTATAAGGGCGCACAAAACAGGGAGAAAAGCAAATAGCAGCATCCAGATGAATGAGTTTTCTCATGGTACTTACGTATGTGCGATTTCGTGAGCAATAGTCAGATATCTTGTTCGGGACGTAATGCTATCCGAAACCAACAGCACCCTATAAGGGCCGCATGCGCCGCCCACTGCAGCAAGTCCTGTATGCAAAAAGTTGACAACTCTGGAAATTATGCACATAGCTGTGTGCAAAAAAAAAATCATTTGTGCGGAGATACACCGTTGATAACTCGCACAAATTGCAAAAGGTAAGAAAAATGCACGAACACACCAGTTTATAGCAAATTCATAGCATAGTAAATTGCGACGTTCGAAAAATTTATCTTAACTATACACCACATTGTCTACAACACACCACAGTATTTTCCACCTTAGCCAAGTTGTTCAAAGAAAAATACTGAATAAAAAACGAGGTGCAAAATAGAACTAAAATACCTACTGTGTTCGGTCTTCAGAATACTATACGCCTTAAAATCGCTCTGAAGATCGTCAAGCATGGCGCACCTATTTCAAATAAAACCGGCGAGCACGCACCTTTTTATACGGCACAATAAACTTAAGGAAAACGCACCGATATGCCACGTTGACCGAAAATACCCCAAGGGTATCGAATATGAGACAGTACTCTATGTACTGTCAGGAACTCCCAGTACGCAAGCTGGCATAAATATTTAAACCTTTATTTTTTTAGGATGAAACACCATACATTTACTCAACTCGTGTGAAAAAAATACGTAACTCATTATTTGCCTGCTCATTACATTCACCAAACACGCAACTTAGCAACACGTGCTAGAGTTTTCGGACCCACTGCAATGTTTTGCATAAAATATACTTTCTGGCGGGGAATAGAAATAGAAACTTTATTGCAATGGAAAATATTTGAAGGAGGGCTGGTCGGAGCCTCTCAGTCCAGCGCCCCACTGGCCTCTGCCGCCTGCCTGACCTGGCTAATTAAGGTCTCTTGTACTGCCAGGTCGGAGCGGGCGAGCTGTGCCTCCCACTGCTCCATTGTGTTGCTAGTATTTCGCCTATGAGGGTGCTTAGTGCACTCCCAGGTTATATGTATTAGGCTAGGTATGCCGCCGCACCAAGGACAGTTGGCCTTATAACGAGTGGGATACATGGCGTTTAGCAATTTTAAATGGGGGAATAACCCGGTCTGTATTTTACGCCAATCAGCGGCCTCTTCCCCGCTAAGTTGTGGGTGTGCAAGCGGGCATTTTCTGCGGACTCCGCGCTGATGAGCAAGGATGTCTTTTGCATTTAAATTTGTGGAATTTTGTGAGGGATAGTGCGGGTTGTTGGGGTTAGAAGAGGACGCCGTCGCTCGGTAAGTGAACCCTCGAGCTAACGCGTTAGCCTTTTCGTTCCGCTGTACCCCCGCGTGGCCCGGGCACCAGAGTAGGCGATGATGGTGGTTGAAGGATTTGGGGATTATTGCGAGGCTAGCCGCAGTCACGTGCCCCTTGAGAAACATGCGACATGTCTCCTGGGAGTCCATGACCACGACCGAGTCCCTTTGCGAACGCTCCGCGTGAGCGAGTGCAATCGCCACTGCTAATATTTCAGCCGAGGTGGGGGATACCGCCGTGGCCGACGCGGCAATTTGCTGTTGGCTGATCGCTTTCACGACTGCCAGGGCGTACCTCCTTTGGTAGCGTTGCCCGGTCGCTTCTGCATACACAGCTGCGGCCGTGTAGTAGGTGTTCTACCTATGGTTATTAGAGTACGCTGATTGAATGTGTTGTGCGCGTGCTTCGGGCCTTTCTTTGTTGTACTCGGGATGCATATTCTTTGGAATTGGGGCTACTCTAATTTTGTATCTCATCGAAGGAGGTAGAGGTACGGCCTGCTCTGTGAGATAAATGGGGTATGCTGCGATATTGAGTCCAGCCAATATTGCCCTACCAGTTTTTGTGAAGTTGAGGCGCTCCCTCTGTCGCATCAGGGTGGCCTGCCTCAGTTTGTCGAAAGTATTGTGCACTCCCAAACCTAACATGCGCTCCGTCGAAGTACACTTAGGCAGGCCCAGAGCAGCTTTGAAAGCGGTTCGGATTATTGTGTTAGCCTGCTTTTCCTCCTCCCTGTTCAGGATTTGGTACGGTAAGCCATACGTGATTCTACTAACCACTAAGGCCTTTACGAGCCTTAGGGTATCGTCTTCTCGCATTCCCACTTTTCGATACGTCACGCGACGTATCATTTGGGCTGTGTTGTGGGCTCTGGATTTGAGTGTCTGTAGTGCTCTCCCGTCGCTCTGAAGCCACAAACCCAGGACCTCTCGGACTGATTGGCCCTCAACCACGATGTTAATCGATCCTCTGGATTTGTAGCCTTTGGCGTGTATCCGGATGACCTCAGATTTTTCGGTTGTGCACTTCAGGCCACTCCATGTAGAAAATTTCTCCACCGCTAATACTGCGCTTTGGAGCGTATATTCCTTATCCCCTAGTGAACCTCTGCTCGTCCATAGCGTGATGTCGTCCGCGTAGAGCGTGTAACCCAGGTCGGTTATTCGATCCAGATTGCGCGTGAGGTGACACATCGCCATGTTGAAGAGAAGAGCAGATAATATAGTTCCTTGAGGTGTTCCTTTGTCAGGTATCTTAAATAAATCCGAAGTGATTTGGCTAATACTGATGCTCGCCTCGCGGTTGGAAACAAACGCTCTTAAGTAATTGTATGTGCGCTCACCACAACCCGCGAGTTCGAGTTCCTCTAATATTGCGGCGTGAGAGACGTTGTCGAAGGCTCCTTTGAGGTCTAGTGCTAGGACTAGTCTCTCGTCGCCGTACGGTATATTAGTTAGAACTTCCTCTCTAAGTAGGAGGAATGCGTTCCTGCAAGATAAACCCGTGCGAAATCCTATCATGGAGTCCGGGAACCAGCTCCGCTCTTCCAGGTATCGCTGCAATCTGCTATGGATAACCCTTTCATAGAGCTTACCCAGGCAGGACGTGAGCGACACCGGCCGTAGTGTATCAATGGGAAAGATATCGTTGTCCTCCTTTGGTGCTCATATATATCAAACGATTTTTTTTCGTAAACGTCCCCGAAACTACAGAATACATTTAAAAAGTGAAGTCGGAAACTTATTTTATTCGTATCCAAGCAGCATTGGCAAACGTGTAAGCCAGACATATGCCCTCTGTTGCGACTGGGGGTACGAAGACGTGGGATCCTCTTTCCTCGTGGAGGATTGAGGGAACGTGAGGCGGCGTCCGATATTCAGGACGTTAGACAAACAGGTATTTATACATTAAAATAGTACAATAAAATGCAATGAAATACAGAAAAGTTGATGATAAAGTGGTAGTCGCCGATCACTCCTGCCATCCGTAGCTCGTTTTATGCCTTGCGTGATCATTGTTTAGTCGCTTTCCCCAATCCGGTGTCAGGAGGCCGTTAATATCAGGTCCCATCAATCGAGTGTCAGGAGGCCGATGACATCAGGCTTCCACCAATCCGGTATCGGGAGACCGATGACATCAGGCCCCACAAATCCGGAGGTAGTGTTGTGTATCCCAGGATAGCATATCCCACCGCTTCCACCAGTTGTTGCGATGCCTGTTTATCGAAGCTTGACCGCCGTTACTATTGGGTAGCGCAGCGTTGTCGGCAGGCTGCAGGCATGCGGTAGACCATGGCGACCTGGCAAGGACGAGACGACTTCTAGTGCGAACCTTGCGCGGATTATTCAAAGGTTGGTGAATGATAAGAAGAAAATGAAGTTAAAAATACATTGCGTGGCACATTAATTAGGCCCAATAAAGTCGTAGGCGGGATCTTACGCACGTCAATGTCACGTGATATGCACTGAGTTTCACGGCGCTTCGCGACGGAACCCATCCATCTGGCGATCCTTCACGAGCCGGCCCCCGCAGGGGGCAACCCGCAGGTTTGGGATACTAGACACTTTTCCTTTCTTCTAGGCGACGTTGGTTCACGGAAGTTCTCCTCTAGAGCTTGACAATTTGAGGAAAGGGCTCCTCTAAAGTCGCACACACACACAAATGGGCCTGTAGGCACTGCGGGATGCCAGCCAGACCAGCAACTCCTCGAGATAACCACAACAAATTGGGAATTCACCCTTCGTTTCCATGAGGCATGGTGGTCAAGCATTCTTTTTTGCACGGGGTGCTACACGCCAACCAGGACAGCATCTCCGGTGGGAGAGGAAGCTCCCGACGCGTAGGGGCCAGCAGCCACTGCGCGAGGTATCGGCGTTTCAGTAGCAGAATTAGCCTCAGGGGTGACGAACCCTTGGTTCGTAGCTGGTAGATTCCTGGGAGTTGTTCATCATTCCTCGTGGCGCTCTTCTGTCTTTTCTCCCTGGTCCGGGCAGGTCAAACCACTTGCAAACAGGTCTCGCAACTTTTCGTCTCCTATTTGGGCAAGCAATCACTCCAGAACCGGGCCGGACCTACAACCACAAAGCAGCGAGCACAAGGCTACCCTCCCTCAAGATACACCAGGCTTAAAAAAAAAGAAAACCCACTACTCCTTTCCCATTTCTTGAAAGCGTTAAGAAGTGGTCGCTAAAATCAGCTAATAATCAACTACAACTTTGCGATAAACAAATAATATCAACGTAAAAACGCCACGGAAACCCGAGTGAGCATGAACCTTTCGTTACTCTAGGGGCAACAACTCAAACGGTCGGCATTGCCATTAAGCTTACCCTTCTTGTGGCGAATATCGAAGGTGTACTGTTGAAGAGCCAAGCTCCAGCGCAAAATACGACCGTTTTTTGTAAACATGGACTGCAGCCATGTGGTAAGTCTCGATGGTGAACCTTGAACCAGCGATATAGCAGCTAGCTTCTGCACCGCCCATACTATGCAGGCGCATTCCTTTTCTGATGCACTGTATACTTCCTCACGAACTTAAAGCTTTCTACTGGCGTACAGTACAGGGTGTTCGTTTTCATCATCTCCCTTATTACAAAGCACCACCCCCCTACCCCCGTCACTGGCATCACACCGAAGCATGAATGGCTTAGAATAGTCGGCGCGTTCAACACTGGCTGACTCGTAAGTGCTTTCTTCAGCATACCAAAAGCCTTTTCTTTTGTGTCATCCCACTTTACCGTCTGCGGTTCTGCTTTTCTGAGAGCATCTGTTAACGAACTTGCAATCTCGGAATAACGCGGGATATATATTTGGTAATAACCTGCCAAACCAAAGAATTACCTGATATCCCGCCTGGTGCGTGGTTTAGGGAAGTTGTCTATTGAGGTCAGTTTAACCTCGGAAAGCCGACGATGGCCTTGCCCTATTACATGACCTAAATAAACTACCTCCACGAGCCCTAATTGGCGTTTGGGAGCCTTGACAGTTAAGTGCGCCTCTCGTAGACAACACAACACGGTTCGCAAGTGTTGCATATGCTCCACCCATGATGAAGAAAATATTGCTATGTCATCAACATACGGAAGTGCAAAGTCCTCCGTTCCCCGTAGCACTTGATCCATAAGGCTAGAGAAACAATAGGGAGCATTCTTCAGTCCGAAGCTCAGGACTTTCGGCCGGAAGGTTCCTATCGGGTAAATAAACGCCGCAAGCCTGCCTGCTTGCCCTCTTGGTCAACAGAACCTGCCAGTACCATCTGACTAAATCGAGCTTAAAGATGAAATTAGCACTGCTCACTTTCTCAAGCCTTTCCTCTATAGGCAGGTTGCGCACGTAGTTCCCGCGCCTACTAGGGCGCCCCTCGCGGCGGCGAGCGCGGAACCGGCAGGATACGACTGGCTCGCTTGCGTTCGGAAAGCCTGTATGTGCACTGTTTCGCGCGTAGCTGTTGCCTTTTCTGAGCAATGCCGAAGTGCAATCCGAGCTGTTGAGTAGTGGGCTGCAACAGCACGTACACCAACTCACGAGGAACAAAGTTTTACAGGTTTCCAAGCCGACCATATGAACCAGAACGGCATCAACACTGGATAGCGCTCGTCCGACGGCATAAGCTGTTTTATGTTCCGGCGTTATGCCAAGTGCGTTATAACGCTGAATTCTTTGCTTTTACAGCAATGATGGCAGCAACGGGACACCTGCAGTCAGTGGCGTAGCTAGGTCGTCTGGCACCCGAGGCCCATAGGTCGTCTGTCCCCCCTCCCCTCTCCCTGGTTTATTCGAGGAAGGCCAGGATATCAACAATTTCCGCGTGTCTCCAGACGTATATAACACCCCCCCCCCCCACTGGCCCCTTGCACCCGGAGCCCACGCCGCTCCGCCCCCTTTGCTACGTCACTGCCTGCAGTGCGTACCAGGATATGCAGCAAACAAAGTAGTTTGTTCCCACACTATACCGCAGTAAGGATGTGGAACTCTTTCCCAATCCTCTCCCATTCAAACAGCGCTAGGGCTTGCTGAGAGATTTAAGGAGGGGTTGCAGCCGGCTGAGCTGGCATACACCCTTCTGCGCCCAGCATATCAACGAAGGGGCAGGTGAGATCACCAAAATTTTTGACAACGTGGTTTATTGGAACCTCCTTTGCACGCACTGAAAAATCGCAACATAAAAGTATCGCACTTCCAGTAACTTGGGCGAAAATATTTTCCCAGCGTAGTCTAACAACTGGTAAGTTCATCCCCTTATTTTTGGGTTTGGGGAGAGCGACGTTAGAATACCTCTGGTAGGTCTTACGATTCGTTCGTACGCCCCACGTTCTTGGATGAGATGTTTTGGATTCGTATTTGCCGTCCTGTATGTACAGGGAAACTACCGCGGCGTCCTTGCACTTCCCTGCGATGCCAGCACGACAATCGCAGCTCCCCGCTAGGATTTGTCTGCTGTCGCCGATCTTCAAGAATCAATGTCGCTTATAATTTCATGCGTCCACACCATAGATAACGAAGTAACTTAAGCTGAGCTTCACGCATCTCGCTGGTGCATTATCTTTCGTTTGCGGAATAAACCTAGCAGTCACTTCCGATCAGTGCGAGTTCAGCACTTCGCTCACGCCGTAGACGTGCCCCACTTCAAATAGACGACTTCCTTTCTCTAAATTCTTTTCCCTAAAAAAGCTATGAAGATCTTGTAATTGCCGAAACCCGGTTAAAATTAATATCGGCACGCTGTTTCGCGCCATCGCTACCGTTTGACAGGACGCCAAACACGCAGCGCGGGCTGCTGACGCCGTGAGTAATCCTACCACATTCGCGCAACTATTCGTCAGATGGCGCTAGGGGTTGGAAAGACAGGGCGCCGCCTAGCACTTGCAACGTGCCCATATGCGGTGTTGGGTAGGTCTGGTCCTTCGTGATTAAGTTGAGCTGGCGATAATCGATACGCGGTCGCGGCTCTTTTCTTGGAACCTCAACCAAGATAAGAGGCGAGGTATAATCACTCTCTCCTGGCTCGATTACACATAGCTCAGACATTGTGTTTATTTAAGCGGTCATGACATGACGTTGACGAGGTGAAAGGCGATAAGCTTTCGAATGAACTGGGTCCGACGAGGTTAACTCGATGTCGTGAATGATCGCAGTGGTCCTGCCTGGTGTGTCTGAAGATATGTCTTTAAATTCCAACACGAGCTCCCACAGTTCGGCCCTTTGATTGGGATTTAACTCCTCCTGCTCTATTAGCTTGTTGATGGTCTCGTAAGTGTCTTTTGCCCCCGTTACGGATGCTAACTCCGGAAAGTCGGCCGGCATCTCCTCAGGTTGGTTAAGGGACATGTTCACAATGGCCTCCCTTCTCTCGGTAGGGTATAAGTAGATTGATGTGGTACAGTTGTGGTGTCCTTCGTTTTCCTGGTACCGTGGTTAAGTAGTCTGTTTCAGATAATTTCTGAATTGTGTCAATGGGAAGGATTTGTTTCAGATAATTTCTGAATTGTGTCAATTCGTCCTTCCCATTGAACCTGTAGTTTGTTTTTCAATGAGAGTTTCAGGATCTTCGCCTTTTCCCAAACTTTAAAGCGTCGCGTTCGAACCGTCCTGTCACAGTAATGCTTAGCATTGCTGTGTGCCTTACGCAGTCCCTGCCCTGCAAATTCTTGAGAAGTGTGCAGATGGTTCAGCAGCTCTAACACGTCTGCTACTACCGAAGGATTGTCCGCCCGGCCTTCCCATGCTTCTCGACCAATGCGAAGAGGGGACAGAAGGCAGCGTCCGTAAACGAGCTCTGAAGGTGAAAAACCTGTTGAGTCGTGCGGCGCAGTTTCCCCAGCACAGGGTAGCCAGCCGGTATTTACACTGGCTAACCTCCCTGTCTTTCCTTCCCTTTTCTCTCTCTCTCTCTCTCTCTCTCGAGTGCGTCGCGCGCAACATGGTCGCGTTCTTCTTTGGCCTCACGTGCTGCCCGCTCACGCTCTGCTTTTTCCTCTAGGCGCTTACGCTCTTCTTCCTTCTCCGCAATGCTCTCTAGGCATTCCTTCAGTTCATCGTCGTCTGCCCCGATCGCTTCGATCACCTCAATGATCTCCGGCTTTCGCTTTGATTCGGCAATTTTGAGGCCCAACTCTGGGCAAGCTAAATAATCCTGCCTTTTTTAGTGCTTTCAAGTTCCTGGCTGCCCTCAGTGCTGCTAACTCTTCACTCTATAGCAACCTCGACATACTCAGAACTTCCGTGAACGGTTAAAGAGAAATCACTGCTTTGTACTTCTCCAAAAAATATACGTAAAGCCAAGTGATATCTTAGTGAAGGAAAGCCGGGCACTCACCATATGCAGTCATGAATCCTGACACCTTCCTTCCCAACGTTGTCACCAAGGCGAAGAGGCTACAATCTCGTAGGTGTCGTCCAAAGTTGGGGTCCCCAGGGTAACGTATCCCAATCGCTGCCAGCCAGTTGCGTATCCCAGTGTAGCGTATCCCACCGCTGCCACCAGCTATTGCAACGCCTGTTTATCGAATCTCGACTGACGTTACTATTGGGTAGCGTGGCGTTGTCGGCGGGCTGCAGGCATCCGGTAGACCATGGCGACCAGGCAAGGACGAGACGACTTCTAGTGCGAACCTTGCATGGCTTATTCAAAGGTTGGTGAAAGAATAGGAGAACAGAATGAAGTTAGAAAGGTACATTGCGGGGCCCTTTAAATAGGCCCACTAAAGTCGTAGGCGGGATCTTGCGCACGTCAACGTCACGTGGTATGCATTGAGTTCCACGGTGCTTGGTGACGGCACCCACTCATCCGGCGATCTTTCACGAGCCCGCCTCCGCACCGGCGACCAGCAGGTCTGGGATAGTAGACGCTTTTCCTTTCTTCTAAACGACGTTGGTTCGCGCAAAGGGCGTCTACTTGCGGAAGGGGGGCTGATGCGCTCTCTCAATTGGCGTCTTCACCAACGCGCCTCCGCAGGTGGCAACCCGCAGGCGCGGGATAGTAGGCGCTAATCCTTTCTTCTAGGCGACGTTTGTTCATTCGAGTTCTCCTGTAGAGCTTGACAGTTCGAGAAAAGGGTCCCTCTAAAGTCGCACAAACACAAAGGCGCTTGTAAGCACTGCGGGATGCCAGCCAGACCAGCAACTCCTCGAGACAACCTCAGCAAATTGGGAATTTACCCTTCGTTTCGATGAGGTATGGTGGTCGAGCATCCTTTTTTGCACGGGGTGCTACACGCCAACCGGAACTGTAGGTTGTCGTTTTCGCCGACTCCGATCGTACTCTGACAGGTGATGGCCGCATCATTGCACTGAGCGTGTGTGCGTCTTGGACGCGCCAGTTTGTGCTGCTGACAGGTGACAGACGTATCAAGGCGAATTGCTCAAACCTGTCCTGAACGAGGTATTCCCGCGCTGGTCATAATTCATCCGTGTCGAGAACCATGTTGACAAAGCCGTCAGCCCGTTCCCCTTAATCGTGCGCGCCGTGACCGAGGGGTGTCGCAGGGTGAACGGCCGATCACAACAGCCCGTCCACCCTCAGGAAGAGGGCACGAAAGGGGGCAGCTCATCCGTGCCATTTGAAGAGGCCTTGGGCGCTCAGCAGGCGCAGCTCCTGCTCGAAGTCCCAGGCTCCCCGGGAGGCTCGAAATGCCGATCACAACCGCCCGTCCACCGCCGAGAAGAGGGCGCGCAAGGGGTCAGCTCAACAGTTCCCCTTGAAGAAGCCTTGGCCACTCACCAGGCTCAGCTCCGGCTCGAAGTACAGGGCTGGCCGGGAGGATCACGTCCAATGGACATCTTGGAGGGAGGGTTGGCTGCAGGTCGTAGGCTCGGAACTGGTATTTTAGTGACCAATTCCGCACAGCGCCCGAGCAGGGACAAGGCAAGCGCCCAAACTCCCTCCGAGATATGGCAGGTAATCCTCCTCCTCCCTTAATTAATCCCAAGGTCAGAACCAGCGACCTCCAGTAAGGCAGCCATAGAGGAGCACGGCTCAAACGAACCTAAACAAATGAATTAGTAAATGAAATTTCGGACCCTAAACAAAGTTTAAACGGTAGGGTGCCTAACGTTTTGGTCAATTTCATTTTTATCATGGCTGAAAGAAGGTGGTACTCACGCAGCTCTGAGGCAAACGACAAACAATTTTAGGACAGAACAAACAAAAAACTGTTTATGTTCCTTATCGAGACATAAACTCCTAACAAACGACATAGCTCATGAGTCCGCTAGTTTCAGCCACATTTGTCCCTCCCCATTGAAACGGCCCCAAGATCGCTGTTAGTTTGGTCACGGCATGGCGAGTTTCAAGTTCGAAGAACTGGGATCCTCCGCATCAACGTGTCCCATGTCCTCAACTACGCCCCTCCGAACTAAATATTCCACGTAGCTCGTGATTCACAAGTAGCCAAAACGAAATAAAAAGGAGACCTTTTGAACCACGGCATTCGTCACAGCGATTGAAATGGACAAAGGGATCAGTGCCGCGTGCACCCGTTCTCGTGCACTCGTTCTCGTATTCGTTACGCGTTCGGTCAGTGCGACGTGCCAGTACCAGCGCCTCTAAAGTGAAACGCACTGGGCTCTGCTGCAAGGCGTTACCTTAAAGGGCCCCTGAAATGGTTCGGACAAATTTAGTAGACGCGTAGGGTACAGTTAAAGTTAATCATTCGCACCACAATTTGTGTGAAACGTTTCATATAAAGAAAGCTACGGACGATTACAAGTTACCCTCCTACATAGTCATGCATTTTCTCCTCAACTCGTTTGCCGAGTGATCAGGGCTAAGCTCCGCCTTCACTGGCTCTGCCTCATGATATCACGTCGTGTCGTCGACTTCCGGTTCTCTAGGAGCGAGCGTGCGAAACCTCTCCAAACTCTCCGCCAGCTGCTTGGCAGTCGTCCCTAAGCGAGAGCTATCGAAGCCGCGCGCGTTGCGAACATTCTCTCGCAGCACCGAACTTGTCTGGTATTCCGGTAACCACAGGCTAGCTGGGCGTTTCGAAGGAACAGTGGAGGCATAAACTCCAGCTGAAGAAGGAACTTAAGCGTAGACGTACGTGAGCTGCCTGATCGGTCTCCGCGGTCCAGCCACCCGCTGGCGCAAAGCTTAACCAGCCAAACACAGCTAATATTGCTCTAACCAAATGTAAAACATTTTAAACATTTACAAAAACAACGTGTTAACAATTACGCTCCTGCGAAATATTTACACCAGCAGCAAAGAAGTATACATTTTCTTACTGCTACTGTGTGCGCTTGAGCTCTGTGCCACCAGGTGGCTGCACCGTGGAGACCATTCACATCTGCGCTTCTGCTCATCCCGTGGAGCGACAAGCAAGGGTGCACGGCCAGGCCTTGTCTCCTTGCGCTTGCGTTTACCCTAATACTGGACTCGCGAAACACTATTGCGATAGTAATTTTCTGCTGTAAAGTGACGGCCGCAAACGCGCAAATCCTGGTGCCGATCGGATAGCGGCAATCCGATGCACTGCACCCAGTGGACTCGTCTGCTGCCTTCCAGAGGGACACGATGTCGCAGCTTGGCATATTGCCAGTCGCTACGTTTGATGTCCACAACGCAAGAAAGTCGAATCATAGTGCTCGCAAAAAGACTGAGACCGGCTCTGACCGCGGAGCTCTTGCCAAAATGGAGCACGTTGTAACATAAGCAGACGATGCTTGCTGTGTGCCGGAAGGGCTTAAGTGTAGTGAGAAATTGTCCTCGTGCATTCTCTTTCCGTTACTTTCTTTTTTATAGAAACAAATTAACTAACATTCCAACTATTACGAACATCATTTGTTCAACGTAAAGGTGGAAGAATTATCGATGACGCGCCCTGGGCAGCCAATCGAATAGCTCGGCCTACTGACGTCCATCGGGGGATTTACGTCATATTAGGAGGGGCGGCTGAAAATTCCGCCAAGCGGTGTGCTGCGATCAGCAGCGATGTACGTTTTTAAAGCCTTTCAATAAATTACACGCTTTACGCGGAGCACTTAGATGAGTCAATTAATGATCAGAAGGACCTACTCTAATGAATCAGTACGTTTGTAGAAAATCCTCAAAATCGTTTCAGGGTCCCTTTAAAATAACTTAATTCGTAGAGGGCTACTTAAAACCTAAAAAACAAGTTACACTCTATGTACGCGCGAAAAACCTATTAAAAATTGCTTTCCTAACGCGAATTATTAAAATGAAAAGTAAGACGTTCTTAATAACCAACAAAATATGCATCACATGCTTATTACAACGAGAAGCAACATTAACAAAAAAACTTATACAAGCGCTCAAATTACAATTACTCTTTCTTAATGCGCGCTCGAATGGGTCGCCGACTGACAGCCTTTGGGCCAAGCTGAGCACAAGAGGTGCGGGACCTATATTTTTCTCTGCCGTCACGCGTCACTCCATGTGCTCGCGCCTTGCTGTCTCGTCCCTCAGAGGGAGGCCGTAAACGCGGAAATCGGCATTTCCCCTTTGTTCTCGTACTCGCGGCGCACTCCCGCTCAGTGACTATTCGAGTGGCCCGGTTCCGATGCGCATGTCTCAAGTTTTTCCGCCGCACCCCTACGCTCAGAGACGTGCTCTCTCCTGTCGTTATCAACCTTTCGGGACGCGTCTGTTTCCTGAATCGCCACAATGAACCTTTTTCGCCTTTGCGCGGTGGCCTGTCCCTCTGTCTCACGCGCGATGATGTGGCGTCTTTCGCGAGTTTTCGGTGCGCCGAATACTTCGCTTTTTTGATCCTCCGCCCCCTGAACCAATTTTTCGCTGCCAGGTGGTCACAGAATATGTCACTAGAAACCGCGAGCGTCATGCTCCTGCCCTGCCTGACCCTCATGGCATTCTCTCCATTTGGCTTTTCGGGAACGTCGCTCGAGTTCGGTGGTACGAGGAATGTTTTCAGCGCCTCCTTTACACTGTTACACTGTTAGGGCTATTGAAACAAGCCTCGTCCCCGCAAGGAACCCCTTTCCGGATCGCCACTGCCTGTACTTCGCTCTCTATTTTCGGCACTGCCAGAGAGTCATTTAAGTGCTGAAGCAAGAGGAAGGTATGCAGCCCTACACTGACCCTCATAGGGTTGCTGGAACAAGCCTCGTCACCGGAAGGAAGGCTCTCAGGGATGGCCGCTAGCTCGGTTTCGGCGTACGACTGCATTGCGCAGTCACCAATGTTGCAACCCTGAGCGGTTTCCTGTCCGTTCTGCCGCGTCGCCTCTTCTCTTGGATCGGCCGCCACCGCATCTGGGCCTATCCTAGACGATTCTGGAAGGTCGCCCAAGTGCTCGGATACAAGAAAAGTCTCCAGCTCCTCCTTAACGTTCGCATGGCTACTGCAACAATCCTCGTCATCGCAAGGGACGCCGTCCGGAATGGCCCTTCTCTGTAGACCGGCTGCGGCCTCGCTCTCGACGCGCTCTGTCTCTGAGGACTTCGCCGCCTCGCACTTTTCACGCTTATCGTTTATTGGCGCAGCCTCAGTCTCTTCGAAAGGAGCAATGTCGCACTTGTCATTCAAACTTTGCCTCCCGCGCTGATGAGGACTACCGAAATGCCGGTATAACGCACTCTTGGCTTTATCGTAATTCCGGAAGTTTCTGTCGGAAAGGCGAGCCAAGCAAAAGGAGATATTACAGGGAAGTACCCCCAAGAACCTTACCAACCAACAGTCACGGTCCAGCTGCACCTCTGCGCAAACTTTCTCAAAAAATTCAAGACAACTTCCTATATTTTCGCCGTCCTCAAATACGTGCAGCCTAGACCGCGCCTCCAGCGCCCTTAGATACTGGAGTTCCCTGTCCATTTCCTCCATCTGTATTCTGTGCTGTTGCCTTCGCTCATGATCTTCCCTTTCGCGTTCGCATTCGCTTTCATCCTGATGTCGCTTTCTCTGGTCCTGAATATCCTCCCAAGCCTCTACGATCTCCTCGTCATCTCTGCCGCTTGGCTGTATTGTAGCGATGAGCTCCGCCTTCTTTAGCTGCTTCCCACAATCAATCCCGAATTCCCCGCGTACCGCATTTCGATGCGTTCTGCGTAACTTCCTCCAATCCATGGTTAGATCTCTTTTGCCGATAACTTTCTCAAGGAATTAAGTGTAGAAACAAGGTACCTTACAACAAGGCTTCCTACACCCTTGTTACCAGGAAGAACCACGTTAAGCCTGGCAACTCTCAAGGAGAAAAGGTCGTGCACTCACCATGCCAAAGTCGATGTGCTGCGCAGACTATCTCACCGCTGCCATCTAATGTTGCGACTCTGGGTTCGAAGATGTGGGATCCTCTTTCCTCGTGGAGGATTGAGGTGAACATGAGGCTGGGTCCGATATTCAGGACGTTAGCCAAACAAACATATATTTACATAAGTACAAGCAAATGCAAAGAAATACAGAAAAATTGAAGATGAAGTGGTAGTCGCCGATTACTCCCGCTGTCCGTAGCTTGTTTTATGCCTTGCGTGGTCATTCTTTAGTCACTTCCCTCAGTCAGGTGTCAGGAGGCCGATGACATCAGGGCCCACCCATCCGGTGTCAGGAGACCGATAACATCAGGTTACCACCAACCGGGAGGTAGATTGTCCTTTTCGCCGACTCCGATCGTACTCTGACAGGTGATGGCCGGATCATCGCACTGAGCGCATCTCCGGCTTGGACATGCCAGTTTGTGCTGCTTACAGGTGACAGCCGTATCATTGCTAATTGCTCAAACCTCTCCTGAACGAGGTATTCCCTCGCTGGTCATAATTCATCTGTGTCGAGAACCATTTCGACGATGCCGTCGGCCCGTTCCCCATAATCGTACGAACCGTGACCGAGGGGTGTCGTGGGGTGAAGGGCCGATCACAACACCTCCAGGATCTCAAAATGTGTCACCAGGTGACACCGCGTGCCGCGCCCGATTGCGTTTCACACAATAATTACTGGAGAGAACTCTGACATTAGTGTTTAAGGGAGCTTCAATGGGAGCGGTTGAACCAGCATGGGAATTATGGGAAGTACACAGATTTGCCTAATATTCGTCCTTCCCGCTTCAAGCGGTTCCGTGGCTATGCAAACTCGTCATTTTCAAATATGTACCGCGCAGTAATTCATTAAACAAACCTTATTAAAAGTGTCCGACACCAAGATTAGAACGCAAGACCTCTAGCACAGACGCCCAATATTGAAACTATTACGCAACGGACACATATTTTTCCTTACGCCTCGCTTGCCACAATGTTTACGAGCTCAGAACAGAGTAACCACATCATAGTACGGGGAACTATCAGCTGTTGGCTGGCTACATTTGAGGCAGAAAGCTGGGCTAGTTGGATGTTATTTATGAAACATGAACTCCATTATGTGGTTGCAGGACAAATGGGGTTTACAGCTATTCCGCTGTCATGCGGAAGTTGCTACATCGGCGAAACTAACCGGTATATAAACGTTCGCCTATTGGAGCACAAGCTCCTTGTCGAGAGATAGGGAGAGAGAGAATAAACATTTTTGTTAGCTAAATGCAGCTTTGGAGAGGCATCCTCATTCCAGACTGCCTTGAGCTCAGGCCGCGTCCTGAGCCCTCGCAATCAACCGTTGCTGATCCTCGAGCTCGGAGCTGGCCAAGGCTCCCTCCCAAACCCCGTTGGTGTGGTAAGAGTTCAAAGGATTTATTGGTGCCTCTCTGCGACCCCCTACTATGTGCTTGAGGGACCCAGGCTCTACGCAGAAGCGGCATTGCGGAGAGAATGGTGTAGGGGCTATGAGGTAATTTCTGGTTGGATGGGGGAATGTATTAACGTGTAGAACTTGGAGGAATCGCTCCTGCTCTCAAGGTAGTGACTTGTAGAGGGGGTGCATATGTTCTGCGTATTAGCTTGTAGTGTTGTGTGATGCCTTGGTACGAGATTAAAGGGTGCATGCGCTCGGATTCAGATTCCTCGGCGTCGGCTCGGTGGGTCAAATCTCGAGTCACGTGGTTCGCGACCTCGTTGCCAGGAATGCCGTGATGAGTTGGCGCCCAGATGATGATGACTGATCTCCTCGGCCACTTTTGATTTGCTAGCGGCAGAATTCATACCATTACGCTCAAGATCATCAATCGAATGCATGCCGTTCTTTGATAAGACTCAAGTGATTACTTCTAGCACAGATCAGAAAGAGCGTGAAATACTCGAGGCCTTCCTTATTCATCGGGCAAAACAGGCCTGCGTCAACACACCGAACTTATCTTTGACATCATCATCATCATCAGCCTATATTATGTTGACTGCAGGACGAAGGCCTCTCCCTGCGATCTCCAATTACCCCTGTTCTGCGCCAACCGATTCCAACTAGCGCCCGCAAATTTCCTAATTTCGTCGCACCATCTAGTCTTCTGCCGCCCTATACTGCGCTTCCCTTCTCTTGGTACCCATTCTATCACCCTAATGATCTAACGGTTATCTAGTCTGCGTACTACATGACCTGCCCAGCACTATCTTTTTCTCTTAATGTCTATTAGAATACCTTTGACAGCAAAGGAAATAAAATTCTTGCACAGTAGGGTGCCATTGCGCGTGCACTTCAGGAATTGACCATGTAGCACGCGTCGTTTTGCCTATACATTTGTGTCCACCTGAGAATAAAGCCAGTTGATGTTTTACGGCTGACTACAAATTATCAGTATTTCGCCATGTGCAACAACATTTTCAATCTTGGAACCCACTCCGGCAGGTACGTCTGTACCTTCTGCACTTCGGCGAAATGGTACGCAGATTCGCAGAATTATTCGCGAACGGGCCTAACATAGACATCTGCATATTATACTGCAGTCTGAGTTCGCCATAGAATGTGTAGGCCCACGAGCATAACAAGATCAAAAGGCACGCCATTGTCATTTACGACCGTAAGATAACGGATTCCATGCGCACCTAATGGCATAATGGCAACTGTTTTTTCATAGTTCTCTGCACGATGTCCCGGAAAAACATCCCACCCCAGCCGCCTAAAATGACATGCTCAATTGTCTTATGTTTTGTGCATAATAAACCATAAGTACTTCACTGAAGAGATAAACTTCTATCTTCTAACCATGTTTTAATTGCTAAGGTTCCTGTGTGAAGCTTCAAAAATACTTTAACCCCACGTGCTACGAGCGTTCTTTGACGCGTTTCAAAGCAACTTTTTCTTTGCCTACGCAGTATAATTCATGGTACAATGGCAAAGGAAACAACACGTCAACGAGCTCATTGTACAGTTTTTGGCGTGACACCTCGGTCAAACATTGCAAAAAGAAAACGCACCGATAGGAACGGAAAGATGAAACCACTTTTTTTAGATGTCCCAGTACTGGTTCTTGCTGGCACTCCGAAGACACAAGAAAATTTCGGTAGGACTTTAGCAAGCCTCAACTGAATTATAATTCTGAGGAAGGTATCATCTACATCTCTTAGAAAAAGACATCCGCTGACGAGTTGTCTTACATACACATGCACTAAACCAAGCCCACCATCACTCACCCTTTTAAAAAGATTTGTTCAGTTCGTCTTTCCCCTTCAGAGCTCCAAATAAAGACCGCGAACACTCTGTGCATTTTTGTACATTTAACCTGCTGCAATGCAAAACTTGCATCTCATACCACAGCTTGCTTGCGAGAAAGAGTTGCAAGTCCTGGCCCATGCGAAAATCGACTTATGCCTGCCTTTCCACTTTGGTGCCTACACACTCTACACTTCCGTTTGCTTTTTCGATAAGGCTGGTTACCACAGTAGTAGGGCAGTGGTACTCGTAAGTTATTCTCAATGTTTCTTGCCATTTATTCTTCATAGACACCCTTGGTGTGACGTCCCATTCCCCATGCCGAAACCAAGTTTACTGCCCTGCCACTTGCTTGACAAAAACTTTTTACAGCATTGACAATATGCATTACAATTTTGATCAACACAGAAGACTGCAATGTCATCAGCGTAAGCAAGAAGGCTGCCCTCGGCTTGATGTAAATGAAATCGTATCGTCTTGCTCCTCATTAGGCTTAGACAAAAGGTCCAATATTGTCACGGGGATGTTGGGAGTATAGACATTGTGCACACAATATATATATATATATATATATATATATATATATATATATATTATACAAGCAGAATCAATGTAGTTAGGATGCCTGCCCAGCAACAACATGCAGCAGCCACCGTCTCACGATATTCTACCTCCTTCCTCTTCTTTTCTCCTTACGTAACAGGACCTACGGGTGCTGAAGCGCCGTCTCGGCGCATAGTCCGCGAAGTATTGCGAGCGAAGCATAGCTTCAGCCGCCAAACGTGTACGATGTCAACAGGCGTCGGACTTGAGGATGGATCAAACTGTAACGGCGAAATCTAGTAATGAACATCGCTAACTTGACGTAGGACTTCATAAGACCCTGTGCAGCGAGAGAGAAGCTTCTGGGAGAGACCAACCCGACGACATGGTGACCAAAGGAGCACCCAAGCACCTACGGCGAACTTAACATCGCGATGGCACCAGTCGCAACGCTCTTTTTGTATATGCTGCGAGGTTATAAAAGAGGTCGGGTGAGTTGATGCGCCATGTGAGCGCGATCGATGCTTTCACGAGCGTAATCAGTTGCAACACGTGGCACAGAAGGGAGCATGTGGCTAAGCGGCAATTTGGGGTCGCGACCATAGAAAGGATAAAAGGGTGAATACGCTGCGGTGTCATGTCGGGACGAGTTGTACGCGAATGTCACGTAGGCCAGCGTGGCGTCCTAGTCGCTGTGATCGTCGGTGGCGCACATCGACAGCATATCTGTGAGTGTTGGGTTGAGGCGTTCCGTGAGACCGCTCGTTTGTGCGTAGGCGGTGGACACCTAGTGCTCAGTTGGCACAAGAGCGGAGGAGTTCGTCGACAACGCGAAACAAGAACGAGCAGCCGTGGTCTGTAAGTAACTGTCGAGGTGCGCCGTGGTGGAGAATGACGTCGTGGAGAAGAACATCGGTGGCGTCACTTGCGCAACTAGCCGGCAACGCCTTTGCTATGGCGTAGCGTGTCGCGTAGTCAGTAGCGACGGCGATCCATTTATTCCCTCTACTTGTCGTCGGAAAAGACCCAAACAGTTCAACGACTACGGGAAAGAATGGTTGAGAGGGAACTTCAATTGCACGGAGTCGTCTGACAGGTTGCAGGGGAGGTTTCTTCCTGCGCTGACACAATTCGCAAGTTGCGACATAACGACGCACAGAACGGTCGAGACTCGGCCAGGAGAACCGGCGTCGTACGCGGTCGTATGTACGCAAAAATCCAGGGTGTCTGACCGTCGATGCATCGTGAAGTTGTTCGAGAACGACGGATCGCAGATGACGAGGAAGAACAAGCAGCAACTCAGGACCGTCAGAGTTGATATTGCGGCAGTAGAGGATGCCGTCGTGCAGCAAGTACATCCTAACGTGCCGTCGGTGTTGCAAGATTGCACTCCAGCGATGATGGACTCTAAGAATTCATCGCGCTATTGTTCATGCGCATATCGCTCATGCCAGTAACAGCCATCGCACAGGTCACCGGATCATGTGCAGCAAGGTCAGGAGGATCCACGGGGTGACTAGAGAGGAATTCCTGGAGCCGCAAAGCCCAGCGACCAAGGCGTCCTGTCGGGTTCCGGAGGGAAGACAGCCAGCAGAGGGCATGGTGGTCTGTAATGACCGAATACGTGTGGCCGTACAAACATGGACGGAACATGGCGACAGCCCAAACTAAAGCCAAGCAATCCCGCTCGGTGATGGCGTAATTGTGGCTGACGCAAGCTACCACGCAATCGGTACCATTCGGCTGTTGCGCTAGAACAGCGCCAATGCCCTGGCCGCTTAAGCCAGAGTGGAGTTCGGTCGGTGCAGAAAGATCAAAGTGTGCAAGTAAGGAAGGGGTGGTCAAGGGTTGGTCAGAAACTGGATGAGAGCGGTGAACGCGTGAGCCTCCTCTGGGCCCCATGAGGATGGCATGTTCTTCTTTAGAAGATCCGTCAAAGGCCGACCAACGTCGGCGAGTTTTTGACGAGAGAGAGAGAGATAAGAATACAGGAAGGCAGGGATTTTAACCAGTCAATAGTCTGGTTGGCTACCCTACACTGGGGGAAGGGAGAAGGGGAAGAGAAAGAAGGGAGAGAGAAGGTGTAGGTACGTGTACGGATAGCACTTCAGTTAAAGTCGCTCGAGCAAACCAGAAGTTCTGAGAAAACACAAAAGTGCCTTCACTGCCTTCTGAGCCGATGATCGGTCGGGACGGTGCTCTAATATTGTCTGTTCACTCAGAGGACGATCGTCTAGTTTCCTCAATGTGTCCGACAAATACTGTCTTTGTGCTTGAAATTGAGGACAATGGACGACTAAGGTAAGACTATAGGCTGACGAAGCAGCGCATGTCAGAAGCAGCACGTTGCACAAAGAAACAGCGAACGGCGTGGTCTTTTTCCGGATCTGGTTGTACACCGAATGCGTCAACGAGGTGTCCCGACATGGTAATCTGACGGCGCCTGAATTGACATTTCGTGGAAATCACTTGGAGGCCGGCTTTTCCGAAGATCGCAAAAATGACAGCGAGTCGGGTAAGAGGGCTGCCGAACGTGGGAGAAAAAATAATAACGTCGTCAATGTAACAGAGACACGTGGCCCATTTGTAGCCTCGCGGAATAGAGTCCATCATACGTTCAAATGTCGCAAGAGCATTGCATAAGCCAAAAGGCATAACTTCTAACTGATAGAAGCCATCCGGCGTGATTAAGGCCATCTTCTCGCAGTCCACATCAACTGAACAGTGTCGACGAGTGCTTTGGACATGTACGCCGTCTATTTTAACGTCAATTACACTTCTCCTTGTCGGCACAGACGAAGGATGTGATGCAGTAGTAGGCAATGCAGCACCTCCTTCGAGGGCTGCATTTCTTCGTTTTCCGAAAGGGTGGGGCCCAAAGCCACAGGGGACGAAAGGTGACGTGGCTGCGCCGAACGGGAAGCTTGGCGACGCGTTTGCGTTGAACAAGACTGGTGTCCGCGCGGCGATGGTGAGTGACTGGACCACGTGTTCCTAGCAGAGTTTTCGGCGCTGTTAGACTCGGCGGTGCGTGAAACATTGTGGCCATTTCCATGAAAACGGCTCACGTTGGTCGGCGTGCGAGGTGTTAAAGGCCACCGGTTGCGACAGTGTTGGGCGACATGACCAATGCGGCGGCAGGTTAAAAATATCGGCTGGTCATCCGCATTTCTCCATTCAGTCGGGTTGCGATAACGCGGAGGGCAGCGTCGAGGTGGAGAGAAAATAGTAGAAGACGTTCGTTCGCTCTGGAGTTGGCGACAGCACAGACAGAATGTAGACCAATGTTTTCAAGTTCCTGGCGAACGATGGCTCGTGCGAGGGGAACTGAAAAAGGGGTAGCGTCAGGGCTACGCGAACAAAAAGCTCTGGGCGCCATCGCATCCAGTTCACGTCTAACAATTCGCACCACGTCCTCTGATGAGGACGCATGCAGCTGTGCTGGTTGAACTTCACAGGTCAACGTTACGACAGTATTGGGAAGTCTGGCGAATGGCTGCAGGACGGGTCCGCTTTCGGCCGACTCAAATTGTCGGCACTCTTTGATGATAGCATCAACAGTAGAGCAGCTTTTGCACATGAGCAGATTAAAGGTGTCGTCAACAATTACCCTGAGCAAGTGCGCGACCTTCTCAGCTTCTGTCAGGTCGTGATCGGCTTTACGAGAAAGCAACAGCACGTCCCGGATGTACGAGACATAGCACTCCGTGGGGAATTGGGCACGGGAGACCAGTTCCTGCTTTTCAGCAATGTTACGGCTGGCTGGTTTGCCAAACAACTCTGTAAACGTCTCTTTCAATTGGTCCCAGCTGGTTGCTCCTCTTCGTGGTTTTCGTACCACACGTTTGTCATGCCTCCCTTAGGTAGAACAACAGGTTTACTATCATTAGTGTAGGGTCCCATCAGTTGATGCCCCTCACGCGTTCGTACGCAGCCACCCACTCTTCAACGGCGGCGCCATCGGTCATGCAGAAAGTTCCAGGAACCTTGGGTTGCACAACCACAACCGAAGACGAGAGCGACGTAGCTGGCGACGGTGACGTTGGAGGCGGCAACGACGTTGATCACGCGTGCTCACCGTCATTCATTGTGGGAACGGTGATGCGACGTCCACTGCAGCGCTCCGTTTCCAACCGTGGTACCCCGAACCTCCCACCAGTATGTTACTGCGATCTTGGGAGCATAGAAAGACTGTACTTAAACTATATATAGAAAGAGAATGTAGTGAAAATGGCTCACCAGCAACAACACGCAGCAGCCAGCGTTTCGCGATCTTGTCCCTGTCTGTTCTTTTATCCTTCCGTAACCATATATATATATATATATATATATATATATATATATATATATATATATATATATATATATATGTATGTATATATATATATATATGAAGAATCGGTGATAACAATAAAGAATCGGTGATAACGGGCACGCTTGTCTGACTGAGCGCTGCACTAGTATGCCCTGACCTACTGATTTGTGTATTACACACCTCGTCGGAGATCCGGCGTAAGCCATCCGCACGCCTTCGCTGATCACATTGCCTACATTCACATATTCAAGTATAGAGAGAATCAAATCGTGCTGTACGCGGCGGAATGCCTTCTCAAGTTTAGCTTGCAGCATGGCGACACTGAGTGGCATTGCCTGAGATCGTTCAAGGATTGATCGTGCTATGCGCATATTTGTTACACTTGTCCTTCTTTTTATTGCGCACGTTTATTGTGAACCGACTAAATCTATCATTACTGTCTGCAACCTGTAAGCCAATACTTCCATTATTATGTTATTGCCTATGTTTGTCAGCAGGCACGTACCCAAGGGGGGGCCCGGGGGGGCCCGGGCCCCCCCCGAAATCAAGTGGCCTACCCCCCCCCTCCCCACCCACGCCACCACTCCTCACACATTCCTAAAGCGCCGCCAGATGAATGTTGATACTTGGCAGCTGTTCATCGGTCAGCATTATGCTGCCTTTTTCACTCCTTTCAGATGGCGGTAGTTATCGGCATCTCTTGTAATGTGAAGGACAGTTTTCTCATAGATTCCGCACCCGTGCGATTAACTCGAGATGCGTTCAGTTGTCACCATCTATTCAGCCGTCACGCGCATAGCTGTTGCTTTTGTTAGTTCAACCTTCTTTGTTTAGGCTAATCCTGGGACCAGGAGAGGAATGAGACTGTTACTCAGCTGGTCTGTACTCTCATGGAACGAGTTGCGGCCGGAGAAAACGCCAATTGCGTTTAACTTTTCCCTTTGCTTCATTATTTCCTCGAGTTACGGCTCGCCGCGACGCTGGCAGATACCCGGAACCATATACACGTGATATGGGTTAGATAAGGTGGGAAATAAAATATAGTGCAAGAGCGTCCATCATGAAACCCTGCAATAACCCTTGAACCCATAAGCAAGATGACTGTCGCCCGTTACCTCGTCTGTTTTTCCCTGATTGTATAGCACTTTTCGTGCAAAATTGGCAACTGGAAACAAAAAATCGCAAGGAGTTGAGAAATTAAGCGATCTACTAAGGGAGAGAGCCAAGGCAACAACCAAACTGCAAGCAAAAACGAATAATAAAGAAAGTTAACCGTTGTTTATGAGAATATTTATGCATCAACATCTTTTTATTTAAAAAGGAAGTAGAGAAAAGGCCGCCAGAAGTGGAAAACAATTACTTGTTTTGAATGACGCTTCACGGTTATCGGTCGAACCGCCTCACGTAGCCACTTCTCTGCTGTGCTTATGTGGGTGTTTTTCTAACCTATCGCGGTGAGCGCAGTACGTCTAGAATCGCAGAGTCCTGCGCTCTACGTGGTTGTATGGGACTGGCGGCCGCACAGCGTTACGCAATTCGCGGAACTGTCAAAACTGATCAACAAGGCGAAAATAACTGATATTCGAAACTATAACATGAGAAAGAATGAAGAAGCCGTAAAAAATGAACGCAGCCTGAAATCAGTAAAAAAGAAACCTGGCATAGGACAAACCATGTTGTATGCACTAAAAGATAAGAAGGATAATATTGTTGCGTGTGGAAAGACACAGACAGAAGAGGCTATTTACAGGCTATTTACACTGGAGCCAGGCAGCCAGGCTGACACTCGCTCGCGCCAAGCGCACCGACCAACTTCGTCGTCGTTCTCGCGGCGGCTCATTTCTTGAGCATCGCTTGAGCATATCGTAATACTACCCCCCGGCGGCAAAAGCACCGTCACGGTGCTGTTAAATATCCAAGGCGCGTGGAGAGTTGTAGGGTTTGAGTCGGGCGACGTGGACGATGTCCCTGGTTGTCACAGCGGAGGACGTAGTGGGCGTGGCTAAAACGATTTAATAGGTGACATCGGTCACTTTGCGGAGCACGCGATATGGGCCTGTGTAACAAGAAAGGAGTTTTTCACATAGGCCAACTTTACGCGAAGGTGACCAAAGCAACACGAGGCTGCCGGGCACAAAATGGACATCACGGTGACGGAGGTCGTAGCGTTGCTTCTGCTTGTCTTGGGACACTTGTAGACGACTGCGTGCAAGTTGGCGAGCGTGGTCAGCATGGGCGATTGCATCACGGGCATACTCGGTAGTTGAAGCTGTGGCGGATGGAAGCACAGTGTCCAGTGGTAGCGTTGGTTCGCGGCCATACAAGAGGTAAAACGGGGAAAAGCCAGCAGTTTCGAGACGGGAAGAGTTATATGCAAAGGTAATGTAAGGTAGAGCCAGGTCCCAGTCACGGTGGTCGTCGGAAACGTATTTGGATAGCATGTCTGTAAGGGTGCGGTTCAAGCGCTCAGTGAGGCCGTTCGTTTGGGGATGGTAGGAGGTGGTAAATTTGTGACGTATTGAGCAGGCACGCATGATGTCGTCGATGACTTTGGCCAAAAACGTACGGCCACGGTCTGTTAGCAATTGACGCGGAGCACCATGCATCAAAATAATATCATGTAGGAGGAAGTCCGCAACATCAGTTGCGAAACTGGCCGGAAGAGCACGGGTTACGGCGTAGCGGGTCACGTAGTCCACCGCGACTGCAACCCACTTGTTTCCTGATGTAGATTCCGGAAATGGGCCAAGAAGGTCTAAGCCGACACGATGAAAGGGCTCGGCAGGAATGTCTAGCGGCTGCAGGTAACCAGCGGGGAGCTGGGAAGGCTTCTTGCGTCGTTGGCAAACTTCACAAGCGGCGACGTAACGTCGTACGGAACGGGCAAGACCAGGCCAGAAAAAACGGCGACGTACACGGTCATAGGTTCGAGATACGCCGAGATGTCCTGCCGTTGGTGCGTCATGGAGCTCTTCTATAACGATGGAGCGGAGGTGTTTAGGTACTACAAGCAGGAACTCAGAGCCGTCCGGATGAAGGTTACGACGGTACAGAGTACCGTCGCGGAGGACGAAGAGGCGTAGAGTAGCATCGGCCGGAGAGTGCTCAAAACGGTCGATGAGTGCTCTGATGTAGGCGTCACGGTGTTGCTCGTCGGCGAAATGAAGCAGCTGGGATACTGAGAATACGCAAGAAGCACTGGCAATATTAGAGGAGTCGGAGTCGTCAACAGGGTAACGTGACAAGCTGTCAGTGTCTTGGTGCAGGTGGCCACTCTTGTACACCACGGAATATGAAAATTCTTGTAGCCTCAAAGCCCAGCGACCAAGCCGACCTGTAGGATCTTTTAGCGAAGAGAGCAAGCAGAGAGCATGATGGTCAGTTACTACGGAAAAAGGGCGACCGTAAAGGTAAGGACGGAACTTCGCAACCGCCCAGACTACAGCAAGGCATTCTCGTTCCGTGATGGAATAGTTGCGCTCCGATGGTGTGAGGAGGCGGCTCGCATAAGCAATTACGCGATCCTGGCCACGCTGACGCTGGGCTAAGACGGCACCTACGCCATGACCGCTGGCATCTGTACGCAATTCTGTAGGGGCATCAGGGTCGAAGTGGGCGAGAATGGGTGGTGAGGAGAGAAGAGTAACGAGACGAGAGAAGGCGGCGGCTTCTGCAGTACCCCACGAGAATTGTACGCCTTTCTTCAAAAGATTAGTGAGGGGTCTAGCAATTGCCGCAAAATCTTGAATAAAACGACGAAAGTACGAGCATAGCCCTACAAAACTTCGAACGTCTGCGGCTGTCTTCGGAACCGGAAACGCTCTGACAGCGCGAGTTTTGTCGGGATCAGGCTGTACTCCGGAAGCATCAACGAGATGGCCCAGAAGAGTAATTTGCCGGTGGCCAAAACGACATTTGGACGAGTTAAGTTGCAGCTTCGCCTTTCGAAATACATCAAGTATAGTTGTGAGACGTTCAAGGTGAGTGTCGAACGTTGGCGAGAAGACGATGACGTCGTCGAGGTAGCAGAGGCATGTGGACCATTTGAAACCTTGGAGCAAGGAGTCCATCATACGCTCGAAGGTGGCAGGGGCGTTGCATAATCTAAACGGCATTACTTTAAATTGGTATAGGCCGTCAGGTGTGATGAACGCGGTTTTTTCGCGGTCCATATCGTCAACAGCAATCTGCCAGTACCCCGAACGAAGATCAATAGACGAGAAATAGCTGGAACCGTGCAGGCAGTCAAGGGCGTCGTCTATACGTGGGAGCGGGTAGACGTCCTTCTTTGTAATGCTGTTCAGATGACGGTAGTCTACACAGAAGCGCCACGTGCCGTCCTTCTTCTTAACCAACACCACAGGTGACGCCCAGGGACTCGAAGAAGGCTCAATGATGTTGTTATCGAGCATTTTGTTGACTTCGTTTTGAATTACTCGGCGTTCTGACGCAGAAACTCGATACGGTCGTCGGTGAATAGGCGTAGCATCGCCAGTAAGAATACGATGCTTGACCGCGAGCGTCTGGCCTAAAGGGCGATCGTCGATGTCGAAAATATCTCGGTAGGACGATAATACTTGGCAAAGCTCTTGAGCCTGCGCCGAGGACAGGTCCGTTGCAACCATTTTCTTTATATTGGGATCGGCACCCGAGGCTGGCGCGAGGGGCCTGCTAAGCTCGCGAGAATCATCGGTCGATAACGCCGCCACGTATTGGTCGCCGAGACAATCAACGGTGGCAAGGCAAATACCTTGCGGTAGAATTTGCTTTGCCAAGCCAAAGTTGCAGACAGGCATTCGAGTGCGGTTCCCAGTAATATTAAGTATACTGTGAGGCACTGTAACGTCATACCTTATTGGAATGTCGGGCAGAGGAGTGACGAGGTACTCGCCGTCAGGAACTGGTGGGAAAGAAAACAGTTCAATCTAGGCTATTGACTTTGGCTGCAGGCGAAGAAAACCGGTGGGACGTAAGCGGTAGTGGGGTGCGTTAGAAGGTTCTGCGAGCATCGGCAACTCAAGGCGAAGGGTACCGGAAGAGCAGTCAATAAGAGCAGAATGTGCGGAGAGAAAATCGAGGCCGAGAATGAGGTCGTGGGGCAATGAGCAATTACGGTGAAGAGGACAGGAGTGTGGCGGCCGGCGATGCTGACGCGTGCCGTACACATGCCGATGATAGGCACAGTACCGCCATCCGCAACGCGTACGACGCGGGCCGACGCTGGGGTGAGGAGCTTTTTGAGTCGTCGTCGGAAGGCAGCACTCATAATTGAAAGATGTGCTCCTGTATCGATGAGTGCCGTGACAGGATAGCCGTCAACGTCAACGTCAAGAAGGTTTCGGTTCGTGGGTAAGGTGAGCTGAGGATTTGAGGGCAGGGTCGATAATGCAGCTTCACCTCCAGAAGCTGCAGTGCCTAGTTTTCCGGCTGGATCCGGGAGGCGATAGGCGGCGAAGAGAAGCGACGGGGTTGGGGCGAACGAGACTGATGGCGTCGAGGTGAGGGCGAGCGGCTGTACCGAAGGTTCGGAGCAGGAGCATCAGCGGCAGTGGATTCATGGCGGCTGGTATAGGGAACGGAAGGTCCAAAGGTGCGGGAATAAGCGGCGGTGTATGTCCGAGGAGTTGGTGGCCATCGGTTGCGGCAGTGACGAGCGACGTGGCCGATGCGACAGCAGTGGAAGCAGATCGGCCGGTCATCAGGGGTACGCCAATCGGACGGGTTGCGGCGAGATGTGGCGGAAAAGGACTGCCGAGGACGAGGAGGGCCGCTAGAGAACCGGGAAACGTTGGGTTGAGACGTGGAACACACAGAGTTCAGACCCATGTTCTGAAATTCCTGTCGGACGACGGCCTGGATCATCGCAATGGTGGTTGCCGGCGGATCGGGAGGCGTCGTGGAGAAAGCTGGCGAACAGGTGGCCTCGAGTTCGCGGCGAACAATACTGGTGACGTCGTCAGAGGTGGTGGTCTGACGTGGTCGACCCTCACATGTCGACGTAGCAGCAGTGTTGGGTAGCCGTGTGATGTGGAGTGTAATACGGCGGCTCTTAGCTTGCTCAAGGCGACGGCATTCTTTGATGATGGCCTCGATAGTCGAGACGTTGCCGAAAACAAGCAAATTGAAAGCGTCGTCGGCGATGCCTTTTAGAATATGTGACACTTTATCGGCTTCGGACATACCATCGTCAGCTTTGCGGCAGAGAGCTAAGATGTCGAGGATGTAGGAAACGTACGGCTCCGTAGATGACTGTACACGAGACGCAAGAGCCTTTCTCGCGGCAGCTTTGCGCCCAATGGGGTCGCCGAACAGTTCCCGTAGCTTCTCTTTGAAATTGTCCCAACTGGTTATCTCGTCGTCATGCGTTTGGTGCCACACGCGTGGGGTGCCGCCGAGATAAAAGATGACGTTAGCGAGCATAATCGTTGGGTCCCACCTGTTATTATTAGCACTGGCGTGTTCATAGAGTTTGATCCAGTCGTCAACATCCTGGCCCTCCAGGCCAGAGAACACACCTGGGTCGCGATATGGGGCGACCGTGACGATTGGAGCAGTGGGACATGCCGAAGCCGTTGCAGAGGTGGGCGCGTCACCGGGAGGCATGGTGACAAGCTCAGTGTGCCGACCACTTCTGAGTTCCGTGGTGAGGACGGGGATCGCTGACCTCCACCAGAATGTTGCGTGTGGAAAGACACAGACAGAAGAGGCTATTTACAGGCTATTTACACTGGAGCCAGGCATCCAGGCTGACACTCGCTCGCGCCAAGCGCACTGACCAACTTCGTCGTCGTTCTCGCGGCGGCTCATTTCTTGAGCATCGCTTGAGCATATCGTAATAATATCATCAGCAATCTCGAAGATATAGTAAAAGCAGCGGAAAAATTCCCAGTACCCAGAGGAGTCACGATACCTCACTTAGAAACAGTAATGAACAGGATACAGAAACTCTCCTATAGCTAGCCATGAGGTCAGTAGGGCCCTGCAAGACATGAAACGATGAAGAGCAGGAGCAAAAGGTGGAATAACAGTCGATTTAATCAAAGATGGAGGAGACATAATGCTTGGAAAACTGGCGGCTCTTTATACGAAGTGTCTAGGGACTGCAAGGGTCCCAGAAAACTGGAAGAATGCAGACATACTAATCCACAAAAAAGGAGACGTTAAAGAATTGAAAAATTATAGGACCATTAGCTAGCTCCCAGTATTATATAAAATATTTACCAAAATAATATCCAATAGAATAAGGGCAACACTGGATTTTATCAACCAAGGGAACAGGGTGGCTTCAGGAAGAGATACCTTACAATGGATCACATCCATGTCATCAATCAGGTTATCGCGAAATCTTCAGAGTACAATAAGCCTCTCTATGTGGCTTATATAGATTACGAAAATGCATTTGATTCAGTAGAGATACCAGCAGTCATAGAGGCACTACGTAATCAAGGAGTACAGAACGCTTACGTAAAAAGCTTGGAAAATATTGCTACATGCGTGTGGTATTTGTTTGTTTGAACGATGCGCGTGGACGCCATCACTCCAGAAAAGAGGAGGAAGAACGAACTGGGCTCGCGCTGTGAATCTAACCGGTCAGCGCTGCAACCGTTATTGTAAATATAATCTGTAAATAGTTTCTCGTCTTACTGACTCGTCCTTCGCAGAAGAATATCTACAGAGGTTCTACAGCTACCTTAATTCTATACAAGAAAAGCAGGGGAGATACCTATAGAGAAAGGGGTCAGACAGGGAGACACAATTTCTCCAAAGCTATTCACTGCGTGCTTAGAAGAATTCAAGCTATTAAACTGGGAAGGCTTAGGAATAAAGATCGACGGCAAATATCTCAGCAACCTTCGGTTTGCCGATGACATTGTTCTATTCAACAACAATGCAGACGAGTTACAACAAATGATTGGAGACCTTAACAGAGAGAGCGTAAGAGTGGGGTTGAATATTAGTATGCAGAAGATGAAGATAATGATAAATAGCCGGGCAAAGGAACAAGAGATCAGGATCGCCAGTCGGCCACTAGAGACTGTGAAGGAGTACGTTTACCTAGGTCAATCAATCACAGGGAACCCTGATAATGAGAAGGAAATTCACAGAAGAATAAAAATAGGTTGGATCGCATACGGCAGACATTGCCAGCTCCTGACTGGAAACTTACCATTATTATTGAAAGGTAAGGTGTGCAAACAGTGCATTTTGCCAGTGCTGACATATGGGGCAGAGACTTGAGAGCAAGTTAAGGATAGCGCAAAAAGTGATCGAACGAAGATTGCTAGGCACAATGTTAAGAGAGAGAAAGATAGCGGTTCTGATCAGACAGCGAACGGGTATAGACGAAATTCAAATTGAAATCAAGAGGAAAAAATGTAGCTGGGCAGGTCATGTAATGCGCCGGTTAGATAACCGTTGGACAATTAGGGTTACAGAATGGGTTCCAAGAGAAGGGAAACGCAATCGAGGACGACAAAACACTAGGTCGAGCGATGAAATTAGGAATTTCGCCGGCGCTAGTTGGAATCAGTTGGCGCAGGACAGGGGTAATTGGAGATCGCAGGGAGAGGCCTTCGTCCTGCAGTGCACATAAAACAGGCTGATGATGATGATGATGGAGGTGGTGGGCCCCCCCCCCCCCCCCCCCCCCCGAAAGAAAATCCTGGGTACGTGCCTGTTTGTCAGACAAATCGGTCTATACGACGTAGCATTCCGTAATTTGATTGGGTCTTCAGTTTTTGGTATTAAGACCGTGCGTGCTGACAAAAAGAATGGCGGTAGATGTTTCTTCTCGTAAGCCTCATTGTATACTTAACTCAAAACAGGTTCTACAATGCAACGCGTTGGCCATCTGGCCCCGGGGACGTCCCGTTATTTAATTAATCAATCGCATCCTTAACCTGCTCCACTGTTATGGGCACTTCTAATATTTCCTTGGTTTCATCATCTAATGTTGGTATCAGTGAAATGAAGTCATATTTAAATCTATCAGTGTCAACTTGGCTACAAGAAAACAATACCTTCTAATATTCAAAAAAGAACTAGCTATTGTTTCTTCGTTGGTAGACAGTGACCTATTATTTTCTATTTCTGTTATTGCATTTTGGCAACTATATTTCTTTTTGACGTGCAAGGCACGCTTTGTTGGCATTTCTCCGGTGCATAATTTCTCAGTTCTGTCTTGAATCATTGCTCCCTTGCATCGCCGTCGCTCTATCAACTCATGTTCTTGCGTTATGCTTTTAACGTCTTCTAAGAAGTAACCGGGTTGGGTACTTTCCACTTTCCATTATAGCTTAAGATTTCATCTCAGACGGACCGGAGTTCTTTTTTTTTTCGCGTGAATTAAAACGCTGGCCCTTTCAAGTGCATTCAGTTTAATTGCTTGCTTATGAATTTTCAATTGATGTCCCCAGCTGTCTTAGTTTTGATTTGTTTTATCCTATAGCTATGAAAAACTGCTTATAGGACTCGTCTTTGAGCAAGTTGGCATTAAATTTCCAAACATACCAAGAAAATGTTTTGTTATTCCTCGTTTCTGTTGCAACACGGAAACGAACCAAGCAATTATCACTAAACGCAGCAGGTGTGACGCGATAATCTCGACACGAATAAAATTAGTTATGCCAAAACGTGCATTCTGCTAAGTCTAGTGTGGCTGTTACCCTGAAAGAGGGTAAAGATGACCGCTTTTCCACCGTAAGGTCATTCACCCGCGTCTTCTAGATGACATTCTGCAATCCTATCTTTCACAACAGCAGTACTCGCATCATTGTGTTGTTTCCCACTGGTTTTGTCACGTTCCGCAGAGACACAATGGAGACAATTAAGAGAGGGAACACGACTTAAAAAATGTTTTATGCCGTTTTCCCTCTGTTTCTTTGTATATAACACCTTGCACCAGCCAATAAAATTTCAGTTGGCAGTATGCGCTTGTCCTCGCTTTTATTACGTCCCTTGTCCATGTTTCGCGCAGCACTAAAACAGTATCTAAAATGGAAGACCAACTAGCCCAAACCATTACCCTTCTGGAGATGCGTCCTCTCCCGGCCAACATGACACGTGACGGCCACCGTGGCAGGCGCCTTGCGCGGGCGGAGGCACAGGCCCGCCACCATAGGAACAAACACGAAATCTACTTGGACGCCTCCGGCCCTCACCAGGAGGGGTGGTAGCCAGGCGCAGTCGTCCACCAAATCGTTGCCGTTAGCGGCCTAACGTTTACAGCTGAAGATAACGCATGCTGAGGAGGTCGCCATCGCGCTAGCCGGCGCATGCGAGGGCTCGCGAGTCATCATCACCTACTCGAGAGAGGCCTGCAGAAATATTGAAGAGGGGCACATTCCTCCCTTTGAGTACCATATCCTTTATAACAGCAACTACCTCGATGCCCCCACGTCTCGAACAATCGTATGGGCTCCGTTTACGCTTTTTAATTACGTTTCATAATTTCACAAATTTCTTTCTCCTCTTTGGCAGCTCAACCAGTTGAAGCAATAGGGCTCACATTCATTGGCTTTCTTTGTCGATTGCCTGGTGGCTCAGTAGGCTTGAATTTGTATTTTCAAAGTATCAGGATACATTTTTAGAGCCACATCCACGACTTGTTTTATTCAGTCATTCCTCATAATAAACAGGTAAACTACCACAATACCTATATACGAAAACACGATTGACACCGAAAAGTGTAACAGCTTTTTCGGTGTAGAGGCTTTTATTTAATGAAACCTACAAATTTATGCCATTAAGAAATGACTCATCGCATAGCGGACGCCTTGATGTACATACAATTAAATTGCCGTCTCGCTGAATTAAATCTGACTCCTGGTCATGGGACGTGCTCAATTTTATTGTATGATAGTGAGGAGGTAGAGACGAAAATGTGCGCACTACTCTATGAACGAACATATTTGTACTTTTCAATCTGGACCAAATGTGAAACTTTAGTGCATTTACTCGGATTAAGTTCTGGAGAAGAGAAAGTAAAATCTCAACAACTTGTATGTTGCAACATTATCATTCTGATGCAAGCCGAGCAAGTAGGCGTGACGTTAAAGCAAAACCTACCATGTACAGTAATTCTTGTTCCATTTGTGCCCTTTCGACTCGCTACTCGCCTGCAATAATAAAAGCAATCATTGCAAGAAAGATTAGGGGATATCTAGAGGGACCACACAAAATGGGTTGTCAAACTCGTCATAAAACATTGGGCAGTATGAAACTGAACGTTACACAAACGAAATAGAAGAAAGTCAAGGCACTGCTTATACATCGTTGCAAAGCAGAAAATCTTTATTATTTTAAATTAACCAGTATTCTAAAGTATATAACACTTTATATCTACAACTGCTAAATTATATATAAGGAGTTGATTTCCACATAATTCATTATTTTGAAAGTTTGTAGTCCCCCTCGCACAGTACTCCAGCTCTGAGCCCGTGAAGACTTGCAATAAAAAGAAATGAAGAGACCATGAAATGGTACTATGCGTTAAACAATATTTCTTGGGACGAAGTCGCATGCGATCCAATATTTAGATCTCGAAAGTCCCAACTAATCGTGTCGTAGTGCAGGATAGCGCCCCTATATCACCCTGCATTCAGACTGAGTTAATGGTTTATGTATACTCTTTACCGTGTGCTGCGAATATTATTTTTCTTTTGGTGTGCAAAATTTATCTAAAAGGCATGATTAGCATGGCGTCCACTTCGCATGCACAATTTCACGTTGAAATCTCGCTATGGTGGAATTATCATGCAAGGCGGTTTACGCAAGATCACAGAAGTTGTTCTAAAGCGTATTCTCGTGACTTTGCAGCTGGAAAATATAATGACAAACGTACGCAATCTTATATGCAGGCTACTCCTGCGAAGGCTTTTGGTAATATTTAAAAACAGTCCTTCTAACATAGACCTTCGGGGACACGCCGTCAGTTGGGGCGGCGTATGGTTGACAGGTAATTGGCAGTAGTTATGCGCTTAAGAAAAAGTTCAATAATATATTTTAAGCATTCACATCATCCAGCATGCGAGCTCTCGAGCAATACTTATTGCCCTTTTGATGGATGGATGACATAACCTTTATTGTGACGACCAAACCCACGTTGCCCTAGGTGGGTAGGCTGCTTATTCCATGGTTCTCCACCGACAGCCTGGCTCAGTCCACCAGCCAGCTAGAGCTAGTCCTCAGGGTTCTGACTTGTAAGCAGAGCCTCCCACTGCTCTTTTTCACTTGTGGTGTCATCGGATTGTTTGTGGACCACCATACCATGTTGTAGAAGGTGTCAGGCGTGCCTGTGCAGTATTTGCAGCCTGTTCGATATTTCCCTGCCTACAATGCCTGTAATAGAGTTTCGTGCAAGTATGTTTCTGTTTGTACTCTTCTTCAGGTTACTGCTTGTTCCCTTGTTGGTGTTCTGTGTGGCTCTTGGCAGTATTTCAGCACCTCCTTGTAATGTTCCAGGATGTCCGTATACTTCATTTGTATTATTTTTTCGATGTCACCAAAAGGACGTTGTCCCTGCGGGGTGGCCCAGTTTATGTGTTCTTGGGCGGCGGCGCAGGCTGCTCGCGTTTCCCATGAAGGACGTATGTACCGGTGTCGAGATGATGTACGTTTCTTGAATGTGGTTGCTCCTGAGCAGGTTAAGTTTTGAACGACTAATTCTTTCGATCATGTACCTTCTTCAGGCTTCTTGCGATTCTGTGATGATGATGGATGAGTTGTCGCATGTTGTGACAGTGAGAGCGAGAGCAATTCCTCCGCTGCCGTAGCGTCTTTAGGCCGTGTGGTGCTGCGATGTGTACCCGTTCTTTTTCTTCAACCACACTGATAACGGATGTGTTATTGCCCCTATATTCTGATTGGTGTATATGATATCTTCATCATTGTACTTGTATGCTAATAGAGAAATTTAGAATTGTAGCCCCAAACTCCTTGTGGCTCCAAGAAGATAGCCGGCGACAAGCGAGCATGCGCAGAACACAAGGCAGGCTTGGGTCTTTGCGTTAGGGTAATACCAAACACCATAAACTCGAGAACTCGCGTGGGTTGCAAACCTGCCTAGCGTTGCTTTAAGTTCTTGGGTGGCCAAAACCGCCTTGGGTGCTCGCGCGGGTGACGAGCAGTCGCGTGATAGCCAAGAGAGATGTACGAGCCGCAGGCATGCAGTGCTCGGATCGCCGAGTCAAGTAATGGCACCAAGCATGATTGGCCACAAAGCTTTGTATCACTCCAACTTAAACAGACATAAAACAGTTGGCTGCAAGCACATTTGCCATGTTGCTGGTGATTTTTGGCATAGCTAGGGTAGGCATCCTTCGGCCCCTCTTCACTGGCTTACGGCTTACAAAGCCAAAATCAAGTCGTGCAAATAATAACATAGTCAATCTTTTTAAAACAAGTATTCCAAGCAGTTTTTGTTTAGAAAATGAATTCTTTTAGCTTTCAATTGTAAAAAAACTTTTCTTGTTTGTTCGCTTTCATGACTCTTCTGTTTTCACCGCTGTGCATGGCGTTCCGAGCATATTACAAAACGCTGCTCTTGTCCCACTTCTAAAGGTCTGATGCTCCTCCGAACCTAATAGCAACCAAAGCAACGTGGCTTGTTGCCCCGAAGCACTGGGGCCCAAATTCTTAAACCTTCTAATGTCTTCTGCAATGTTTTTACTTGTCGGAGCTCCCTGTCATATTCAGGATGCATGTTCGCTCGGCACCTTGGAGACGTGAACGTTCTCGCTGAATTCTAAGAGCATGGCACAATTAACTGCGGTTATCAGAGTGCGGGAAAGCTAAATTTAGACGCTAAAGACCACGTAGAGCCGCACCCTTCTATGCGACGTTGCTGTTCACTTCAACAAGTGGCGGGCGGTCATTCGCCACTCCACTCTGCCGATGACTAATCACCAGAACCACGCGATGCTGACGAAGCCACCACTCCCTGATAGCCCGCCGGTCGTTCACGGGAGCAATAACGTCGCCTGGAAAGGTGCGGCGGTGCTCGAGTTTCCGCTATATTTCATCGTTTTACAGTTCCACGGGTTATCACCTCTTGAAGACTATGTCGTCCTTCGCGAGTTACCACCACGTTTTTTATAGCGTATGCTTGTTTCTAATCTGACTTTAGCCTCTTTCATAGGCCAATTCGTAGATAGCGGTCGAAACATTCGCACCACTGGAGCCACTATCGTATGTGCCACAGGATATGTACCTCTTACGTAGTGGGTGTGATCACTAGGGGCAACGGAGTAAGCGCAAATCTTGCTACTGGGTACGTGACATAGGCCCCTGTGGTCGCTGGGTTTGTGTCAATGGGTTGTGCATATTTGGTTACTTGGTATATACCACTGCGTATGTGATGACTATCACGATGTTCATGATTGTGACGGTGATGACCAGAATGATGCTGATAGCAGTAATCGGATCAGTTATGTTGATGACCACGACAAAACTTTTGAAGACAATTCAACCTCTGGTTGACGTCGCTCTAACGTCGTCACTTGGAAAAGCCACTACCGTAGCACATATCACGGCATCCCGTGCAGCCCCAGATAGTGGTCTGAAATTTTAAAAATTCGTCTTCTGTCAAGGTGGCTCCCACAATAAACCATGCGGTTCGTATACCCGATTATCTCCCACGCCCGCCCAGAATGACATTGTCTTTCATAATTTCAGCTAGACAATAAATCACCTTTTAACTTTCTCCGAGATCAACAAAATTGCATGGCTTGTACGGAGAGCTCGCTTCAATTTGCGACATGTGATGAGGCAGCTAATACATAATGTTAGAATACAATATAATGAAGTTTTCCTAAATATTGCCCGATTACCGCGCAATCCCCGTCACCCCATGGCTGCCACCTTTGATGCATGCCTTCTGAGAAGAGTTCATTTATGTTGCAACTGATACTTTAATGAGTTAGCAAGCTTAGGATGCTTCAAAGACCTTTCCGAACATTATATATATATATATTCTAAAGGTGTTTATTTGGCAGAGCTCGAAGCAGCACAATGCCAACCGTCAGGACAGCTACAGCTTCCAAGCACGAGAGCCGCTGCCGAGCAAGAGCGCTCGGCCCCCTAGCGTTTTGATCCAGTAGCGCTGAACCCACTAGCGTCCCTCTTCGTTAAAATTACCCCCGGGAGCGATAAGGGAGCCGAGCGGCAACCTAACAGCTCATCACGATGAGCGGGTCGTAGTAAGGCTTTAGACGGTCGACATGGACAATGTCTCGTCAACAGCGGCGCATGTCTGAAGATGGCTCAACATATTGTACATCACACAATGTACATCAATGTACATTGAAAGCTTGTCGCCGGGCGTACGGTTGAAGCATTCTGTGAGGCCATTCGTTTGAGGGTGGTACGCCGTAGTTGTGCAATGAACAACGTGGTACACTTTGAGAATGGCTTCAACTATTTCCTACGGGAAGACGCGTCCGCAATCGCTGAGCAGTTCTTGAGGTGTACCATGCCGCAGACTGAATAGACGAAGCAGGAATGAGGCAACCTCGCGCGCTGTATAGCTGCCGGGATGGCTGCCGTTTTGGCGTATCGTGTGAGGTGATCGACTGCAACAATGGCCCAGCGGTTACCAGCTGATTTCAAATGAAGTGGTCCATACAGATAGACTACAACGCGGCCAAACAGCTGGTTAGGGCAGGATAAAGGCAGCAGACCAGCTGGCGAGAGCCGGGGTAAAGGTTTTCAGCACTGACACTCCGGGCATGAGCGAACGAACTTTGGAACGTAGTTGTACATTCCTCCCCTTTAATTGCGCTGTAGGAGGAACTGGTAGGTTTTGAAAAGTGCCGTGTGTGCACACTCTAGATCAGAGTGGAACAATGCGCAGATTTCAGAACGCAGGCTTCCAGGTACTACTAAGAACCACTGGCGGCAGTCAAAGGTGTGATTGCGTCGGTGAACCAGGTCGTCGCGAATGGCGAAATGGCGAGCTTGACTGCGCAGTGGACGAGTGGTTGGATGCGATGACGGATCAGTAAGAAAGTCTATGATGGAGGCAATCCTGGGGTCCTTGCGCTCCTCGGAAGCAATTGTCCCAATTTCGATGGAAGAAACGTCAAGCTGGGATAGTAAGCAGCAGGCATTGTCGTCAGGCAAGGGAGAAAGTGAGAGAACTTCAGCGTCAGCATGCTAGCGTCCGTTGCGGTACAGTACGCGCATATCGTAATCCTGCAAGCGAAGTGCCCAGCGGGCGAGACAGCCTGAGGGATTCTTCAATGACGACAGCCAGCATAGTGCATGGTGGTCAGTGACGAAATCAACGTGCCGACCATACAGATAGGGCTGGAACTTAGTAAGCGCCCAGATGATCGCAAGGCATTCTTTTTCCATGACGGTGTAATTGGTCTCGGCTTTAGTAAGCATACAGCTCGCATATGCCACAATATATTCAGGTAACCCCTGTTTGCGCTGTGCTAGGACAGCGCCGAGGCCAACACCGCTGGCATCTGTGTGTACCTCAATAGGTGCCGTTGCGTCGTGGTGGTCCACAATGGGAGGAGACGTCAGCAAACGACAGAGCTTTGCGAATGCTTCGTCGCACTCGGCCGACCACGAATGGAGCTGTCCGCTGCTTCCAAGGAGCTTCGTCAGGGGCGATATGACGGCGGCGCAATTACGAATGAAGCGCCTGAAGTAGGAAGATACGCCTACGAAATTGCGCAGTTCTTTGACGGACGTCGGTTTAGGTAATTCGGTGACGGCACGAAGTTTGGCCGGATCGGGGAGGATTCCATCATTCGAGACGACGTAACCTGAAATCGTGAGCTGCCGCGCCGCAAATCGTCACTTCTTTAGGTTCAGTTGTAGGCCAGCGTTTATTAGGCACGTCAAAACACGCTGGAGGTACTGAAGGTGCGTGGTGAAGTCAGGGGCCAAAACAACAACGTTCTCTAGGTAACATAAACACGTGTGCCACTTCAAACCACGAAGAACTGTTTCCATCACGCGTTGAAAGGTTGCTGGCGCATTACAAAGTCCAAACGGCATGACGTTAAATTCGTATAAGCTGTCGGGTGTGACAAAGGCTTTGTTCGGCCTATCGATGTAAGCCATGGGCACTTGCCAATAGCCGGAGCGTAAATTTAGGGATCAAAAGAATTAAGCTCCTTGTAGGCTATCGATAGCGTCATCGATTCGCGGTAGTGGGGACACATCTCTGCGAGTGATCTTGTTCATGCGCCGATAGCCTAAACAGAACCGTACAGAGCCGTCTTTTTTCCTAACAAGGACGACAGGAGATGCCGATGGACTGTGAGGGTCGGATCACTTCGCGGCGAAGAATTTCGTCCACTTGCTCATTAGTTAATGTTCTGCGGCAGAGACGCGCTATGGGCGTTGCCACAATTGCGATTGGGAGGTGGTGTCAATATGGTGAGTGACAGCAGACGTCCGATCCAGGGAATGTTGCCCAACATCAAAAGAAGAATGAAATTCTAAGATGCGAAGAACCTGAGAACGCTGAGCTCGGGTGAGGCCATCGGCAATTGATGAATCGAACACACCTGTGGGCAAAGGGTCGGACGTAGATTCAGAACCGAACATGCTGTAACTGGCGCAGGACGCGCCTCGGGAACACCCGTAATTTGTACGGCGTCGAATGCTCTCACATAGCCAAGACATTCGCCTTGAAGCAGCATCACAGGCTATGAGAAGGGGTTACAGACGAAAATAGCTGTGGAGTTTCATTCTCACTGTCACAAAAAGGTAGCAGGAGACCTTTTCGAATATAAAATCGGCCAGACGGAGAAAGTAGTGCGGCGGCGTCAGAGAGGCTGCTGCTATTCATATAGACAATCATTGGCGAGTTGGGAGGCATGGTGGTGTCGTGCCTGACGAGTAGTTTGTTCGCAAAAGAAGCATTATCGGCAAGCGTCATATCTGAAATCGGCGAGAGTTCTAGTTTGGCTCACGCGCAATGAATGACGGCATTGTGGCGGGCGAGAAAGTCCCACCCCAGGATAACTTCGCGCGAGCACGATGAAATAACAATAAATTCGACGGCGTATACAACGTTCGCGATGAGAACACGAGCGGTGCACGCCGCTATCGGGTGAAGACGCTGTGCGCCTGCTGTGCAGAGGCAGAATCCAGCAAGGAGGGTCGTGACCTTTTGAAGGAAGCGACAAAGCTTTGCGTCCATAACTGATAAAGCGGCTCCGGTGTCCACGACGCCATATGTGCGCACACCATTAATTAACACGTCTATCACATTGGTCGGGTTACGTTGAGGACTTTCCAGTTTCGACGGCGTCGCCGCCCTTGCCTCATGGACTGCGACGATTAGTTTTCCTCTTGCCAAGCTACGGGACAAGGCCGCATTGGTGATGTGGAGCACCAGCGTGGAAAAGTTGAGCGGCGGATGTTGGCAGACCGGCGAAATGTTGGGGACGCAGCCCGAGGTTTGTCGTCGTAATATGGGCGCGGTGAAGCTACCATACGGCTGGGTGCATATGGGGTAGCGCTAGGCGACTGCATGCGACTACAGTGGCGTGGGACGTGGCCGGCATAGCCACACTCAAAACACATCGGCCAATCGTCCGCTGTACGCCACCGAGTCGCTGCGGCAGCTCCCATCCATGTGGGAAGATGCGTTCGATGGGGCGGCTAGTGAAGTGATTGCATGGCAGGCTGTTGTCGCGGCATAGCTAGGACTTCGGCGTACGTGAGAGGTCCCCGTTGATTGAGTTGTTGGGACTGGGTGACGACTTCTGCGTAGCTGAGTGGCGCAGCCGTCGGGATCTCTTGGAGCCTGGACATGACTTGGGCGTAGCTGTGAGTCACAGCCGCAGGGACATGCTGGTGGGGCTCAGACAAAACCTCGTTCATTTCTTGCTCTATGGCGCGACGAAGCGGAGGCGCAAAACTCGGTGTTGGCGCGTGTACTGGCAGTGGCAGCGGATGTGCAAAATCTATGAATCAGAGTTGCCGGGCAACTTTCTCGCGGACGAACGCCTTCATTTCTGCGAGTAAAGCTGCCTGGTCGTATATGGTAGCCAAACCAGCGAGGTGTTCGTCACGCGGTAGAGATCGACGGGTCAATCACCTCTGCCTGCGGAGTTCTTCATAGCTCTGGCACAGTGTGATAATTTCGGCCACACAGCGAGGATTTTTGGCCCCCAACGTGTTAAATGCGTCATCCTCTATCCCCTTCAGGATGTTTTGGATTTAATCAGACTCCCCCATGGTCGAATTGGCTTTCCGGCATAGGTCAAGGACGTCTTCAATCGAACTGGTGAATGTTGTGCTCGTTCTCGCAAACGCTGCTCGGCACGCATCCTTTGAACAGCTGGGCGACCAAATATATCGGCAAGGGAAGTCTCACATTCGGACCATGTGTGCAACTCTGCTTCATGGTTATTATACCCCAGGCTGGACGCACCAGCGAGGTAGAACAGAACATGGCTCAGTTTGGCCGCTTCGTCCCACTTGTTATGGGCACTTACCCTGTCGTACGCCGGGAGCCAATAGCCCACGTCAGTATTGTTCACTCCAGTGTAGATAGGAGGGTCGCGGTGACGAGGTACCAAGGGGCGCGAAGTGGTTGCGGGAGGAGGCGCTTGCTGGAAGGCGTTGTGGGGCATAGTGGATGGTAGGGTACGGGACCGGAGTTCCAGGCTGATTGCCTGAGGTTACCCGCGCATTCACCAATTCTTAAAGGGTTTATTTAGCAGAGCTCGGATCAGCGCACCGTCAATGGTCCGGACAGTGACAGCTTCCAAGCCCGAGAGCCGTTGCCGAGCAAGACCGCTGGACTGACTAGCGTTTTGATCCTGTAGCGCTGAACACACTAGCGTATCTTCTTCTTTACGATATGTCCGTCCGTCCGTCCGTCCGTTCGTCCGTCCGTCCGTCCGTTCGTCCGTCCGTCCGTCCGTCCGTCTGTCCGTCTGTCCGTCTGTCCGTCTGTCCGTCTGTCCGTCCGTCTGTCTGTCCATCCATCTGTCTGTCTCTCTGTGGGTCTGCTTGTTTAAATGTTCTTCCGCTAACCTTGGACACTGTATTGTTCATAGTCGGATGGTTGGAACATCAGGCTGCTGTGCTGAAGGAACAGGATTCGAAACAAACTTTCGGACCTACTTGAGTCACTGAGTGTCGTAATACAAATGTACGGGCATGCGTGCCGCTCTTCAACGAAACTCTTTGATGCCGACTTGCGGCAGTGGTTATGTGCCAATCCGTCAGTGCTGGTCTTCAATGAACCTCTTTGATGTCAACTTGGGATACTGTGTATGTACTAGCATGTGTGTGCCGCTCTACAATGAACAAAAGATCGTTCAAATTTCTGCGACTCTGGGTGAAACCGAAGCCACGTCACACTGGTTCCTCAAGGATAGCAACCCGACGCTTTAGCAGACTGCGGCACAAACGCACTGGGCACGTGCCCCCTTTCAATGAACGTCTTTCACCCCATCGCTTTAGCGAGCTGTGCCTAGTAGCCACTAGAGGTGCCGCTCTTTGGTGAACCTGTCGCCAGCTTGGGTCACCACCTATGTGCAGAGCCAGAGAACATTCCTCGGCATGCACCGGCGCGCCACGTTTCTCCTCTCTGAGGCCATGGGCTGACTTCTCGGCAGTGGCACTAGATGGCACAGCGTGTATAGAAAGCAAATAACCGAGAGCGCAAAACAACGTAGTGATGAAAATGGAGGCGTTTCCGGCAACAGACTGGTAATATAAGGAACTAGTAGACCTTATTCAGCAGGAGACAAGACAAGCACGACGAAAAGTTTGATGAATTGGAAAGAACAAACCACGTAGAAGGGAAATAAAGCAAGAGGTAGAAGAGCGTAGCAGGCGTCTAGGAATTATCGAGAAGCCAAAACGTTGGGATTACAGGAAAAAGAAGGTGCTCCTTAGAAGGTGCAAATACGACAGAAAAAAAAGGATAGCGAGTGAGCTCGTGTAAGAGAAAATTAATTGCACAAGAGAAGGTTCGGCACATAACATTCGCAAGAAAGATAAAGGCGAATCAAAAAGATTCTGGATCCATGTAAGAACACTCGGAGCTCCTATTTAAAATTCGCAAGCGGCTATAAGGCATGAAGTCGGTAACATCTTCGATGACGACGATGCGCTGAGGTACATCTGTCACAGTTCCGGTACGTTAGAAACAGTTCCAGCAACATGAAAGAAGGCTGAGAGATGAAAATTTAGTAGGGAAAAATTTCACTCAAAAGAATTAGAAGAAAGGTTTCCTAATAACGTGGCCGCAGGACCCGATAAAATCCTAACACAGCTAATAGAAAACCTCGGTCCAAAGAGGAGGGCAGTGCTTAATAATGCTTTTAGAGCAGTAAAAAAACGAAGCTAATTCCCCTGGGATGGCGTGTAAGACAGGTCCGCCTCATTTAAAAAAGAAAAGGTGATAATGATAAAGGGACCTAGTGGGCCAGTTACAGTAACGTCAGTGATACATATAATGGCAATTCAAGCCATAAGATTGGAACAGTCTTAGTGGATGGTGATTAATTATGTACTCGGCGATCTACAGAGCGGGTTAAGACCGCGCAAACGCCTAGAAGACATGTTTGAATCAATTCAGTGCATAGAACATTCAGCATCTCAGAATATACCTTCATGGATAGCACTTGTAGATGTTAATGGAGCCTGTGGCAACGTAGAGAGAGGCTTATGAGATATTCCCAAGCGCGAAGGCGTACATGAAGATTTCGTGGAGCTTCTGAGGGAAATATATAACGACTACCGAGCAGAAATTGTATGGAAAGACCGAAAATGTAGTGAATTGGCGGAAATTCAACAAGGACTTAAGCAAGGGTGTCCTGTGTTTCAATGGTGTTCATTCTTTATGTACGGAGCACAGAAAGACTACAGTCAAACAGTGAAATAAGCTTTCATTTTGTACATGTGTATTGCACAAAAGGAGCAACACAAGGTCCTTGGACGGATGTATGTTCGTGACATGGTGCCACCAGCGGACAATGCAAGAAATCTACAGAGACTTGTGAACATGTGCGGCAATGCAGCGACAAAAATAGGCCCTAGGTTTAGCACAGAGAAATCAGGAATTATGATGTGTAATTGGGAGACTTGTAATTACGTCGTGTAAATTCAACAGCAAGCCCTCCCCATTGCCAACCAGTATAAATACATTGGCGTATACATAAACGAGCGTAATACTTGCTGAATCACGCACAAATGTAATATGGAAACAATTGGAAGGCTCAATGAAGCATGAAGGAACCAGAGCACCTCGGGGCCCCAATCAGCATTAGGTGGTGCGTGCAATCTGGAAAGGATTAGTGGTGCCAACGCTAACGCTCGCAAATGCCACTCTGTGCTTAAAATTGGGTACCTTGTCGGGATAGGAACTTAACGAGAGATCGGTAGGCCGGTTGGCTTTCGGAGCCCACGGTAAAGCCGCAAATGAAGCAGTGAAGCGTGAACTGTTGTGGACCTCCCTTAAAGTCGAGAAGCACAGAGCAAAGTTAGTCTTTAGGAAACACTCAGCAACATGATTGAAAATGAATAGGCAGCTAAAGGGCAGAAGTACCTGTACCTGAAAAGCGTGGACTGCGAATGGAGGAAGAAGTCAAGAAGGTTGGCTACCAAGAACAGAGTAACTGAAAGTTTATATGGACAACCAGGAGTCAATAAAGAGTAAGTGGGAGAAACAGAGACAGTGAATTGGATACAGAGATTGTAGACAAGAAATACCATGGAGATTTACAAGAATGATAAGAAAGAAATTAGACCGGGAAATACGTACGATAATACAAAGAACAATGCCTTGCAACTTCAGGCTCGAGCTACTTGCTTATAGGTAAAAAAATTCGCCTTCATTCCATCCTGTGAAATTGGACGTACTGCGAAGTGAAGACATTAGAAGGGTTCCACAACCAGTGCCAGTAACAAGCCCGAATTCAGATCGAAGCGGGTGGTCGGCGTTGTATGTGAAGTTCCATGCTGCAAAGTGATGACGGTTAAGGCGGCCATTGCGATTACCGGCGGTAACCGCCACAGTGATTCTGGTTATACGCCATACATGCGGAAAGGCCTTAACATGTCACACATCGCTGTACCGTATCATGTAGAGAGCAAAAATAAAACTCTCCAGTTACGCCCAGAACTGTCCCATCATCATCATCAGCCTGGTTAGCCCATTGCAGGGCAAAGGCCTCTCCCATACTTCTCCAACTACCGCGGTCATGTACTAATTGTGGCCATGTTCTCCCTGCAAACTTCTTAATCTCATCCGCCCACCTAACTTTCTGCCAACCTCTGCTACGCTTCCCTTCCCTTGGAATCCATTCCGTAACTCTCAATGACCATGGGTTATCTTCCCTCCTCATTACGTGTCCTGCCCATGCCCATTTCTTTTTCTTGATTTCAACTAAGATATCATTAACTCGCGTTTGTTCCCTTACCCAATCTGCTCTTTTCTTATCCCTTAACGTTACACCTGTCATTCTTCTTTCCATAGCTCGTTGCGTCGTCCTCAATTTGAGTATAACCCTTTTCGTAAGCCTCCAGGTTTCTGCCCCGTAGGTGAGTACTGGTAAGACACAGCTGGTATACACTTTTCTCTTGAGGGATAATGGCAACCTGCTCTTTATGATCTAAGAATGCCTGCCAAACGCATCCCAACCCATTCTTATTCTTCTGATTATTTCAGTCTCATGATCCGGATCCGCAGTCACTACCTGCCCTAAGTAGATTTATTCCCTTACCACTTCCGGTGCCTCACTACCTATCGTAAACTGCTGTGCTCTTCCGAGACTGTTAAACATTACTTTAGTTTACTGTAGATTAATTTTACACCCTCCCTTCGGCTTTGCCTCTCCAGGTCAGTGAGCATGCATTGCAGTTGGTCCCCTGAGTTACCAAGCAAGGCAATATCATCTGCGAATCGCAAATTACTAAGGTATTCTCCATTAACATTTATCCCCAATTCTTCCCAATCCAGGTCTCAGAATACCGCCTGTAAATACGCAGTGAATAGCATTGGAGAGATCGTATCTCCCTGGCGGACGCCTTTCTGTATAGGGATTTTGTTGCTTTCTTTATGGAGGACTACGGTTGCTGTAGAGCCGCTATAGATGTCCTTCAGTATTTTTACATACTGCTCCTCTACACCCTGATTCCGCAATGCCTCCATGACTGCTGAGGTTTCGGCTGAATCAAACGCTTTCTCGTAATCAATGAAAGCTATATATGAGGGTTGGTTATATTCCGCACATTTTTCTATCACCTGATTGATAGTGTGAATATGGTCTATTGATGAGTAGCCTTTACGGAATCGTGCCTGGTCCTTTGGTTGACAGAAGTCTAAGGTGTTCCTGATTCTATTTGCAGTTACCTTAGTAAAGACTTTGTAGGCAATGGACAGTAAGCTGATCGGTCCATAATTTTTCATGTCTCTGGCGTCCCCTTTCTTATGGATCAGGATTATGTTAGCGTTTTTCCAAGATACCGGTACGCTCGAAGTCATGAGGCATTGCGTATACAGGGTGGCCACCCTGTTGGCGGAACTATCTACCGCTGCGCAAAGATATTGCCTGTGTACGCCACGTACACTCCGCAGTGCTGCAACCAGCTGGTCAGATGGAGTATAGGGGTTAACAGCTGCACTCTAAATTATACCAGAACAAATATCCGCAACGAGATGAGGTATGCGTATGCTGCAGCAAAAATACGGAGGCCACTGTGCACATCTTAAGGGAATGCGAAGGGACTCATCCAGTGAGACCCATAGGTAACATGCGCCTTCCAAAATCATTTGGATTTAATGTGGACGGAAGCATCAACCGTTCAGCATAGAGATAAGCAAAAGACGTTTAGAGTATTGGTCTTACTAAAAGCCGGGAAAATATTGATAAGACCGGATCCGTTACACGTATAGGTAGCGGTGCAAGGTAGATATAGAAGTTTTCAGGAAGAGAAAAACGATCAAGAAGATCTACACAAAAATGCTAGAATGAAAATCACGTATTGCATAGCACTTTAACTCAAGCAGGCTAGGTGACTATTTGTTACTGTCACATTTCAAAGAGGATCCTAATAAATCATCATCAACGTCGAATTGCGAAAAAGGAGCGCGGCTGCCATCTGAAGTGTTTCTCGGCGTTCGCACGCAAGGGTGAGCCATGTATCTGGGAGGCCACGTGCAGGCTTTACGGCCCAGTGCTAGATGGTGCCAAGTGTGCATAAGCAAGCCCGAAAGATGAGTCCCCGCTGCAATGCAGACCTCACACATAACTCGTTTCTACGTTAGGAATACGTTGTCACTATACTGAGTTAAGGCTCAACGCGAAAAGCGTTGACAGTCATCGTAAGATGTGTTCGCACCGATTTAAGTTAAATATTATGTCATGTCATAAGACCACGCGGCACACACACACACACACACATCTCTCTCTCTCTCGATATATATATATATATATATATATATATATATATATATATTGCCGCCAGCATTGCAAGAAGAAAAAGACGACCGGCATATCCCAACTGCGTAGCCGCCACACCGCGAGTATGGTGGCTACCATACCGCGAGCGTCAAGCAAAGCACCGCAAGGCAACGCTCGGCCGGTGCTGACAGGCCGGCGGCTCGTGCGCGAGAATCGGACGATTGGCACGCGACAGGAGGCGACAAAGAGGAGAACGACGTTCGAAGGAGCGAAGCTCGAGGGACGCTTTTGTTGTTGTTGAGTGCTCAGTCGGTTTTTGTTGACGGGCACAGGTTCGCCCAGCATAAATCAGTTTTCGTAGAAACGGCTGTTGTAACTGTTAGTTATATATCTGGTGGAGGTGCAGGGTATGATTCCAAGCCCCACACACGCCAGGGAAGGTAGCCCGGATCCCCGAACTTTGGAGCCAACAGAATTAACGCCTGTCCACCAACGCACGAGTCGCCGCATACGAGGTGAGGCCATAGAATAAAGAACAAACTTAGAGAAGGGAAACTGTACCTTCCACCGTGGTTCGAAAATAAGCAGCGGCAGCGCATGGAACTTACTTTGGCGGACGCCAGATGACGTTGCTCAATCCGGAAGCGGAAGTGCAAATTTTTTTTTTCGAGCAAAATTCAATATGGCCGTTTTTTGCCGGTCGCGTACGCTGGTACGCGCCGTGCTTGCCCTGCAGGCTATGCGGCATGCCTCAATGCCTTCGCTGCCGCGTAGCTGGTGCGTTCTAATTGCCAAGAGCCTCTACTGACGCCCATACAAACAAGCCACAAGTGAGTGAACAGAACGCGTGACTTTATTGGCAGAAGACAAGCAGTGTACATTCTCGTGCAATAGCAGAAATAAAATTTGCATGTCGAGATACGCTGGAATCATTGACGCGAGCTCGTAAAATCCTCACCGTCATCGCCCATGGCGGTCTGGTAACGGGCGACAACGAGCGGCGCAAGAAGATTGGACAGAGTGTCCCACCTGTTTGCAGTGGCAGTCGCCGTTAAAAAGAGTAACTTGCATTGCGAAGCAATGGGTGACGCAGGCATCTGCTGCCGCAGCCAACACAGCGACCTGGACTACCGAGCATCTTAGCGTTAACTCCTTTCCAACCTGCACGTTTCTTTTCTTTCGGGGGCCGCTAATGTATGGCTCACACTTGGTGTCTCACATTGTCTCACTATGGACAAGTCGCTTTCGTGGGCATCGCCTCCATCAGCTACTTTTGCGGGCCTTTCCAACCATCTGGCTATCAACTTCATACGCATCGGACTATGTAAGCACGTATGCTGGTCTCCGTTCATGCCTAATCGCGGCCGAGAAAGGCCAGAGGCACAATATGCCCATTGCTGCAGCAGGAAAGCGCGAACGGGGAGCACGAATCACGGTGCATGAAAATTGGGAGTCTATGTCGCTGTGCAGGCTGCAGGAGCGAATGCTTACTTCGAGAGACTGCTTCCCAGTGCAACCAACCAGGCCGCAATATTCGAGAAACATAACACTGCGACCATAACCAAGTGACATAACAGCAAAATTAAACAGCAATCAGTCACCGCATGAGGTTCAGACAATACATTATACATTGGCGACGAACCATATGGCAACAGTGAGCATTCACATACACGGGTATCTTAGGGTACATTGAGCTGCCTACCTACAGGCGTAGTGCCTGCCTTCGTCGCACGTGGTGGTCTACTAACGAGCAACAACCAGCAGCAGAAACAGATTGGACAGTGTCCCACCTGTTTGCGGCGACAGTCGCTGTTAAAGATGAGCAACTTGCATTGCAAAGCAATCCGGTGACGCAGGCATCTGCTGCCGCAGCCTACACAGCGACATGGACTACCCATCATCTTAGCATTGACTCCTTTCCAGCCTGCATGTTTCTTTTCTTTTGGAGGCCGCTAATGTGTGGCTCACACTTGGTGTCCCACATCGTCTCAATATGGACAAGTCGCTTTCGTGGGCATCACCTTCATCAGCCACTTTTGCGGGCCTTTCCACCCAACTTCATACACGTCCGACCATGTAAGCACTTATGCTGGTCTCCGCTCATGCCTAATCGCGGCCGAGAAAGGCCAGAGGCACAATTTGCCCATGGCTGCAGCAGGAAAGGGTGAACGGGGAGCACGAATCACGGTGTGCGTAAATTGGGAGTCTATGTCGCTGTGCAGACTGCAGGATCAAATGCTTACTACGAGAGGCTGCTTCCCAGTGCAACCGACCAGGCCGCAATATTCGAAAAACATAACACTGCGACCATATCCAAGTGACATAACAGCAAAATTAAACAGCAATCAGTCACCGCATGAGGTTCAGACAATACATTATAAATTGGCTACGAACCATCTTACAGGCATAATGCTTGCCTTTGTCACATGTGGTGGTCTGGTAACGAGCGACAACCTGCGGTACAAACAGATTGGGCAGAGCCTCGCACCTGTTTGAACCAACAGCTGCCGTTGAAGATGAGCAACTTCCATTGCGAAGCAATCAGGTGACGCAGGCATCTGCTGCCGCAACCAACACAGCGACATGGACTACCCGGCATTTTAGCGTTAACTCCTTTCCAACTTGCACATTTATTTTCTTTCGGGGGCCGCTATGTGTGGCTCACACTTTGTGTCCCACTTTGTCGCAATGTGGACAAGTCGCTCTTGTGAGCATCAACTTCGGCAGCCATTCTTGCGGGCCTTTCCACCCATACGGCTGTCAACTTCATACACTTCGAACCATGTAAGCACATATGCTGGTCTCCGTTTTGAGCAAATCATGGCCGAGGTAGGCCACAAGCACAATTTGCCCATGGCTGCAGCAGGCCAGAACGAACAGGGCGCACCAGTTGCGGTGTGTGTATACTGGGAGTCTATGTCGCTTTGCGGACTGCAGGAGCAAATGCTTACCTCGAGGGACTGCTTACCAATGCAACTGACCAGGCCCTCACATCTGAGAAACGTAACACAGTTACCAAAACCAAGTGTGGCAGCAAAACCAGATTCTGCAATCAATCACTTCACTGTAGCTTGCACAAAGACCCAGGCTATCAAGGAAGAGGACCAATCATCAACGAGACTAGGAATATGGAAAATGAGAAAGCTTGCATTCAAGAGAGAAGCCACTCTGCTCTGCGAGCATTGAAGGCTAAAAACATCAATAAAAGTAAAATGGTGCATAGCACATGTGCATAGGTTAATGCAAGACGCATGCCGATGCTGCATCAGCTATTTCAGGAGAGGAATTGCGCATGACAACATACACTAAAAGATACTGCTACAGATATGTTAGGCTGCTAGACAGTGACTGGTATTAAGTGTCAGCGAAGAATCGGTTGACCTTTATATTTGGATGAGGATGAATGACCTCTAACAAAAATGGGCAATGAGAAAGCTTGCATTTATAGAAGAAAAATTACACTTGGCACAAACGGAATTAACATGGCTAGGAAGCTGATTAAGGGCAAACTGATGGAACTCAATCTTTTGGCCAGCGTCGTCCGTGCTTGGTCAGATGTTGCAGGTGCATCTGAAGACGAAGAATTCCTAGAAAGTCCTTTTTGAGTTACCTGGATGACTCAGCCAAATGTCCGTGCTGGTGGAATGGTGGCTGAAGCTCTTTTCAGTCTTGACACAGTCCTCTGCAGACTTGATATCTCATTCATATTCTTCTGCATGTGCTTCTTTGTTCTTGGTGTAAAAGCCTTGCAAATTCGGCTCCAGCCCCTTCCTGTTGGCGCAGATAGGAGCTCCTGTGATGACCAAGATGTGCTTGGCATAGACTCTCTTGGGGCAAAACGGTGACACATGAGATACAGCACAGATTAGCCAAATTTATGTGTGTTTTATATGTTCGAACCAATTATACTGAACCATAAATATGAACAAACATTCATATCTGCTGCAAACAGCAAGCCAATACAGCATATATCAAACATATTTATTTCTGAACCATGTGTAGTTTACCTTGTAGTAGTAGCCAATGTCCACACAATGACCTTGTTGTAGCAGGCAGCAGCTTCTGTTTAGTGCGTGGAGTGTGTTGCTTTATACTGGTGCCGTCCTCATTACTGCATGTCTGGAACAGAAATATTGACTGAATCAGAAATTGAAAAAGCAAAGTTTTGCAATATGAAATGCAAAAAGGTGCGACATATATGTTGTAATAATTTGCGACTACAGAACACATGCAAATGTACACTGTCTGTTCTAGGGTGCTTAAGCAGCATGTTAAATAAATATTGCTATTGTCCATAAAATTGATGTCTGCCTAACTACAATGCATGTCAACAGCGCAAGTACTATTAAGATCACAAATGAGAACATTTGTGGGTTCATTTATACACTAGAAGTGATCACACTGCTAGTTCCACAAGCAAATGCATCTAAGTCATGAAGCTATTAGAACTGATGCATTATTTTTCTGCAAGAACGTGATGCCCCGCTTCACTACTGCAAAAATAAATGCCCTACGGTAAACCAATCTGAACAGCAAGAACATTTGGAACCAATAAGTACGAAATATGGGTGAATTATCATGCTTGCAACTGTTTAATACATTAAATTCTGTACTTTCACTTCATTTTACCAAAGGATTATTCGGTTTTGTGGACGGAAGACGTTGCCGGCCGACTCGAAAAAAAAGTTTAATATGTATATTGATAAGGCTACTCAGTCACCTATAACCACGGCTACAATAACATGAAAAATGAGACGCGCGTTCCGATATCGCTCTTTCTTTCCAGGTTGTGTGTGTAAACCAAACGACAGCCTCGCAAGTAAAGGTTTATTTAGGAAACAGCAACTGAGATCTTCACTGCCCATATGTAATGCAGGATCTAGTTCGTTAACTTGCGCCCGCCTGGAAGGTAATGAGACGGATATTATATAACGATTCAAGCAGCGGTGTTAAACGACTCACCGTTATTGGCGTTGTCAGCCGCAGAAAAATCCAGCTCCCGTTTTGATGCAGACCTGTTCCGAATGGCTCACGACCGAAACCCAACTGCCGGGCTTACATGTCCGCTTGCAAACACGTAACTTCACCCCAAGTTAAATAACGCGAGACATCGAAGCGCAAGAAACTAGTTTTAGAAACAAAGAAGCAACCAGTCTTGAGTGTACGAACGAATGAATCCGTGCCGCCGCGCACTCGGAAATACCGGTAAAAATTTTAAATCCAGGCCAGAGGTCACGTGAAAGATCGATGATGCTGAACGCTATTTGCGTTTATAATGGCGAAGAAACAATAAACTTACTAACAAAGAGTACAATATCTAAATAGCAATGATAATTTTGCCCTGTTCTTATGTAAAAGAAAATGCTTCGGTAATTGTAAGAGAAAGTTTGTGAGATAAAATTGCGCTTATTACGACGCCTCTACCGGGAAATGTTGGAACTAACGAACGCATCTCGAAGTGACGCTACTACGTCGGCTTTGTTAGCAGCGGCGCGCGGTCGATTTTTTCGCCCTCTGGGGCCATTTGTTGAACTTGAGAGTGTGCTACCTCTGGTGAGGCCCCCGAGTTTGGTCCTCTCGCCGATTCACCAAGGGCAGCGGCGGCAGCCAGCCGAGGTACCAGTGCGATGGCTACTGAAGTTAACTCTTCTCACGTCGTCGTTGACTCACCCCGGACGCCAGAACCCTTCCACGGAGACACATTCGAGGATCCCGAGGACTGGCTCGAAGACTTCGAGCGTGTCGACAGGTATAACGGCTGGGATGAGACAAAGAAACTCCGGTATGCGTACTTCGCGCTGGAGGAATCTGCGCGCACGTGGTGTGAAAACCACGAAGCGTCGTTATCATCGTGGAACGACTTCCGACGAGAGCTGCTAGCTACGTACCCGAGCACGGACCGCAGAGAGAGGGCAGAAGCCGCTCTTCAGGCGAGGAACCAGCGGAACGACGAAAGTGTGACCATGTACATTGAAGACATGACCCACCTCTTCCGCCGAGCCGACCCAAACATGGCTGAGGACAAGAAATTGCGGCACCTAATGCGCGGTGTGAAACAGGAACTCTTTGCCGGCCTGGCTCGTAATCCGCCCCGCTCTGTAGCCGAATTTTGATCAGAGGCGACGACGATGGAGAAGACGCTGCAGCAGCTTGCGCGGCAGTACAACAGAGCTGCATGCGTCGCATCATTTGACGTTGGGTCAGGAGCCCTCCCCAACAACATGGACATCTTACGCGAAATGGTGAGGTCCGTCGTAAGGGAAGAGCTGCAGAAACTGCAGCTGGCCCAAAGCCCTCCTACGGTGTCCTCACTTGCTGATGTCATACGCGAAGAAGTCCGGCAAGTGATTTGTGAGCCAGAGCCTCAGGTACGGCCCCACGCACAACCAGAGCGTCAGCCGCGGATATCGTACGCCCAAGCTTTACGTCAGGACCTAGGGCGCGCCGACTTTGGACGAACGGCCACAATACCCCAGGTACTTCCTCGCAATGTGCAGCCCATGCCAGAAGGAAGCCCACGTAAAAGCGATGTATGGCGCACTGCAGACCGGCGTCCCCTCTGCTACTACTGTGGAGAGGCTGGTCACCAATACCGGGAATGCCAGTATCGCCGAGTAGGACTGCGTGGCTTCTCTGTGAATGCGCCTTGCCCTCGAAACGGAGAGCGCCCTTATGAGATTGAGGCATTTTTATCTACGCGCCAAACTGTTCCGAACCCCCAGCAACATGAACCTCGATCAGCAGCGCCTATGCGTTATAGGTCGCCCAGTCCGCGTCCCGCTTCCATTTCACCGAGGCGTCGCTCCCAAAGTCCGCGACGGGAAAACTAGAGCCAGCCACCTGTGGAGGCAAGGCCGCTGACTCCTGGAACATCGAAGGCCCTCCATCGCCAATCCGACAAGACGACGGCAGTGACGAAACGACGGACAAGTGCTGTGATGACACCATTACTTCCGAGTTGCGTGTCATCATCGACGACTTCGAAGTGACTGCGTTGATAGACACTGGTGCGGACAATTCAGTTCTTAGCAGTGTACTCGCCAGGAAATTGAAAAGTATTGACCCATTGGACCGGATCTCCAATACGTACAGCGGGGGGACACTTAGTCGACCCCGTAGGAATGTGCACAGCAAGAATCGGAATTAGAGGCTTTTCTTACGTCAGCAGCTTTATTGTTCTCCCTGAGTGTTCCCGTGATCTGATACTGGGCATGGACTTTTTGCGAACGAACGGCGCAATTATTGACTTGCAAGAATCACACGTGTTGATTTCCACAGAAAATGCTGTTACCATTTCTGATACAGAATAGCCGCATATTTCCTCTCTCCGTATTGTGGATGAAGACGTGACGGTGCCGGCACGGTGCAGTATAACTGTCGTTGTAAGGAGCGACATATTTCGTGACTATGAGGGACTTGCAGACGGAAATAGCGGGCTGCTAATCGAAAAGCAAATATGCGTGGCAAGAGGCCTAGTTCACCTGCGTAACGGATATGCGGATATGAGAATATGAGATGCGGATATGAGAAGATCGCTGCAGTGAAAATGTTTCCGAAGCCAAGAGACAAAAAAGGTATTAGACGTTTCCTGGGACTATGTGCCTACTACAGGCGTTTCGTAGAAAATTTTTCAAAAATTGCCGAACCACTCACGCGACTGACAAAAGATGTCCCTTTTGTGTGGGAAAAAGAACAAGAAGACGCCTTCTCTGAACTACGACGCCGTTTGCAGAGTCCTCCTATACTTGCCCATATTGATGAAAATGCCGAAACGGACATCCACATCGACGCGAGTAACGTTGGTCTCGGTGCCATACTTATTCAGTGGCAGAATGGAGAAGAAAAAGTCATTGCGTACGCAAGCCGTACCTTATCGAAAGCCGAGACAAATTACTCAGCTACAGAAAAGGAATGCCTGGCGGTTATATGGGCCATCAGTAAGTTTCGGCGATACTTATTGGCAGACCGTTTCGAGCCATCAGTGATCATCACTCACTGTGCTGGCTGGCGAACCTCAAGGACTCTTCTGGAAGGCTCGCTAGATGAAGTTTGCGTCTACAGGAGTATGACATTACAATCGTTTACAAGTCCGGTATCAAGCACAATGATGCTGATTGCTTATCAGGCGCACCACTCGAGGCTACGTCACCTGAATACGAGCAAGATTTCCCATTTCTTGGGGCTGTGAATACGACGGAAATGGCTCATCATCAGCGTACTGATCCGGAATTACTCCTGCTCATCGAGTACCTGGAGGGTCGACAAGTGAAAGTGCCTGGAGTTTTCGTTCGCGGATTGTGTTCGTATGTCCTCCGGAAGAACGTCCTCTACAAACGAAACTTCGAGCACAGTGGTGAGACGTTTCTACTTCTCGTACCATCATCGCTGCAAGCTGAAATCTTAGAAGCTTGCCATGATGACCCTGCAGCTGGCCACTTAGGCGTTAGTAGGACTCTGGCGAGAATCCGCCAGAAATATTACTGGCCGAAGTTGATGAATTCAGTGCAGCACTATGTCAAATCTTGTCAAAGACGCAAAACACCACCACTCAAACCAGCAGGTTTTCTGCAACCGATACAGCCACCAACAGCGCCATTTGAACAAATAGGAGTGGATTTACTTGGACCATTTCCCGTTTCAGCCTCAGGAAAGCGGTGGATTGTGGTAGCAATCGATTATCTGACCCGGTATGCTGAGACCTCTTCCCTTACAAAAGGAACCGCCATTGAAGTGGCTCAGTTTTTTGTCACACACATAGTATTGCGACATGGCGCACCTAAGGTACTCATAACAGACAAAGGAACAGCTTTTGTGGCCCATTTGATGCAGTCTGTTATGAAACAAACACATACTGCTCCTAGAAAGACCACAGCGTACCAACCACAAACAAACGGCCTGACTGAACGGCTCAATCGGAGGCTCGCTGACATGATCTCAATGTACGTGGACGTCGAGCGTCGGACATGGGACAGTATTCTACCATATGCCACCTTTGCGTATAATACTGCAGTACAAGAAACGACACATTTCACGCCATTTGAACTGGTTTACAGTCTTCAAGGGGAGTATGGTAGCGCGATTCAAAGACGGGACAAGAGAAGACACAAAGGGACACACACAGCGCTAACTTCCAACACTGTTTATTGTCGAAAACCAGGTCGTACTTATACACTCAGACCACATGAGTCACAGGCACGTGAACAGATTAACAATCAGAGCGATACATTTTGTGATATGCTAAGCCATGCGCAAAAATGTCAGTTCTTTTTCAGAGAGAGCCAATGATGGTTTGCTGATGCATGAATCCCCTAGGGCATCAATCTGCTCGGCTTCTATTATAAGTCTAGTGAGTTCGCACTTGTTTCTACCGGTAATGATTGTTGATTCGAAGAGAGGGGAGCACTTATGTTGCTTACAATGAAGGGAGAGAAACCCATCTGATACAAGTTTGTCGACTTTATTTTTGTGTTCGCGCAGTCTATCATTAATGCATCTGCCCGACTGTCCGACGTAATACTTCCCACACGATAAGGGTATACGATAAATAATTGAAGTCTTACATTCTCTGAACTTCTTCCTGTGTTTAACTTGGCAGCTAGGGGCACTTTCTTTCTTTTCTGGTCTTGTTTTCCTGCACAGGCTGATTAGTTTGTTGGGTGCTGAAAAAACCACATCAGTGTTACCTCGGTGGGCAATTTTCTTTAGGTTGTGCGACAACCGGTGGATATAAGGTATCACTGTTGGTCTTTTTTTCTCTCGGGTACTATCTCTTTCCGCTCGTTCAGCAGTCCCTGATTGCTGCACTTGCCGAAGTATTCCCTCTGCAACTGATGTCAGTACATGATTGGGATAGCCTGCTTCATGTAGCCGCATGGCTTGTTGTGTGAAGGCTTCGTCAGTGCAATGACGGCATGATTTAGTCAGTGCGTTAGTGAAACACATTTTCGCAATTCCTCTTTTTACCAGTTTAGAATGGGCTGAATGATATGACAACAACGGTTTATTTGTCCGGGGACTGTAACACCAGCAAGTTAGTTCATCACCGAAGGTAAATTTAATATCCAGAAATTTGATCTTTTGTTCTATAGGCACTTCGAACGTAACTTCTAGAGGACTAAGGCACTCGCGTATAATGTTACTAATAGCTGAACACTCTGTGTCAAAGTTGTCTGGCTGAACATTCACAAACACCAAAAAATCATCAACAAATCGAAATATTTTAACAACTTTTGTATCATTGATGCGTGAGCACAGGTCTCTGTCTAGCTTGGCTAAGTACAGGTTGCTTAAAACAGGCGCTAAGCAGGATCCTATACAGACCCCTTGTTTTTGAAGGTACGCAATGTCATTTCTTTGCACAAATGTCGACTTCATGTACAAGTCTAAAAGTTCTAAAAAATATTCAACGGTTGTGCCCGCCTTCGTGCTAAATCTTATCGTATACCCTTATCGTGTGGGAAGTATTACGTCAGGCAGTCGGGCAGATGCATTAATGATAGACTGCGCGAACACAAAAATAAAGTCGACAAACTTGTATCAGATGGGTTTCTCTCCCTTCATTGTAAGCAACATAAGTGCTCCCCTCTCTTCGAATCAACAATCATTACCGGTAGAAACAAGTGCGAACTCACTAGACTTATAATAGAAGCCGAGCAGATTGATGCCCTAGGGGATTCATGCATCAGCAAACCATCATTGGCTCTCTCTGAAAAAGAACTGACATTTTTGCGCATGGCTTAGCATATCACAAAATGTATCGCTCTGATTGTTAATCTGTTCACGTGCCTGTGACTCATGTGGTCTGAGTGTATAAGTACGACCTGGTTTTCGACAATAAACAGTGTTGGAAGTTAGCGCTGTGTGTGTCCCTTTGTGTCTTCTCTTGTCCCGTCTTTGAATCGCGCTACCATACTCCCCTTGAAGATGCATTACCAACAAGCCCACATTGCAACCCTCGTGGTTTACAGTCGGACAGTAACAACGACACTAGACGCGATGTTACCTATAGACAACAGCACCGAAGACGACACTGACGTTAGCGAGTACATAGAAAGGGCAGAAGCACGGCAGCTGGCAAGACACCGTATCATACAACAGCAATACGTCGACGCAAACCGGTACAACCTAGGGCGAAGATAGGTACAGTACAACCCCGGAGACAAAGTGTGGGTATGGACGCCTATACGTACGCCCGGTGTTTCGGAGAAGTTACTGCGCCGTTACATTGGCCCCTACAAAGTACTTCGCCGGTTAGGTCCCTTAAACTACGAGGTAACTCCGGAAGGCCAAGTCTGCTCCACACGACGCAGGACTCGCCCAGAGGTCGTACACGTAGTACGAATGAAGCCATACTATGAAAGGCATTGATTAACAGAAGTTGCACATACGATCAAGCCTAGCACCGGCCATCCTCTGACCACTGTCCTTCTAAAGCAGTTGGCCTCTCTAGGCCTTTCATACGCATCGGGACGATGCTTCTTCGGAGGGGGCTAATGCCGCCAGCATTGCGAGAAAAAAAAGACGACCGACATACCCAACTGCGTAGCCGCCACACCGCGAGCGTCAAGCAAAGCACCGCAAGGCAACGCTTGGCCGGTGCTGACAGGCCGGCGGCTCGTGCGCGAGAATCGGACGATTGGCACGCGACAGGAGGCGACAAAGAGGAGAACGACGTTCGAAGGAGCGAAGGTCGAGGGACGTTTTTTGTTGTTGTTGAGGGCTCAGTCCGGTTTTGTTGACGGGCACAGGTTCGCCCAGCACAAATCAGTTTTCGTAGAAACGGCTGTTGTAACTGTCGGTTACAATATATATATATATATATATATATATATATATATTGTGAGCATTATTCATACGCTTCATATTCTCACCTGTACATACTCATCATCACCGTTTTGGGGCCTGGTGGTGGGGCTCTCAGTCGAGAGAATAAAGAAGAGACTGGCTGCCTAAACCTCGTCTCACAAGTGGTGGAGTGTGCTGTCCGGTTCCTTCGCCCTCTCGCTCCAGGTCTCTCTCCAGACTCACCTACGCTACATCCCTGGAGCTCCGCTCGGGTCGCCGCCTCTACCAACTGCACTCAACCATGTCGCAAGACCAGCAGACCAGTACCACGACATCCACCTTGCCTACTCCTGCGGGAACTCCTTCTTGGACAGTCACCACCCCTCAGAAGGATCCACCGGTATTTGCTGGGCTTCCAGGAGACGACGTTGAAGACTGGTTGGAGTTATACGAGCGCGTGAGTGACTTTAACCACTGGAACGAATCAGCAAAACTTGCTCACGTCGCCTTCTACCTAACCGGAGTTGCGAAAACGTGGTTTTCCAATCATGAGCTCGATTTGGTCAACTGGAGCATCTTTAAACACCATCTACGCCAGATTTTTGCGAACTCGTCTGTCCGCTCCGATATCGCTAAGAAGAAGCTTGCTGAGCGTGTACAGCACTCAGGCGAGTCCTACACTTCGTACATAGAGGACGTCCTCGCCCTCTGCCGCCGCGTGAACACCTCGATGGCAGAGAGTGACCGTGTACGCCACCTGCTCAAGGGTATTGGGACTGCGGCATTCAATGCTCTTGTAGTGCTGAATCCCACTACCGTCGCCGACATCATCACTACGTGTCAGCGTCTCGATGACCCTCATATGCTGCGCTTACGCCCTGACACATCTGATTTCCAGGCGTCCAACGACAGCGAGCTGCGTGCTTTGATTCGCTCCATCGTCCGTGAGGAACTGCACGCCCAAGCTTCGTCAAACCGTCCTGAGGTCCATCTGACGCCCCCTGGTGGCGGCCTACGCCATATCGTGAGGGAAGAGATAGCTGCCGTGACCTGCCCGCAAATCACGAGCCCGCACCCTATCCATACACCAACGTACGCTCAGGTTGCCTCTATAGCGCCACCCTCCCAACAGCCACCACAACAGGCACCTGCACCGCACATGTCCCTGAATCCTATCACTGCAAGACCATCGCCTGTTCCGTCTTATAACGCATGGAGCCCACCTCGACCGGTTTGTTACTACTGCGGCATCCGTGGCCACATTTCCAGGTTTTGCCGGCGCCGTCAGCAAGATGAAAGACGTGGCTATGACGGCTTTGAAAGGGATCAGTTTTCTGGCCCTGTACCCCGACGTCGGCGTTCTGACTACGATTATTATCCACGACGTTCCCCATCTCCACAGGACTTCAACACTGCCGGTTCATTGCGTTTCCCGCGTCGTCGCTCTCCATCACCGATGCGGCGCTCTTCTTCCCCTCTACGACCGGCTACTTCGTCCCCCGATCATCGCCCGGAAAACTAAATGGTGCAGCTTCAGGAGGGAAAGCTGCATCTTTTGGACAACGTGAAACTCCTCCGGAGCGCCCGTCAAATGTACTTCTGGTGTGTGTTGAAGGTGTCCGAATCGAAGCCTTGGTTGACACAGGTGCATCGCTTTCCGTTATTAGTGCTGACTTGTGTTCTCGATTGCGAAAAGTGAAGACACCGTATAATGGCCCTCCCCTTCGCTGTGCTAATGCCGTTCTTGTTCAGCCCTCCAGTGTTTGCACTGCGCGCGTTTTCATTGATGGCATCCTCCACCACATTCAGTTCGTCGTGCTATCTTCGTGCACTTACGCGATGACTTTGGGATGGGACTTCCTGTCCTCCGCCTCAGCTTTCATCTCTTGCCGTCAGCGAACTATTCATATGACAGACACTGAATCTTCATCCGCTGTCAATGATCATAGCCTGCGTTTTGTCACGTCTACCGACTGTTTCATTCCCGCGGGCAATGAGCATATTCTGACGCTGACTTCCGACACTATTATTAATGGTGATGTGTTCCTTGCACCGAGCGGTTACTGCATTTCTGGTGGGCTTAGCCTTACTCCTAGCCTAGTTCGGTTTCAGGGTGGTAGAGCGTTAGTCGCTGTTCATAACACTACTTCTTCGCCAGTTGTGCTCTCCCAGGGCTCTACTGTGACATGCTTTACTGACACCGAACCTCTTTCGCTGGTACCGCTTCACGCCGAATCACCACCTTTGTCTACCACAACTGATTATCACACTGCTGCCGCTGCTTTAATGGCCGCGATAAATCCCGATTTGACCGCTGCGCAGAAAGAAGACCTTCTGGCACTCCTGCACAAACACAGAGCCTTATTTGACGTCCACTCCAAGCTTCTGGGGCGCACTTCCGTCGCAGTACATCGCATCGAAACCGAAGGCAGTTCGGTTGTCCGCCGCCGCCCGTATCGCGTGTCTTCCGCAGAACGGAAAATCATTGCGGATAACGTTGATGACATGCTCAAAAGAGACATCATTCGGCCATCCTCCAGTTCTTGGTCGTCTCCTGTCGTGCTGGTTCGCAAGAAAGACGGCTCTGTACGATTCTGCGTCGATTATCGAGCCCTTAATAAGATCACGCGCAAAGACGTATATCCGATGCCAAGAAGTGACGATGCCATTGACTCCCTCCAGGGTGCAGAATATTTGTCTAGTCTAGACCTCCGATCCGGATACTGGCAAATCCCCATGCACGAAGCGGACAAGGACAACACAGCCTTTGCCACACCAGACGGACTTTATGAGTTCAACGTCATGCCATTTGGTTTATGTAATGCCCCTGCAACATTTGAACGCATGATCGACACAGTTTTACGTGGCCTTAAGTGGAAGACCTGTCTGTGCTATTTAGATGACATCGTTATTTTTTCTACAACTTTTCGTCAGCACCTTCAGCGCTTGGACGAAGTTTTCACATGCATTTCCAACGCTGGACTCCAACTCAACACAAAGAAATGCCATTTTGCCAGAAAGAACATCAAAGTGTTGGGCCATCTTATCAGCAAAGATGGCGTTCGACCAGATCCCGAAAAGGTTGCTGCCGTGCTTCGCTTCCCTCGCCCTGAAAATCAAAAGCAGTTAAGAAGTTTCTTGGGCCTGGCATCCTACTTCCGCCGCTTCATCAGTCATTTTGCGGCCGTGGCGTCGCCGCTCCAAAAGTTGCTCACGTCGGGCACTGCTTTCCTTTGGACAGATGAATGCGAACTTTCTTTTCAAGCTCTCAAGCCGGCATTAACCACCGACCCTGTCCTCTGTCACTTCGATGAGAACGCCCCAACTTGCTTGCACACTGACGCTAGTGGCCATGGGATCGGTGCTGTACTTTTACAGCGTGATACCACCTCACGAGAGAGAGTTGTTGCCTATGCCAGTCGCGCACTAACACCTGCCGAAAAGAATTACTCGATCACAGAACAGGAATGCCTCGCAGTAGTTTGGGCGATCCAAAAATTTCGACCATATCTTTACGGACGCCATTTCACGGTCATAACTGACCACCACGCCTTATGCTGGTTGTCGTCAATCAAAAATTTGTCCGGACGACTTGGTCGCTGGGTGGTACGCTTACAAGAGTACGATTTTGACGTTGTCTACAAGTCTGGGAAAAAGCATCAAGATGCCGACGCTCTCTCTCACTGCCCGCTGCCACTATTAGCTTCGAGTACACCTCCCCATTGCTCGCCACTTGATGATGAGACTAAGTCGTCACTCCCGTTATTACCGTTATTACCTCTATCGGTTACTGACACGTTATCTTCCAATCGCGTCACTCACCTCGCCTCGTGTCAACATTCTGACCCCTACTGCAACAGCATCATCCAACGCCTGTGCGGAACTACATCTGCACCAAATGCCAGATTACGTCGACAACCGCGACTATTTAAGCTTGACAACGATGTGCTGTACCGCTACATATACAACTCCGACGGACACCGCTGGGTACCTATTCTTCCACGTTCAATGCGCACACAAGTCCTTGAAGCCTTGCACGACGACCCATCTGCTGACCATTTGGGATTCCACAAAACATACCACCGCGTTAGGAGCCGTTTCTTTTGGCCAGGCATGTCTACCTTTGTGGCCAAGTACGTCGCTTCTTGCGTTCAGTGTCAACGGCGGAAACGACCGACTTCGCCTCCTGCTGGGCTTTTACAGCCCATTCCATGTCCCGAGACACCGTTTGCCATCGTTGGGATAGACCTAGTCGGCCCTCTGCCCATAACGCCAGCGGGTCATCGATGGGTCGTGACAGCTGTTGACCAGCTCACACGTTACGCAGAGACTGCTCCTCTACGCTCTAGTTCAGCCTCCGACGTTGCCACCTTCTTTCTAGATGCCATTGTGCTGCGCCATGGTGCACCTCGTGTACTGTTAAGCGACCGCGGCAAGACTTTCATGTCAACAATGCTAGCAGAAGTACTCGGAGCTTGTGGCACAGTTCATAAGACAACATCCGCATATCACCCACAAACAAATGGCTTAACCGAGCGATTTCATCGCACACTAATAGATATGATATCAATGTATATCGGGCCGAACCACGACAATTGGGACAATCTTTTACCTTTCGTGACTTCTGCTCACAACACCGCTATCCAACGAACTACGGGATACTCACCTTTCTACCTAGTTTACGGCCGTTCACCGACATTCACCATCGACGCCGCTTTCTTCAATGCCCCAACCAGCACCTCGGCCAGTATACCCGAACAGTTCGTCTCGAGACTTGAGGAATGCCGTCAACGTGCTCGCTTCAACACAGAAGTCAGTCAGCTAGATCGCAAGCAAGGTTACGACATCTCTCGTCGCGACGTCTCCTTTCGTCCTGGAGAGGAAGTGCTCCTTTGGACGCCCATTCGTACACCCGGTTTGTGCGAGAAGTTTGAATCCCGCTTTCTTGGACCCTGTATTATTAACGAACAAACGTCCCCCGTGAACTATCGCGTTACTCCCGTAGACGTTTCTTCCGACCATCGTTGTCGTGGTTCGGAGATCGTTCACGTTTCGCGCCTAAAACGCTTCGTTCGGCGTTCCCCTCCTGGCTAAGTCGCGGCCTGGCTGGCCGCTTGCGCGTGCCGGGAAATTAGTGTGAGCATTATTCATACGCTTCATATTCTCACCTGTACATACTCATCATCACCGTTTTGGGGCCTGGTGGTGGGGCTCTCACTCGAGAGAATAAAGAAGAGACTGGCTGCCTAAACCTCGTCTCACAATATATATATATATATATATATATATATATATATATATATATATATATATATATATATATATATATATATATATTGTTACGTAAGAAGACGCAGATGAAAAGCTATATACATCTATATTTACAACGTAATACGCCGCGCTTGGCCAAGAGGCAACAGCCCGCGCTGGCTTACAATCGTCGTCGTCGTCTTCTGACTGCTCGTTTCTTCGTCATTGGAAATACTATTCCGTAGCACTACCCCCGGCGGCAAAAGCGCCCTCCCGGAGCGACTAAAGGCTGGACTCGGAAGCAGTGTAGTAGGCTTTGAGCCTACTGACGTGCACTACATCACTAGATGCCAGAGTAGATGACGAGGTTGGGCTCACAGGAGCAATTTCGTACGTCACAGGCGTCACCTGGCGCAGAACGCGGTAGGGCCCTGTGTATCACGAAAGGAGCTTTTCTGAAAGTCCGACGTGACGAGAGGGCGACCACAGGAGCACGAGCGCACCAGGCGAAAACTGCACGTCACGGTGGCGGGCGTTGTACTGACGCTGCTGAGTGGTTTGCGAGTCCGTCAGTCGAGCACGGGCAAGCTGGCGTGCATGGTCGGCGAGGGCGATGGCGTCGCGCGCATACTCGCTTGTTGAGATCGCAGGAGGAGGAAGGACCGTGTCAAGGGGCAAGGTCGGTTCGCGACCGTAGAGTAGATAAAATGGAGAAAATCCGGCGGTGTCGTGCCGGGAAGAATTATAAGCAAATGTGACCTAAGGAAGGGCAAGGTCCCAGTCGTGGTGGTCCTTGGAAACGTACTTGGCCAGCATATCGTTAAGAGTACGGTTTAACCGCTCTGTCAGGCCATTGGTTTGAAGATGGTATTGGGTAGTCAGCTTGTGTTGAGTGGAGCAGGAACGCACAATGTCGGCGATAACTTTGGAGAGGAAGTTACGACCACGGTCAGTAAGCAGCTGTCGCGGGGCGCGATGAAGTCAGATAATGCCACGCAAGAGAAAGTCCGCGACGTCAGTGGCGCAACTGGTAGGGAGAGCCCGCGTGATAGCGTATCGCGTGGCGTAATCAGTTGCGACAGCTACCCATTTGTTCCCAGAGGATGACGTGGGAAAGGGAACGAGGAGGTCTAATTCAACACGAAAGAACAGTTCCACAGGGACGGTCGTTGCCGCGCTTGCGTTGTGCCAGGACTGCGCCAATTCCGTGACCGCTGGCATCAGTACGGACTTCGGTAGGCGCAGAAGGATCGAAATGGGCCAGAACGGGAGGCGTTGTGAGAAGGTCGATTAGATGGGAGAATGCAGAGGCCTCGTTATCGCCCCACTGGAAAGGGGTATCTTTTTTCAAAAGCTCGGTTAGTGGTCGTGCTATGTCCGCGAAATTTTCACGAAACGGCGGAAGTAGGAACAAAGGCCGATGAAGCTGCGCACATCCTTGACACACTTCGGAACAGGGAAGTGCGTAACAGCATGGATCTTGCCTGGGTCCGGTTGCACTCCGTTTGCGTCAACGAGATGCCCAAGGACGGTAATCTGGCGACGGTCGAACTAGCACTTCGATGCGTTCAGTTGCAGACCGGCTCGACGAAAAACGTCCAGGACTGCCGAGAGGCGCTCGAGGTGCGTAGCGAACGTTGGAGAGAATACTGTAACGTCGTCCAAGTAGCACAGGCACGTGGGCCATTTGAAACCGTGAAGGAGGGAGTCTATCATGCGTTCAAAAGTGGCAGGAGCGTTACATAGACCGAACGGCATCACTTTGAATTGATAAAGACCGTCGGGTGTTACAAAAGCAGTCTTCTCACGGTCGAGATCGTCCACGGCAATCTGCCAGTAGCCGGAGCGAAGGTCAATAGATGAGAAGTAGCGAGCACCGTGGAGGCAGTCAACGGCGTCATCAATCCGAGGTAGGGGATACACGTCCTTCTTGGTAACCCTGTTAAGGTGCCGATAATCCACGCAAGAGCGCCATGAGCCATCCTTCTTTTTTACCAGTACAACAGGTGACGCCCATGGACTACATGACGGTTCTATGATGTTCTTGGCAAGCATTTTACGAACTTCTGCGTGAATAATTTGACGCTCAGCCGGTGACACTCGATAGGAGCGGCGATGAATAGGAGGGGCATCGCCGGTATTAATGCGATGTTTAACAGCTGTAGTTTGAGCCAAAGGACGATCGTTAAAGTCAAAAATATCGTGGTAGGAAAACAGAACGCGGTAGAGCTCACGAGCGTGCTCGGGCGGCATGTCGGGCGCAATCATTTTCTCTAAGTCGGCGATGGTACAAGTTGCCGACTGCGATGGTAGAGGAGGATCGGCCGAATTATCGTCTACTGCAATAGATGCTATTGAGTGATCCTCGAATGAGCAAGGCTGGGCTAGAGACATCCCGCGTGGCAGGACTTGTGTCATCAAGCCAAAATTGACCACTGGCAGGCAGACGCAATTCGCCGCAATAGATAAAACGGTATGAGGTACTGTGATCCCGTGGGTAAGTAGGACGTCTTGCATAGGAGCCGCGATGTAGTGACCGTCGGACAATGGTGGGGATGACACTAAGTCAACGTAAGTCAGTGTCGAAGGTGGCAAGCGAACGAAGTCGATGGAACTGAGGCGACTTGGGTGTGGTTCAGCAGGATCCAGAACAGACAAGTCAAGGCGGAGAGTACTGGCGGAACAGTCGATGAGAGCAGAATGTGCGGAGAGGAAGTCCAAGCCGAGGATGATGTCGTGGGGATAGTGGGCGATGACTGAACAGCACGATTGTGGAGCGATCGGCGAAGGAGACACGGGTGGCGCACATACCAATTACGTGGGCTGTTCCGCCATCGGCGACACGGACAACAGGCGTCGTGGCGGGAGTGATTATTTTATTCAGGCGGTTACGAAGGTCAGCGCTCATGATCGACAAATGCGCCCCAGTGTCTATAAAAGCAGATACAGAAACACCGTCCACTTGCACGTCAAGAAGGTTCAGGTGAGTGGGCAACGTCAGTGGAGGATTTGGCGGCGTAGGGAGCAATGCAGCGTCACCTCGAGGCGCTGCATCATCTAGTTTTCCGGCTGGGAGCGGCGTCCGAAGGGAGTCGGCGAAAAGGAGCGACGGGGCTGGGGAGGGCGAGATTGTCGTCGTTGGGGCGAAGGTGAACGAGAATATGGGCGGTTCGGCGCAGGAGAATCAGTGGCGGCATTATCGGAGCGTGCGGCATATGGACGAGAAGGGCCACCTGAGGGACGAGAGTAGGCAGTATAAGCAAATCGGGTCGGGGAAGTCCAGCGACTGCGACAGTGCCGAGAAATGTGCCCGATTCGACGGCAGTGAAAACAAATGGGCTTGTCGTCAGCAGTGCACCATTCAAATGGTTTGCGAAAACGTGGTGGGTAAGAACATGTGGGACGGGGCGGAATCGAAGAAGCCGGGTGGGTATCAGGGCGATGGGCCGAACAGATGGTGTGAAGACCCATGTTTTCGAATTCCTGGCGGACAACTGCCTGGATCAGGGAAACTGTGACTACAGGTGCGTTGGTGGGGCTGGAGGCAAAGGCAGCGGATAGGCGGCCTCAATCTCACGCCGGACGATTCTGGTAATATCGCCAGTGTTGTTGGGACGAGGAGCGTCGGCACAGGAAGATGTCGCTGGGGTGTTGGGCAAGCGGGCAAACTGCTGGTCGATACGTCAGCTTTTGGCGAGTTCCAGGAGGCGGCATTCTTTTATAACTGCATCCGCCGTCGCGACGTTGTTGAATACGAGCAAGTTGAAGGCGTCATCGGCAATGCCTTTTAGGATGTGGGATACCTTGTCTGCCTCAGCCATGTGTGCGTCAACATTGCGGCACAGAGCCAAGACATCCTGAATGTACGTAACATAGGGCTCTGTTGACGTCTGCACCCGGCCGGAAAGCGCCTTCTGCGCGGCAAGTTGGTGATCGTAGGGGTTGCCAAACAAGTCTCGAAGCTGTGTCTTAAGTGAATCCCAACTGGTGAGCTCATCTTCGTGCGTGCGATACCAAACTCGAGGTGTGCCACCGAGGTAAAAGACTACGTTGGCGAGCATAATAGTAGGGTCCCACCGGTTATTGCGGCTGACGTCTTCGTATAGGCTGATCCAGTCCTCGGCGTCTTCCCCATCTCTGCCCGAGAATACACCAGGATCACGAGGAGCAGGGAGAGTGATATAGGTCGTCGAAGTGGCAGCAGGTGTCGGAGGGGGCTGAGTCGAGTTGTCGTCGCAGGGAGCCATGAAGGAAGGCTCGACGTACCGTCCACTGCGAAGCTCCGTGACGAGGTACAGGGAACGTCCACCTCCACCAGATATGTTACGTAAGAAGACGCGGATGAAAAGCGATATACAACTATATTTACAACGTAATACGCCGCGCTTGGCCAAGAGGCAACAGCCCGCGCTAGCTTCCAATCGTCGTCCTCGTCTTCTGACTGCTCGCTTCTTCTTCATTGGAAATACTATTCCGTAGCAATATATATATATACATATATATATATATATATATATATATGTATATATGTGAGTGGTATATATGAGTGTATATATGTGAGTGGTGAAATCAGGGGAGAAAACTACCACGTCGTCTAAATAACACAGGCACGTCTTCCATTTGAGGCCTCGCAGAATATTGTCCATCATTCTTTCGAATGTCGCGGGCGCATTGCAGAGGCCGAATGGCATTACTGTAAACTCATACAGGCCATCAGGCGTAATGAAAGCTGTTTTCGGGCGGTCGGATTCATCCACTGGCACTTGCCAATAGCCCGATCGCAAGTCCAAAGAAGAAAAGAATTCAGCACCATGTAGACAATCGAGGGCGTCATCTATGCGCGGTAGAGGATAGACATCTTTTCGTGTAATTTTGTTGAGGCGACGATAGTCCACACAGAAACGAATCGAGCCATTTTTTTTCTTAACGAGTACTACGGGCGATGACCAAGGGCTGCACGATGGCTTGATAACACCACGGTCAAGCATGTCTTCAACTTGCTCGGTGATGACACGACGCTCGGTGGATGACACGCGGTACGGACGCTGGCGTAATGGTGCGTGATGTCCCGTATCAATGTGGTGAGAGACGGTACTTGTGCGGCCTAACGATGCTTGGTCCCAGTCAAAAGACGCGTGAAACTCATTTAAAAGAGTAATTAGCCGCTCACGTTGTGTCGGCTCGAGGTCATCGGCAATGGAGCGACAAAAAACATCCGGTGGGACTCGGTTAGATGGCACATGGGGCGTCAGTGCTGTTACGTTGGCAGTATCGACGTCGTCGGCCATGGGGAAATGCACAATAGCGTCAGCGTCCACAGACTCGATGGTACCAATAGTCTCGCCACAGTGCAAAGCCAAAGTGTACGAATTTGGGTTAGAAATCAGTATTTCTGCAGCACCATGGTGAACCGTGAGGAGGGCGAAAGGCAACAATATAGGCTGGCGGCGAATGAAGACGGCAGCGGGTGTAAACATGACCGTCGCTTCGGCAAGCGATGCACATGAAAGAGGGACAAATGCAGCACTGTGAGGAGGAAGGTCAGTATCTGAAGCTACACAGATCCTGCTAAGATCGTGAACTAGAAAGTCGCGAGATGGCAAATCGCACAGAACGGAGAACTGAACCTCAGCACGTGCACAGTCGATGACGGCATGATGGCGCGACAGAAAATCCCAACCGAGAATGACATCGTGGGAGCAACAAGTTAACACAAAGAAATCAATGGAATACAAAATGTCTCGAATCAGCACTCTGGCAGTGCACATAGCGACTGGCTGTACTTGTTGCGCACTGGCTGTTCTAAGCAATGGAATCGAAGGCTTCATGGTCACTTTCCGCAATGCACGACAAAGCTTCTCGCTAATCACGGATACAGCAGCACCTGTATCGACGAGCGCAAGGGATTTGATGCCATCAACGCACACTTCAATAACGTTAGCGGGGGAAAAACGAGGACTTTGATGTTCCGACGATGACGCAGTTCGTGCCTCAGGAACTGCGGAAATCAGTTTTCCGCCTCAGCAGTACTGGCACTGGGTCTACGACGCATGGGTGAGAGTGAGCGCCGACGAGGGGAAGGCGAGCGACGAGTGCCGTAGAGCTGTGACTGCGGTGCCGGTATGTCATCAGCAGCGTAGACTTCTGGTGGTGGTCGTGAAGGCATACGGAAAGTTCGGAAGTCGGAGCTGGGTCGTCGCGGGGTGCCCACGAAGGCCGGCAAGCGCCGGCGGCAGAAGCGCACTACATGACCCGGGGTACCGCAGGCATAGCATATTGGGCGGTTGTCAGCAGTGCGCCAAGGATTTGGACCCTGCTGCTGTGCACTGAAAAAGGGATCCGCCGGCTGGCGAGGCGAAGGCGGAGGAGAGAACACCGGCGGGCGAGGCGCTGAAGGCGGAGGAGAGAACCCCTGTAGACGAGGCGCCCGCGCAACGGCTTCAGCATACGTCAGAGGCGCGGCCACGGGAGCCGGCTGACACGGAGGTGGAAGAGCTTCGGTCACTTGCTCTTGAATTATCTGTCGGAGCGCTGGAGCCAAACATTGAGAAGGCTTCTCCGTGGTCGGCAAAATCGAGAGCTGTCATGCGACCTCCTCGCGCACAAATTCTTTTATTTGCGTCAGCAAAGTTGTGTGGTTGTCGCCAATAATTAACGCTGCTAGCGAATCTTCCGTAGGCGGTGGGCGCCGAGCTAAGATGCGTTGTTTCCGTAGCTCGTCAAAACTTTGGCACAAATCGATAACTTCGGCCACGGTACGCGGATCCTTCGCTAACAACATCTGAAAGGCGTCCTCATCAATGCCTTTCATAATGTGTTTTATCTTGTCCTGTTCTGACATTGACGGATTCACGCGCTTACACAGGTCAATGACATCTTCGATGTAACTTGTGAAAGTTTCACCGTGATGTTGCGCACGCCCCCGTAAGCGTTGTTCTGCGCGAAGCTTGCGCACAGCGGGGCGCCCGAACACTTCAGCGAAACTTGTTTTGAATGTGCTCCATGTTGCGAAATCGTGTTCGTGGTTTCGGAACCAGAGGTTCGCGACGCCGGTTAAGTAAAACAACACGTTGTGCAACTTGGTGACGTCGTCCCACTTGTTATGTTGGCTCACCCGTTCGTAAGATGACAACCAATCCTCCATGTCATGATCATCGGTGCCGCTAAAGATGGCAGGATCACGCTGGCGCAACACACCGGAAACGATGACCGCCGGAGGCTGTGATGCATGTTCCTGGGTGGTTTCGTCAGGCATGGTCGCAGCAGTCGGTAGCGTCCGGCTTCGGAGTTCCAGTTTCCGAGGTCGACCCCGCACCTCCACCAAATGAAAGGGGGTTTATTGCAGCTCGTACGAGGGATCGCAAGTAGCTCTTGATCGCGAGTCCTAGCCGTTCGCATCAGCAGCCCGAGCTCGGGTCTCGCGCCGCAGCGGTGGCAGTCCGCACAGCGCCACATGCATGTTACCCACTACAATATATATATATATATATATATATATATATATATATATATATATATATATATATATAGAACCAAATGTGCGGAAGTTGCAGAAGTATCCCTCAGATGTCAAAATGCGGCATCACGTACGTGCCGCCTTCTTCAACAAGAGCAACTTTGCTAATTCCATTCGTGGAATACCTCACGCATGTTTGATGCATTTAGAGATCCATGCTCTAGGTTTATCTTTATTTTATATGTGCTATCAGGAAAAGTGCCTAGTGCACAGACCACTTAGAATCTAGGAAACAGGTAAATCGTGCTCATTTGATTGTCACGCTTTTGTTTGAGTAAAAAATATGAAAATGTATTTACTCGGATATTTCCTGGCAAGGGTACGACGGCGCTATGACAACCTCGATGCCAATAACGATACAAGAGCCACAAAGATGAAGGCAGCATTCTGATAACTACGATGGCACATCTGCGATCGGTGCAATAAGACATTGATGATGATGGTAATGGCTGAACGGTGAACACGTTGGTGGCATACACTACAGCAAAGACGACTAAAGCAAGACGACGTTAAAGACAAATATGAAAGCATGGCGACCGAAACGACAGTAACGACGCTAACGACGTCCACAGCCCAATGCCTTTCTGAAAGCGTTGCCATGATAATAAACGTTTGTTTGTTTGTTTGTTTGTTTGTTTATTGGTTTCTTTCCAATACAAGGAAAAAGCGAAGGGAGAGCTAAAGGCTACTAGCCTGACGAGGCCCTCCCTCCGCATACAGTTTCGACAATATTACAAAAGAGATTTGAGAAAAACAGCACACACATTTGTAGTTACACTCTACACAGTTCTATGTCATAGAGGATCTAGTTCATATCACTGCACACAAATATATAAAACAGATTTCTTGTCATAGATGTGACAGAACGGGAAAAAAAAAAAAAAAAAAAAAAAAACATATGAACGCAAATGCAAAATGTCAATCATCGTAGCGAACATATGAAAAAAGAGAAAAAAAGGCGACATCCAACACACAGTAAAAGAGCACTGTTTTACAGACAAACGCTACATATGGTTTTAAATGAGATGTCACTGGTAGCGAATTTCTTTCTCGATAACCATTGTTTTGAATGTTTTTTTCTTAATCGATTTGTTGAGGTCGACATCATCTGGAAGTTTATTTAGAAGCACCGGAATTTGGTAATTTAAATGTTGTTTTCCATAATTCGTGCGTGTTCGAGGCTTTCTGCGCTCTTGCCTTCGAAGGGCGAGCGTGTGTGTTTCAGCGGGATTGCTAAATGCGTGTAGTTTATGTTTTTGTACATACTGCAATAACTTGAAGCAATAAATTTCATCAGCTCTTAGCAGAGAATACTTTACAAACAGTGGACCTGTTGGCAAGTCTTGTGGGTGTCCTGCATATCTTTCGAGTAGGCGTAGTACACGCTTCTGAAACTTTAGTATTCGGAGGTAGTTTCTACTAGAGGTTGTACCCCAAACCAAAATACAGTAGGAAAGTCTGGAATAAAAGAGAGTATAATAAAGAGAAACTTTAAGCCACAAAGGTATAAGTGAGCTTATTCTATACAAGCAGCCGAGCGATCTACTGAGCTCCAAAGCAAGATTGTCAATGTGGGTGTTCCAAGACAAATTTTCTTGGAACCATACTCCCAGAAATTTTTGCTTAACCTCTTGTTTTAACGGAGTGCCCCGAAAGGTAATATGAATATCATTCTTCATTGGTTTGTTAATCGGAGCGAATATAATATATTTGGTTTTATTAGTATTCAACTGTAACCTGTTGGCATGTAACCAGTCAGAAAGTGACTCCATATACTTATTAACAATCTCCTGAAGCTCTGTAAGGGTACGTGCAGTGAAGAAAATATTCGTGTCATCTGCGTACATTATTAGTTTAGGGGAATTATAGATGCTACAGAGATCATTAATATAGACTAAGAATAATAGCGGTCCAAGAATAGAGCCTTGAGGAACACCTTGTTTAATTACTATTTTTGTAGTCGTTCCTTGGTGGACACTTACATATTGAAGCCTATTGCTTAAGTAACTCTCTATCAGTTTAAGGACGACGCCGCGAACACCGTATCTTTTTAGTTTAATTAATAGCACATCATGACACACTGAGTCAAAAGCTTTTCGTAGATCTACAAACAGTCCTAGCGTGTAAAGCCTGTGCTCAAAGTTATGTATAATATCATGCTTGATACTGAGAAGTGCGTCCTCGGTAGATTTTCCTTTTTGAAATCCGAACTGCATGTCACTTATTACCCCATATTTCGCAAAGAATTTTTCTAGTCTTATATTTATGGCCCCTTCAAATACTTTCGATAGAACAGGCAGGACCGAGATTGGCCTGTAGTTGCTTATGTCTCCTTCAGCACCACCCTTGTGAATAGGACAGATGCGGGCTATCTTGAGCGAGTCAGGGAAGATTCCAGTCTCAAACATTTTATTTATTATGTCTGCTAGGATGGGGGATAGGATTTCAGACACATGTTTAATTGGCATTGCTTTAATTTCATCAGAACCAGAAGCAACATCATTTCTAATCCCATTGATAAGTTTGTTGATTTCGTGAGGAGTTACTGGTGCGAGAACCATAGAGTTCACTATCGTAACGCTGTTATCAACCAAGTTATGCTCTTCATCATTTTCTTGCTCGTACACTGCGCTCGTGGCAAAATAGGCGTTAAGGGCGGTGGCCGCTTCAAGACCGGTTAGTGTGCCTGTAGGTGTGACTATTTTTAGTACGGTACATTGTTCTTTCTTCCCAGTTAGATTTTTTACTTCATTCCATATTTTCCTAGGATCCTTACCTATTTTGGCAAAAACCTGTTTATAATATTCTACCTTAGCATTTTTAATTTCACTGCTCAGTTTATTTCTATACTGTTTGAAAGTGATTAGGGCATCTTCTCCTCGCGTTTTTAAAAACATATGGAACAAACGGTTCTTTTTTGTTATTTTCTTTAATAAGGAGTTGTTAATCCAGGGCTTCCGTATTCTTTTACATCTTGGCCTACTCAGTTCCGTTGGAAATGCTTGATTGTAGCATGCAATAAGTTTATCAAGAAAAATATTGTACGCCTTACTAGGGTCGTCTTCTTTTAATACGCATGCCCAATCAACGGTAGCAACCAGAACGTAAAAGAGTTTCAATGACTGATCATTTATCCTGCGGATGATCTTCTTTGGTACATGACTACGTTTACCACACAAAGAGGGGATAAGACAAAAAACTGGAAGGTGATCACTAATTCCTAGCGTCAGCAATCCAGCAGCACAATTCGGTGGGTGTATGTTCGTAATACATACATCAAGCAAAGTTGCAATATTGGGTGTCACTCTTGTTGCTTCGACGATAGTGTTTACACATGCGTAAGATGTGACTAATTCTGTCAGTTGTCTTGAAGGGGCATCATGCGATAGCATATCTATGTTGACGTCACCCATTATCACGAAAGACAGACCAGTACAAGTAAGGTGTCGCAGTAGATTGTCTAGGAACTCGAAGAAATTTGTTTTGTTACCTGCGGGTGGCCTATAGATAACGGCAGCTACATTGTTTTCCACATGTATGGTAAGGCACTCAACATCATTGTTAACGACCGAAAAATCACGCAAAACTTCATGAGACATAGGTCGTTTGATGTACGCGGCTACGCCACCGCCCCTTCCATGCGACCTAACAGCACCTTTCCGTCATCAGCGCAATCGTTTATCAGCGCAAATGCGCAAAGTTTCCCCATGGGATCGACGATGCGTGGGCACTTTATCAGGAAAGTGCCGTTAGCGTGTCAGTGCTGCGGTTAATGTTAAACTGAACTCACTAGGACGTGCCTCCAGTTCTTGCACCAGTCTATAGACATACCGATAATTCAAGGGCCCAAAAATCATCTTTGCCGTCACTTAATGCAGATGTTGAAGACGTTGCCCTACAATCTAGGGAATTTAACCTCTCTAAAAATAATCTTACAACTGTACGTCCAATTCTGTGTGTGCACTTTCACTGCGCAAAACCTTGAGCGCTTGGAATGTTTTTGAGTGTGTGTAGGAGTTGTAGAAATACTGAAAGAGCCACTCAACTGTTGTTTTCTGTTAAAGAAACAGTTGCGATAGAAATGCTTTAAGATGCACTAGGTATTTAGCTTTATAATGCTTTTATCGGTTAACTAATACCGCTGCCTATCGCAGCAAGGAGCGTACTTTCATATATACGTGCACGAAAGCAACCTGTTATTTTACGAAATAGACACAATACTGAGAGAATTGCTCACCCTGTCAACATCATGACCACATCAGAAGTCAAAAATCCTGTCCGACGTCCTATATATGCAATCAGCCTCCGCAATGTTTCTTCTGCGTAAACTTCGCCATTCCTCCCGAAATGCAACGCCTGTTCTGTTTCCTGTAAAATTGATTTTCTTATACGAAGTTGTATTAGCGCTAATTCTACTCACTGTGTCAGAAATTTTAAGCCTAGTTAAGCTGATATAGCCAGGAGGTTCGAGAGACTTCAACATGTCGTTTACCTGCAAGCACAGAGAACATAAAACTCAGCTTCTGGAATATACGTAAGTAAAACCATAAAATATAATATTAGGACTCCAAGCAACGCTAAACATTCGGCAGACCTCTAAGGCTTCATAAGGTGAATACATAAAATACATTTATACTAGGCTGGTACGCATGTCTCATGTCCCCAAGGAACGGCAATTCAAGAAAAGCTTCCGATAAGAGGTTAACTACCACAGGAGATTGCCTCCGGGGGCAGAATGAATTGCAACTAAAACCATACAATTGTTACCAAGTAATTGTCACCAAAAGTGAGATATTATCCGTTGAAAACAGGAGCAATTACATGTGCTAATTACATTGTGGGCAGAACGTAGTAATAAGGACAGACCGGCAGTCGTCCCCAGTTTGCGACCACCCCACAGGACAATATGCGAGCTCGAAGACAACAGTGATGTTATGACGCCGATGGAGATGATGATAGCGCGACGGTGAACGCGACTTGACAAAGATGGCTCAAGTACGAGCGATCACTGCAACCTGATGTCGACAGCGCAGTGGCAACCAAATGACAAACTCGTTAAGACGTTGGTATGAGAACAAGCGTCCATCTTTGCTTTCTACTCCGCTCCTTTACTTCACTAAGGGCAGACACTCATCTTAAAATTTACGGTCATGGCATTTTCATGCACTGAGGGAGTTGGTCAATGCAATTGGTTGTGCGAGACCAGGGGCGCGATCGGAGATGTTTGTTTGAAATAGCGTTGTTCGAAGCATTGTTCGTTCAGCTGCTACAACGTCACAAAGAGGGCAGTGCGCAAAATTTGCGGGAACGGGAGGGCGAGAGCAGCCAATCGGCAAGCGGCGGACTCGCCGAAAGCTTACGTGCGACTTTTGTCGTCTGCTTGCTGACAATATACTACAAAACGAAATGTTTCTCGCCTTCGAATGAATAAAATCTTTATATAAAAAAGCAAGACGACTGTTATCGACGGATACGTCAGAGGTAGGAGGCGTACGGCGAGGCGAGTCTTGGCGCGAGTCGACATATGGCGGAGGAGACGCGGAAAAGAAGCCCAAATACGGCGGCATCCAGGAGGTGCGGCAGTGGCGAGCGACGTGGCCAATGCAGAGGCAACGGAAGTACATTGGCTTGTCGTCCGGAGCTCTCCACTTGGTAGGGTTGCGGTATCTGGGAGGGGAATACAGATCGCTCTGAGGCGTAACTGTCGGGACCGGTCGGGCGCCAGGTCGGGACACGGAGCACGCAGCAGGAAAACCTAGGTTTGCAAATTCTTGCCGAACAACTGCCTGAATGAGCGAGATCGGTGGGTCTGGTTGCTCAATGCTGACGTCAAGTGGGCGTGGATGGAATGGCGCAGCATTTGTAGCCTGAGCTCGCGGCGAACAATGCGTGTGACGTGCTCATTTAAGGGTGGTGAAGTGGTAAGGTCAACGCAAGAGGACGTCGCAGCCGTGTTAGGGAGCCGGGAGAACTGTGGAATCACGCGGCAGGTTTCGGCGAGCTCAAAGCGGCGGCATTCCTTGCCAATGACGTCGATGGTGGACGCATTGTTGAAGACCAACAGGTTGGACACTTCGTCCGTGATCCCTCTGAGTATGTGGCCGACTTTGTCAACCTCGGCCATTTTCTCGTCGACTTTCTGGCAAAGAGCGACCACGTTTTGTATTTATGAGACATATGATTCCGTGGATGACATAAGTCGGGTAGCAAGCTCTTTTCTAGAAGCCAGCTGCCGACTGGTGGAATTTCCAAAGAGGTCGCTGAGCTTCTCCTCGAAAGCATCCCAGCTAGACATCTCGTCCTCGTGTGTTCAGAACGAGAGACGAGGAGTTCCGCCCAAGTATAATAGCACATTCGATAGCCTAATGGTAGGATTTCAGCGGTTGTTTCGGCTAACACGTTCATACAGGCTGAGCCATTCTTCAACGTCGACATTATCTTCGCCGGAGAATATGCCAGGATCGCGGGGATTGGTAACCGTAACGTACGTTGTAGTCGGGGTCGCAGGAGGAGAAGCAGACGAGGTGTCGTCACCCGGAAACCATGGCGGAAAGCAGGACGGTGCGGCCGCTGCGGAGCTCTATGGGAACGGCACCCTTCACCAAAATCTTACACGAACGAAGGATTAAGAACTGCAGACAATTTACAAAGCATACTTACAAAGGATAAATGCAGCGCTGGCCAGTTTAGCCAACAGCTCGAAAGCCAGAGAGCGTGCGTCGTCTTCGTCGAGGCACCCGCGAGCATCGTCCACAAGAAACACGCAATATGCATGTATCAATATAAATCCTAAAGCTTTTTCTTGTATTATTTCTAGCCTGTTAATCTCACACTGCTTATAAGGGTTCCAAACGACAGATGCGTATTAACAACGGGAACTATTAGCGATTTATATAGCAATAGCTTAGTATTTCTTGGAGGGTTGGATAGTGTACGACGCAGATAACCAAATTCCTTAAGTGTTTTGTTACAAATGTAATGAATATGATTAGACCATTACATGTTAGGCATAAGAATGACACCAAGATACTTATACTCAAATACTCTCGAAAGGAGTAAAAATATACTCAATAGGAGCAACGAAAATGGAAAGAGAATATGTTTTTACAGAAGGACATCAGGACGGTTTTATCAAATTTTGTTCGTTTGCCAGGTGTTGCAGCAAGTGAAAAACCTAGCAAAAGACTCTTAGGGGCGCTAATGATGACTAAAACAGTTATTAACTTCATGTAATACACTATCATTAGCATTATGACGAATGTTACAGGAAATGGTAACAGCAAATCGTTTATGTAAATTAAAAAAACAAGAAAGGCCTAAGTACAGAGCCTTCGGGCACTCCAGATGTCACATCAATCGCAGTAAAATCAGTCAAGCTGTAAGAGACAAACCGCAAACGTAGTGAAAGAAAACTTGAAATCCAGTTGTCCAGTTTAGCATTATTTAGTAAATCCTTAAGTTTAGCAAGGGGGACCGCCTATGAAGTGGCTGACTACGACAAAAAAAAAGGAGGGAGAAGAAAATAAGTTGGGGACGATGATAACGTCTTCTTTTTTCTTTTTGTCCCTCGTGTTCTCTGGCATCGTTCGCCGCTGTAGAGAACGAACTCACCCGACAATAGGTTTTGCCTATGAAGACCGCTTATAAGCGCTTGAATATGAGAGAGAAAGAAAACATGTCTTATAAGAACTCAGTGGCGTTATTTCCAAAAGACGTGTACAAAGTGCAAGCTTGCCATGCTCATCGGATCAAGGAATAGCTGCAGGACGCTGACTGGCGGGGTTACATTTTTTGGTCCTTTTGGACACTGTAGTAGACGCCAAATTTAAATGCCCTAAGCTCTGCCAAAGCTTGATTTACAAAAACAATTTACTGGTTACATGCAATTCGTTATACAACAAAAGTTATTGAATTACAGCGCGCGTTACCGATTAAGAAAGTAATCAGAACGTATAGCAATAGTGAGCAAAACGTTTCTGTACAACTCATCTCACGATGACTCTGTCTACTGTAGTGCGAATACCAATCGAACAATGTAGTAGGTCACATTCCTTCAGTCCCGTTTATTTAACACGTGTGGTGGTAATTCTGAGACATACGTTCATTCAGCTATATTCCACATACTCCGATATCATCTCACTTTGCTGTAGCACTCACTCGCAACGTCATCCATCATTGTGGGGGCATGACGGCTGTTGTAAGACGCTGACGCAGTGACGATGGAATGAGGAAGAAGGAATCATATCGTTGGAACGACAAAAGCGTATCCTGACGACGGCATGACGTGAATGAGATGTTGATTCTTAAGCTATGACGATGGCACAACGATGGCAGTGTGACAACGACGACATGAGGACAATGAGCTGACGGCGATGGTGTGACAACGACAGTATGACGACAACCGGATGAAGACGCGAGAATCACGATGATTGCTCCACCAAGACGGAATGGCGACGACAGTTTGGCAACAGATGCGTGATAGCGTCTGTGTGCCAACGATGCTATGACAACGACTTCATGATTACTATTCACTGACGAGTCAGCGCGATTACAACAAATGCATTAGACATGGCAGCGCAGTAGCAGTTCTTCTGTGGCTGGGTGGGGACGGAGCATCCTGAACTCGCAAGCTTCGCGCAGGCTGACCAGACCAGCGCGGAAGCTATCACGGTCGAAGATTTGCACGTGCAAGTTAGTCTTCGCGATTCACCGTAGAACTGCAGGATACGTCATTCGACAGCGCCTGCGCAGCTGCGCGGCCAACAAGCAGCGCTTCACCACAGCACCTGTATAAAAGGCGTCCCTCGGCACTACGGCTTCATTGGGCACGGCAGCGCAGTTGCGATGGCGAGATATAACCCTTTAGTCTTCGTCTTGCAGGTGAGACGATATGGTTTATGATTTTGGTCAAACGACGCGTTTCTGCCAGTGCTAGAATAGCAGCTTGGGCTTGTTGGTTTTCCATCCTGGTGTTAACAGCGCAAAACGTAGATGAGACACGAGACGAGAAGACGACACCACAAGCGCTAGTGCATCTGCTAGTGCTGCCGTGCCCACGGGCTCCCCTTCCATTTATTCGGTCGGTTGTATATTGATTTGCTTCGACATCACATTGTATTTGAGAGAACTGCTATTGTTGTGTGGTGATGTAGAATTTAACCCGGGACTTGACATAAACCAGATCGCCAAACCACATAAGGACATAGCCGCTGATAATAAAGATGCCTCGTTCGGATGGATCAAAAGTTAGACGTGTTAACAGCAATCGCCGCAAAGGTGTCATTATTTGAAAGTGAAAAAACAGATATGAAGGTGCGCTTGCAAAGGCTTGATGGGAGAGCTGAAGACCTAGAAAAGTGGAGCAGACGAGCAAACCTATGGCCTCCCTGAAACAGAGGGAGAAAACAGTGAACGCCTAGAAGCGGCTGTGAACGACAAAATAATTAATAACAGCCTTGGTCTGGAACCCGTTGCTATTGAGCGCATCCACCGTTTAGGTAGATATTCAAGAAATAAAACCAGACCAGTCATATTCAGGCTTCTCGACACAAGATAGAAGACCTACATCGTCCCTCCAGCCCGCATATCTCATCGCACTCGTCATCCGCTTCAAGTTTCCCGACCTCGTGCTCGAACTACCACCTTTGCCGCATCATATTTTCCCGTACTGCAGCATACTGGAACGACCTACTCAACGACATCGCAGCCATCACGTGCTGCCAAAAATGTTACCAGTCATGTTTCGTTGTGTTAACACTTGCTCACCAAAATATATGTACTCACCCCTTATGTTATACCCCTCGTGGGTGTATAGGGTAATAAAATGAAACGAAATGAAATGAAAGACTCAAATATTACGAAAAGGCTACAAGCGCAAAGGCCCCAACATGTCTATCGGAGAAGATTTCAGTCGCAAAATGCGGGAGACTAGAAAGAAACTCTGGGACAGTGCAAAACCTAATCGGGAAAAACACGAAAAAGTCTCTTTATCATACGATAACCTCTACATTTATGATCGCGTACTTGTTTGGGATCACGAAAAAAAGTGAAAGGGCGTCCCTACAAAAAAAAAACTGAAAAAAATCGACCATCAACCCGAAGTGAAACAAGCGTGAGACCCTAACAAAGAAACTTGAAACCCTAACAGTGCTTAATATTAATGCAAGGAGCACAGCAAACAAACTCGAACTCCTGGAAGGACTGTTATTGGAACACAATCACGATATAATGGCCATCACTGAACCCTGGCTATCCCCAGATGTCTTCAGTCACGAGATATTTACACCAAGTTACTGTTATTCGTGAAGTTAGGCTGTCTCGTTGTGGCGGCGTGGTCCTGCTTCTTAAGAATTATATTCCATTCGTTCCACTCCCTGAAGTCTCCCACGCGGAGGCTGTATTTTGTAAAATACTGTACAATGACACCGGTATATATTTGCTGGTTGTGTCTAAAGAAGGCCTACTAGTGGATCTGAAGGCGTGCTTGCCTTGCAGGAGCATATGCAGTTCCATGTTCATACCAGCAGAGTGTTCCTCATGGGGGACTTCAATCTACCAGACCTGAACTGGAGTGCCATGCACTAGACTTCAGCCACATCCGCATCCCTTACGGATCTAGTGCTAAATTTCAAGCTTTACCAGGTAGTCGACAAGCCAACTAGCTCACAAGGCTCTACGATTAGCATACTTCATCTCATACTCATAAGTAACCATTTCCCACTTCACCCAATGGAGATGGCAATAGTGGGTGGTATATCGGAAAACGACATACCTAAATGTAAGCTCTCACTTGAAGGCAACATAAAAAAGCTAAATCTGGAGCGTGCTGTACTTGATTTGCGTAGAGCAGCTCATGACCGTATTCTCGCTCACCTGGCACACGAGTTTGATGTTTTTCTCCAAGCAGCTTCAGAAACATGTCGTGACGTCAACAGTTTGTGGCATCGACTTAAGTCAATCGTGCTACACTGCATAACAAGCTTCATCTCGATGAAACGATGCAAACCACGAAAGAAAAACCCATGGATATCGCGTGAGGTTCTTCAAGCGAAGCGTAATGTAAAAATACTTCGACACAATATTCAAAGAAAAGGGCCGAATCAATCTCTGAAAGACAAACTGACCTCCGGTCTCGATGCCTTCAGAAGAATGTTCAAAAATGCAAAGCATCACTATTTCAGCACAAGATCCCCCATTTTATTACCAATAATCCACACAGGTTTTGGAAATACTTTCGCCCGTGTTCAGGTGCGTCACCTCAGCGGTCTCTAGAAGATAAAACGGCTCGAGCGAATACATTCAATAACTTTTTCTTTTCAGTTTTCACTTCAGATAATGGCTTATTTCCTTCCCTACCAAGTCCGCCTAAAACCATCGATTCATTAAGCATTACCAATGCCGGAGTTCATAATCTATTGCCTAATCTCGACGTCAAGAAAGATAACGGACCAAATAATATCCCGAATAAGTTTATGAAAGCGTATACAGAATGGTGTAGCCAATACCTTGCCATGATATACCGCAAATCACTCGCGTCCGCACAACTACCATGTGACGGGAAAAAATCAGTGGTGATTCCTATACGTAAATCCGGCGACAGCAACGAACCTTCTAAGTTAAGGCCAATCTCACTTATCAGCACATCTTGTAAAATACTGGAACATACCTTCAAACACACCACTATATTTATCGAGCAAGAACATATATTAATACCTCAACAACACGTCTTCAGAAGTGGCCTAAGCAACCTAAACAACCGAAGCCAGACAGAAATGATCCTCCTCGACATCAGTAAAGCATGGTAACTATAAAATTCAAACAGCGCTAAATGACAGGACCTGAATGAGGAGGAGACAAACACGGCGCTGAGATCAATATTTTGACACATAAGAGAAGCCCATGTACAAGAAATGAACTGCAGAAGGGCAGCGGATTGGGCGAGTTGGTGTTGCATGGTAACTATAAAATTCAAACAGCGCTAAACGACAGGACCAGAATGAGGAGGACACAAACACGGCGCTGATCAGAGCCGTGTTTGTGTCCTCCTCATTCTGGTCCTGTCGTTTAGCGCTGTTTGAATTTTATAGTTACCATGCAACACCAACTCGCCCAATCCGCTGCCCTTCATCAGTAAAGCATTTGATTGTGGAAGCCATATAAAATTAGTTGCAAAACTAGAGGCTACAATCGAGGATGGTCAGATTACTGCATGGATAAAAAACTTCTTATCGCATCGAACACCGTACGTTATTGTAGATAGCACCCGTTCCAGGTCTATAGCTGTCATCTCCGGTTTTCCCCAAGGGTCAGTATTGGGCCCATTGCTATTTTCGATCTTTCATAACGACATTCCTACTAACATTGAATGTGACATTAGGCTCTTCGCGGATGATAGTATTATTTATAAAGAAATTATCAGTTGCGCAGACCACTTATTAATAAACAGAGCACTCGATTTGATGTCCAATTGGTGTAAAGAACGGCAAATCTCAATTAACACCACCAAATCTGTATGCATGTCCTTTACCACAAAAAAGAATCCTTCGGAATTTTCTTACGCTTGCGGTGGCACTTGCCTCAATAAAGTAAATAACCACGAATACGTAGCTTTGACATTCTCTTCTGACCTTTCATGCAACTTACGTATTAATAATAATAATACATCAGTCGCATTATGCAAATTTTTTTCTTAGACGATGTTTACGCTTGCGCTGAAGCGCCCCAGAATACTAGCCTATACAACATTTGTTCGCCCCGTCTTAGATAACGCTAACATTATCTGGGGACGTATTCTGAAACGTTCGCCGCGGCGAAAGTTTCGCACTGGCCACGCCTCCGCCGTTGCGGCGCGCGCTGAATGGCTGCTTTAACAAAACCGGAAATTCACTTGCGCCACCTGAATTTCCGGTTTTGTCAAAGCAGCCATTCAGAGCGCGCCGCAATGGCGGAGGCGTGGCCAGTGCGAAACTTTCGCCGCGGCGAACGTTTCAGAATACGTCCCCTGGTTTCCGCACACATCAACTAACATATTAAAACAAGAAAAGGGGCAAAGAAAAGCAGTGAGGTTCATTTTTTAACTAATACAGGCCTTATGACTCCCCTACAAACATCTTAGCTGATGCAGGTATTAAAACACTATATATTAGGGCCAGACAAGTCCGTTTAAAATTCATCTACGAACTAGTAATGCACGGCAGTTATCAGATAGACTGAGCTAAAACGCTAATTTGTCTACGTCACGTCTATAGCGAAAAAAGCACCTATTTACACTAAACCAGTACAATGTTCGCAATGACACGTTCAAGTTTTCACTTTTCCCACGTGCTAGCAAAGAATGGAATCTCCTCCACTCAGACATATGTTTCCTCTCCGTCACTTCATCGTTCATCAACTTACTAGAGACATCAAAGAGAGAAGACACCACTTAACACACCCACATATCTTAAACTGTAATGCTTATTTCTGTGCGTCCAAAATCAAGAAAGGGGCTGACAGATGGAATAGCACACTGTGGTATGAAGTTTGCCAACAGGGATAAAGTGCCTCAGAAAAGCTGGCCAACGTTTCGATAGGAGGACTTATCTTCGTCAAAGGCGGCCTCGTCATTCTCGGCATGTTAGTTTTAAAGAGTTAGTGCAGTGACGTCACGTGCAGGTGTTGTCGGTGGCGGTTGGTTATAAAGTGAAAGACTTCAGAGGTAATGAGCGCTGTCGCCTGACGTCCGTGAGCATCGTTCCCAAGACGAGGGGACAAGAGCGGGAGAGTGGGAAGACTTGGAGAAAAGTGAAAAACGGGAGGACACCAAGAGGAGAAAAAAAGAGAAAGAACAAGAAAAAAAGGGAAGAAGGGGGGCATGGGAGGGCGTTGGGGAAGCGAGAGGTTAGGGAGCATTCAGGGGTGTCGTTGGCGGCATGTTTTTGTGGTATTAGAAGAGCCGGTCATTATTAATTTTAAGTTATGATGGCGACAAGTTTAAGTTTAAGCTGGCGACAAGGAGTCGGTGGTGCAATGTATGGGGTAACTGGAAGGCAGCGGCATGGTATTTCAAGGGCCGTTAGCCCCGGTCGCTTAACGTAGGTGTCGTTATGGCGGTATACAGAAATGGCGATACCCTGTGTAATTGAGGCGCTGAAAAAGGCGTACAGACGTCTGGGACTTCGCAATGTGTTGGTGAGGGTGTTTCAAGACCTTTTTCATTCGCGGTGTGGTAGCAGTGCGTTCATGATGCCAGAGAACTTCCGCTCAACCAGGTTCGTTTACTCAATGTTTCGGTTGGTTCTCTAAGGCGGAGCCTCCGAGAACCCAATTGAGGACAAAGCCGTTCGTTTGAACACACACACAAATACTTTTAATCAAACTAAAAAAGGCTTAAGATAAACAGAAGAAAATAGAAAGCATGCCTAAACTAAACACTCAAACAGACATTGCGGCAAGGATTACACATAGAGCTTGCATGAGGTTAACGGGTGCACGAGTCCGGGCTTTCCACGAGGGCGGGGACGCGTCACAGTCTCGACGCGGCGACGCGGCGACAAGCAGGCGAAAGGAGTGGTGCCGGTCTCACCATGGGTCGCGGTGTAAGCTGACCAACCGGGCGACCGGAGTGCGCCCGCCCTGGCTTGGCGAGGAAAAGCAGGCGGCTTGGTGGCAGGAGTGGACGGCGGCGGCGTTCTGGCCGGGCAGCTGGATGTAGAGCTCGGGCCCGTAGCCCGACTGCTCCTGTCTCGCCCACGGGCACGGAAGCTCGAACGCCGGCCTCGGGCAGCAGGCGGCACGACAGACGGCGCGGCGTTCTGGCCGGGCAGCTGGCGTAGAAGTCGGGCCCGAAGCCCGACTGTTCTCGTCCTGCCCACTGGCGCAAAAGCTCACCGGCCTTGAGGAGCTGACGGCACGCTCAGGTAGACGGGCGGCGCAGAGGAACAGGTTGGCAGGAGGCCCCGGTTGGGTGAAGTCCTGGTGGGCTCGGGTCCGGAACCCGACGGCCCGTCTTCAACGCCCGCTCCGGTGGTTGACCTCCTCCTGCCGTCGCTTCCTGGGACTCTCCTGGCCTCTCCCCGGCGTCTCCCTGCGTGTCCTCTTGCGTGTCCCCTCGTTCTGCCAGCGCACCACGCTTTTTCTCCTGATCGGGCCGATTTGGCATTCTTGGATTGGCTGCCTGACGCCCCGTGGTCTTTCTTGATTGGTGAGGTTTTTTTCTTTGTGTTGCCTTTCATGCGCCGCGCGTTCTCGTGCCGGACGCTCTTCGGCGTCGTTGTTTTCCTTCTTCCACCTCGGCGCGCGTGCACTCAGTGTCGTCTGCTCTTGACCGTCGCGATCACCGCACCATGTCGCGCACCACACATCACAGGCGTTTCTTGTACAAATTACGGAAGTGCTTCTGGCAAGTCACCAAGGTAGTGGTTAAGGAAAGTGTAGATGCTCTCTGTCGGGGTGTTGTTGTTTGATACTATCGGGCGACCTGGGGTAATAGCGGTGTATAGTTTAGTGGATGGAATTTTATGAATTTTTGGAAGGAGGTAAGAACGCCCGGCAGTTTTGTTGCTTGGTTTAAGAAATTTGTATTCTGACGGTGTCATCAATTCGTCAGCCAAAAGTGGTTTCAGCCAGTTGGTAATTGTCACTGTGTAGGATAACGTCGGATCGTTATCTAGCCTACGGTAATGTTCTGGGTTGTTTATTTTTCTGTAAGCCTCGTGCTTGTATTTTTCTATTGGTCAAATAACTATACTTCCACCCTTATCTGCTTCCTTAATAACAATGTCATTCCGGCAACATAGATTTGAAATGATATGACTCTCCGACGCAATTATGTTTTTAGGTCGCTTGGATGTCTTGGATTGGCTTATAATTTCTTTAGTGGCCGTTTTAATGTATAGGTCAAGTTCTATGACTTGTTCTGGTTCAGGAGTCGAAGTGGATTGGGCTCTAAGTGGTATCGCCCCGGTGTCGGGTGTGTCTGCGAAAAGGTGTCTGATACGCATTCATCGGGAAAATTCTGAGAGGTCCTTGTGAAGCTCGAATTCATTTATTGCGTCGTTCGTGGAACAAAAGTTTAGGCCTTTGCTGAGCACGCCTATTTCTTTTTTACCTAATGTTTTTTAAATGTCTAGAACATTGGAGTGGTTTAATTTTGTGGAGTTTTCCGTCCCGTCTGGTACTTCTAAACTCGAGGTCCCTCTTGTCGGCGTGTGGTGGCTGTTTGGCTGCTAGATTGCTTTTTTTATTAAAGTTTGCGTTTTTCCTTTGTTTTGAACCAATTTTCTAGACTGTTTTTCGTCGTTATGCTCTAAATCTCTCTTCTCATCTGGCGTCAGAGCTATGTTCAGAAGTCTGTGTCTAAAACTTTCCGTTTGTTCTTCGCAGGGTTCCTTGAGGATATTCAAAAGTGAAAGTGAGGCATTGTGCAATGTTTGCCAGTTTGCACGATGGTGTGGTGGGAGTGTTGCTAGAGCTGGTACAACCTTCAGTGTTAGACCTTTAGGGATTATATTTTTCTCTGCGCAGAGTGTGTAGGTTTTAAGATGGGAGGTGTAGCTCGCATGTTTTTTGGTAAGCTTTCTAGCCTTTTTTTGGCCTGTTGTGTTACTCATGCACTGACCGCCTGACCGGCTCTTCTAATGCCACAAGAACATGCCGCCAACGACACCTATGAATGCTGCCTAACCTCTCGCTTCCCCAACGCCTGCCATGCCCCCTTTTTTCCTTTTATTTCTTGTTCTTTCTCCTTTTTTTCTCTTCTTGGTGTCCCCCCGTTTCTTTTTTCTTGTCTCCCCCCTTCCCACTCTCCCGCTCTTGTCCCCTCGTCTTGGGAACGACGCTCACAGACGTCAGGCGACAGCGCTCATTACCTCTGAAGTATTTCCCTTTATAACCAACCGCCACCGACAACACCCGCACGTGACGTCATTGCACTAACCCTTTAAAACTAACATGCCGAGGATTACAAGGCCGCCTTTGACGAAGATAGGTTTTCCTATCGAAACGTTGGCCAGCCTTTCTGAGGCTCCTTATTCCTGTTTACAAACTTTATACCAGAGTAATTTCTGTGCGTGAAATTTCTGCGTTTCAAGCCCCAAACTGACCGCGTCTGTGCGGCTATCTGTTGGCTGTGTAACTTCTCTAATCTTACATGGGTCATTTATTCGCTATTTTTATATAAAGTCTAGTAATGCCGTATTCGTTACTTAGCCGTATTGTTATACCAACCAAAAGTACTGTATTTCACATCTTCATTGGTGATTTCTGCAGTAGTTAAGGAAGCTTTTTCTCTTGTCTTTCTTTTCTTTGCTGTACCATGTAGCATGACCTGTCTGTTTCATTTTGTATAACTGTGCCCCCCTGCTTTCGTCTCACTGAGACTGGCAGTATCGCAAATAAAATAAACAAATAGAAATGAACAAGAAATGACGTCGATAGATGGAAGAAGGTAGTATGACGACGACGGCATCACGACAATGGGATGGCGATACTGAAGGGATGACGACAGTGAGACGAAAACGGGGTGACCACCAATGCATGACGACGACGCTGTAAATACGATGGCAAGGCAACGGCGTGAAGGCAATGGGATTTCGACGAGTGTATGATGACATAGTGTTACAATGACTGTACCGCTCAACTTCTATGACGACGATGGTTTGACGGAAACGATGACATGATGAGAGTCCGATGACGTAGCTGGAATGCACTTGCTTAGTCACCCAAGCCATTTGGACCACTGGGTCGGAGTAGAAGGCATGACGACAGATCACGAAGGCAGAGTCAGATCACGAAGCTGGAGTGACAGCAACCATACGACGAGGACGGCATCACTATGGTAGTTTGAAAACGAATGCATGACCACTGTAGGATGATGACTGCATGACGAGTGTGGGATGACAAAGCTGGAACGATGGCGATAGCATCACGATCATGAGCCCATACCAAGCAATCAAACAACTTGGGTTACCGAGTGCGAGGAACGAGGTGTGACGACGACGGCATGACGACATTAAGATCCCAATGCTGGAATTAAGACAACGGAACAACCGCGACGGCACGACCAGCAGGAGCACAGACAGACAGACAGACAGACAGACAGACAGACAGACAGACAGACAGACAGACAGACAGACAGACAGACAGACAGACAGACAGACAGACAGACAGACAGACAGACAGACAGACAGACAGACAGACAGACAGACAGACAGACAGACAGACAGACAGACAGACAGACAGACAGACAGACAGACAGACAGACAGACAGACAGACAGACAGACAGACAGACAGACAGACAGACAGACAGACAGACAGACAGACAGACAGACAGACAGACAGACAGACAGACAGACAGACAGACAGACAGACAGACAGACAGACAGACAGACAGACAGACAGACAGACAGACAGACAGACAGACAGACAGACAGACAGACAGACAGACAGACAGACAGACAGACAGACAGACAGACAGACAGACAGACAGACAGACAGACAGACAGACAGACAGACAGACAGATATATAGACAGATATATAGATAGATACATAGATAGATACATAGATAGATAGATAGATAGATAGATAGATAGATAGATAGATAGATAGATAGATAGATAGATAGATTCTAAAATGCTGAAGCACGCGAAGAATCCGTTTTGCATTAAAAAAGGATCAACTAAGTGTCGATGCTAAAGATAAGGTAAACGTAATTGTGCGGGAAATACAATACGTGTAGGATACAACATTGACACGTGTACTTGTTTGTCTTTATCGAGCAACACGCTTTACCGCGTAACAAAAGTTATCGCACAGCGCAGGACGCGCCTGCATGTATCGGAAGTTTCTGGAATGTTATCGATGCTTCTATCCGCTGTCTCTGACCGAACCTTGTGTAATCTGATTGCATGTGTGCGCGACGCGAATAATGTAGAACTTTGTGGAAGGCACGCGGGTCCCAGCGATTACTCTGGAACATTCGATGACTGATGTATAAACGCCGACGCGCTTGACCCGCTGGTCAGATTTTCGACGATGGGCGACCGTGTTCGCCGCTATCATGCTATAACTGCAGTCTGTTTTGTGGGTACAGGTTCGCCCAATAAAAATTAGTTTTGTCGTTCACAATATTGCTACTGTGTTCTTTGAAGTCATGACCACGTGACATCTGGTTGAGGTGCTTTTCGTCCATGTACCGGACGCCCGCGACAAGCGGTGATCCAAGCCCGGACCGCAAAGAGAGCACCAACGTAGTCCTGGACCATCGAGCAAGCCGTCGTCTACAAGAGCTGTCCCCGGAGCACGGGCTTCTACCTGAGAAGACCAAGAAGATTGTGGCCAAGACAACCACAATAGCTGCCCCAGTGTCACCCATCGTACTTCAACAACCCAGGGAGCCCCCTACCTTCCGTAGAGCTACGTTAGAGGATCCTGAAACCTGGCTCGAAACCTTCGAAAAGATCTCGACCTTCAGTTACTGGACCTCTGAGGATAAGCTACGACGCCTGTACTTCTCCTTGGAAGATACCGCGAGGACTTGGTTCGAGAACCGGGAGTCCACCCTAGCAACATGGGCCTGTTCCGCAGTAACTTCCCGAGGACGCTCCCGAGCGTTGTCCGAAAAGAAAGGGCCGAAGTTCTACAGGAAACCCGAGGCCAACTACCCAATGAGACCATCGCCATCTTCACAGAAGAGATGACCCGTCTTTTCCGTCACGCCGACCCGGAAATGTCCGAAGAGAAAAAAGCGCGTTTCTTGATGCGAGGGGTAAAGCAAGAACGTTTCGCCTGACAAATCCGAAACCCACCGAAGACCGTAGCTGAGTTCTTGACAGAGGCTACGACAATTGAGAAAACGTTCGAATTGCACCCTAGGCAATATAACTGCCAAGTGTTCACGCCTCAGTGTGCCATCCAAGCGCTGGGCTTCGTTGATCTCCAGAAGACCATCAGGGCCATTGGGCGCTAAGAACTGCGCAAGGTCTTGCCTTCGTCGCAGCCTCAAGTATCCTCGATCGCTGACATTGTGAAAGATGAGGTTCAGCTATCGCGGGGAGCTCCTGAGGTGCAACATCAATTACCGCAGCCCCTGCCAGAAGCGATGACCTACGCCGCCGTCGCACGCCGTCAAGGTCCCCCTGCGCGACAGCGTCAGGGCCCTATAACGCCGCGATTCCGTCGTCCACCGCCGCCGCCGCCAGCACGACCACCCGTCACCCAGCGCACCTACGCGAGGAAGACGGACATTTGGCGCGCCCTCGACCACCGCCCGCTCTGCTACCACTGCGGAGAAGCCGGTCACGTCTACCGACGATGTCCATACCGCTACCTGGGATTGCGAGACTTTGCCGTCAACGCACAGCGCCCGAGGGAAGGTGAACGCCCTCGTGACATCGCCGACTACCTTGCCGCTACTCAGTGGAGCCCTCGACGACCGTCCCGTTCGCCGTCACCAGCGCCGTCCATACACTGGCTCAGCCCGGGGCCGATCCGTGAGCCCATATCCGGAAAACTAAAAGCAGCAACCGATGGAGGTGCGGTTGCTGTTCATCGAACTGACGAAGATCCTCCGCCGCCTACGAAGACTACGAAGAGACTGCCTCGACGACATAACAACGACACGCCGCCGTCCCGACGAAAATTGGAAGCAAAGAATACGCCGATGAAAGACCACCTGACGACGCCACGTACCAGCCACAGGTCAACGCGACGCAGCCGTGATCCTGCGCCAAGGCCTAACTGTAACGCAAGGCAAAGAACCACCGACCTCGACGTGCTTCTCGACGGCCACGTAGTCACCGCCTTAGTAGACACAGGAGCCGATTACTTCCTCATGAGTGGACCCATCGCAGCCCAGTTGAAGAAAGTTAAGACTGCATGGGAAGGCCCGTTAATTCGTACCGCTAGAGGACACCTCATCACGCCGACTGGAATCTGCACGGCAAGAATTACCATCCACGACCGGACTTACCCTGCCACCTTCGTTATCCTGCAACAGTGTTCACGAGACGTCATTCTCGGCATGGACTTCCTGAACCAACACAGCGCAATCATCGACCTGAAGTCGAAGTCAATAACGCTGTCGGAAGATCAAGCGATACCGCCGGAGAGCCCTCGTAGTCACCACGCTTTGAGTGTGCTCGAAGATCAAGTGAGCATCCCGCCCCGCTCCAGCATTGTTATTTCGGCCGGCACCGAAACGCCCGCTGACGTAGAAGGCGTCATCGAAGGCGACCAACGTCTATTGCTCGACCGTGAAACTTGCATCGCAAGAGGGATCGCTCGACTGCACGGAGGAAACACGGAAGTGTTGCTGACAAACTTCAGCCAGGAGTTCAAGCACATCAACAAGGGCATGACGATCGCATACATTGAGGAAATTCTGGAAACCAGCAATGCGTTTGTCCTCTCGGATTCTGTCGCATCTACCCCGACGACCGTAGTTCGCGAGCCAGACTTCGACATAAATCCACCTCCCCCCGTGATTAAGCAGCAACAGCGCAGAAGTCTGCTTCGACGATACAAAGACTGCTTGTCGACGTCATCGAGGATTGGACAAGCAGCAGTCGCAAAACATTGCATAATAATCGAAGAGTGCGCTCGACCACTCCGGTAGAGCCCTTACCGAGTTTCGACGCGAGAACGCGAAGCTATAAGACAGAAGTCGACGAAATGCTGGGCGACGACATCACCCAGCCGTCGAAAAGCCCGTGGGCGTCTCCAGTTGTTTTAGTCAAGAAAAAGGACAGAACCCTACGTTTCTGCGTCGATTATCGTCGACTGAACAAAATCACGAAGAAAGACGTATGCCCCCTCCCACGGATAGACGACGCATTGGATCGGCTCTGCAACGCCCAAATACTTCTCATCGATGGACCTCAAGTCTGGCTACTGGCAAATAGAAGTGGACGAAAGGGATCGCGAAAAGATCGCCTTCATCACGCCAGACGGCCTCTATGAGTTCAAAGGTTATGCCGTTTCGACTGTGCTCGGCGCCTGCAATGTTCCAGCGCGTGATGGACACGGTTTTAGCAGGATTGAAGTGGCAGACCTGTCTTGTTTACTTGGATGACGTCATCGTCTTCGCCGGTAATTTCGACGATCACCTTAGGCGTCTTGCAGCAGTACTAGAGGCCATCAAATCATCAGGCCCACTCTGAAGCCAGAAAAGTGCCGCTTTGCTTACGATGAGCTTCTGTTCCTAGGCCACATCATCAGGAAATCCGGAGTATGCCCCGACCCGCAGAAAACAGCTGCCATCGCAAAGTTCCCGCAGCCCATCGACAAGAAGGCAGTGCGTAGATTCCTTGCCATGTGTGCCTACTACAGGCGCTTTGTCAAAGACTTTTCACGCATCGCTGAGCCGCTAACGCATCTAACAAAATCTGATGTCGAGTTCAAATGCCAAACACCGCAGGCCGACGCATTTCAAGAACTAAAACATCGCATGCAGTCACCGCCGGTACTAGCACATTTCGACGAAGACGCCGATACCAAAATCCACACTGACGCCAGTAGCCTAGGCCTCGGTGCCGTCCTAGTCCAGAAGAAAGACAGCCATGAACGGGTCATATCTTATGCTAGCCGGTCGCTGTCAAAAGCGGAAGGCAATTATTCTACGACTGAAAAGGAATGCCTCGCCATCATTTGGGCAACAGCGAAATTCCGCTCTTACATATATGGCAGGCCATTGAAAGTCGTCAGCGACCATCACGCGTTGTGTTGGCTAGCTAACTTAAAGGACCCTTCAGGACGGCTGGCGCGGTGGAGCCTCAGACTGCAAGAATATGACGTCACCGTAATATACAAGTCCGGAAGAAAACACTCTGACGCCGACTGCATATCACGCGCCCCCATCGATCCCCCGCCGCAAGACGACGAGGATGACGACGCCTTCCTTGGAATAATAAGCGCGGAAGACTTCACTAAACAGCAGCGAGCAGAACAGGAGCTAAAAGGCCTCGTCGAGTATTTGAAAGGGAACACCGACGTTGTCCCTAGGGCATTTACGCGCGGGTTGTCTTCGTTCATGCTACAAAACAACCTGCTCGTGAAGAAGAATTTCTCACCAGTCCGCACCAGCTACCTTCTTGTTGTACCGTCAGCGCTGCGTCCAGAAGTACTGCACGCCCTACACGACGATCCAACCGCTGGGCACATCGGATTCTCCTGGACGCTGTCGAGGATACAGGAAAGCTATTACTGGCCGCGTCTGACCGCCGACGTCGCCCGTTACGTGAAGACATGCGAGACTGTCAACGGCTCAAGACACCACCGACAAGGCCAGCAGGATTACTACAGCCAATCGAGCCTCCTCGTCGACCATTCCAGCAGATTCGGATGGATTTGCTGGGGCCGTTTCCAACGTCAACATCCGGGAATAAATGGATCGTCGTGGCAGCGGACTATCTCACCCGCTTCGCTGAAACCTTCTTTTCCATTATTTATACATAGTCTGCGTGAACATGCGAATAATATAAAGAATGGAAAAGAAGGTTTCTTAGCCCAGTATTGTAGCGCATGTGAGTGCATCCCTCTGTTTGAAAAAACAGAAGTAAACTTCACACACAGGGATAATCGGACGAGCATCATCACTGTTGCTGTTAGCCATGAAACTTACCCAAAACATACAAAATCTCTTGCGAATGCCCCGCCGCGGAAACTCGACGACCAACTGTCATGGTGGCGAATGCGTGAAGACACAGAAAAGAAAAAAAAATAGAGGGAAGGGCGCGATAAATACCTCGTGACGGTGCTCAACCAATTCAGCGACGCAGACCTTCTTGCCTGCCTCCTCGCATAGTCCTCGCAGCAGCGGCGGCGGCAATATAAAAGTATGTTGCTGCCTTTCGTTTCATTCAGAGGGCTTACCAGATGGATGGATGGATGGATGGATGGATGGATGGATGGATGGATGGATGGATGGATGGATGGATGGATGGATGGATGGATGGATGGATGGATGGATGGATGGATGGATGGATGGATGGATGGATGGATGGATGGATGGATGGATGGATGGATGGATGGATGGATGGATGGATGGATGGATGGATGGATGGATGGATGGATGGATGGATGGATGGATGGATGGATGGATGGATGGATGGATGGATGGATGGATGGATGGATGGATGGATGGATGGATGGATGGATGGATGGATGGATGGATGGATGGATGGATGGATGGATGGATGGATGGATGGATGGATGGATGGATGGATGGATGGATGGATGGATGGATGGATGGATGGATGGATGGATGGATGGATGGATGGATGGATGGATGGATGGATGGATGGATGGATGGATGGATGGATGGATGGATGGATGGATGGATGGATGGATGGATGGATGGATGGATGGATGGATGGATGGATGGATGGATGGATGGATGGATGGATGGATGGATGGATGGATGGATGGATGGATGGATGGATGGATGGATGGATGGATGGATGGATGGATGGATGGATGGATGGATGGATGGATGGATGGATGGATGGATGGATGGATGGATGGATGGATGGATGGATGGATGGATGGATGGATGGATGGATGGATGGATGGATGGATGGATGGATGGATGGATGGATGGATGGATGGATGGATGGATGGATGGATGGATGGATGGATGGATGGATGGATGGATGGATGGATGGATGGATGGATGGATGGATGGATGGATGGATGGATGGATGGATGGATGGATGGATGGATGGATGGATGGATGGATGGATGGATGGATGGATGGATGGATGGATGGATGGATGGATGGATGGATGGATGGATGGATGGATGGATGGATGGATGGATGGATGGATGGATGGATGGATGGATGGATGGATGGATGGATGGATGGATGGATGGATGGATGGATGGATGGATGGATGGATGGATGGATGGATGGATGGATGGATGGATGGATGGATGGATGGATGGATGGATGGATGGATGGATGGATGGATGGATGGATGGATGGATGGATGGATGGATGGATGGATGGATGGATGGATGGATGGATGGATGGATGGATGGATGGATGGATGGATGGATGGATGGATGGATGGATGGATGGATGGATGGATGGATGGATGGATGGATGGATGGATGGATGGATGGATGGATGGACGGACGGACGGACGGACGGACGGACGGACGGACGGACGGACGGACGGACGGACGGACGGACGGACGGACGGACGGACGGACGGACGGACGGACGGACGGACGGACGGACGGACGGACGGACGGACGGACGGACGGACGGACGGACGGACGGACGGACGGACGGACGGACGGACGGACGGACGGACGGACGGACGGACGGACGGACGGACGGACGGACGGACGGACGGACGGACGGACGGACGGACGGACGGACGGACGGACGGACGGACGGACGGACGGACGGACGGACGGACGGACGGACGGACGGACGGACGGACGGACGGACGGACGGACGGACGGACGGACGGACGGACGGACGGACGGACGTCACACCACCGACAAGGCCAGCAGGATTACTACAGCCAATCGAGCCTCCTCGTCGACCATTCCAGCAGATTCGGATGGATTTGCTGGGGCCGTTTCCAACGTCAACATCCGGGAATAAATGGATCGTCGTGGCAGCGGACTATCTCACCCGCTTCGCTGAAACCTTCTTTTCCATTATTTATACATAGTCTGCGTGAACATGCGAATAATATAAAGAATGGAAAAGAAGGTTTCTTAGCCCAGTATTGTAGCGCATGTGAGTGCATCCCTCTGTTTGAAAAAACAGAAGTAAACTTCACACACAGGGATAATCGGACGAGCATCATCACTGTTGCTGTTAGCCATGAAACTTACCCAAAACATACAAAATCTCTTGCGAATGCCCCGCCGCGGAAACTCGACGACCAACTGTCATGGTGGCGAATGCGTGAAGACACAGAAAAGAAAAAAAATAGAGGGAAGGGCGCGATAAATACCTCGTGACGGTGCTCAACCAATTCAGCGACGCAGACCTTCTTGCCTGCCTCCTCGCATAGTCCTCGCAGCAGCGGCGGCGGCAATATAAAAGTATGTTGCTGCCTTTCGTTTCATTCAGAGGGCTTACCAGATGGATGGATGGATGGATGGATGGATGGATGGATGGATGGATGGATGGATGGATGGATGGATGGATGGATGGATGGACGGACGGACGGACGGACGGACGGACGGACGGACGGACGGACGGACGGACGGACGGACGGACGGACGGACGGACGGACGGACGGACGGACGGACGGGCGGGCGGACGGGCGGACGGACGGACGGACGGACGGACGGACGGACGGACGGACGTCACACCACCGACAAGGCCAGCAGGATTACTACAGCCAATCGAGCCTCCTCGTCGACCATTCCAGCAGATTCGGATGGATTTGCTGGGGCCGTTTCCAACGTCAACATCCGGGAATAAATGGATCGTCGTGGCAGCGGACTATCTCACCCGCTTCGCTGAAACCTTCTTTTCCATTATTTATACATAGTCTGCGTGAACATGCGAATAATATAAAGAATGGAAAAGAAGGTTTCTTAGCCCAGTATTGTAGCGCATGTGAGTGCATCCCTCTGTTTGAAAAAACAGAAGTAAACTTCACACACAGGGATGATCGGACGAGCATCATCACTGTTGCTGTTAGCCATGAAACTTACCCAAAACATACAAAATCTCTTGCGAATGCCCCGCCGCGGAAACTCGACGACCAACTGTCATGGTGGCGAATGCGTGAAGACACAGATGCCCCGCCGCGGAAACTCGACGACCAACTGTCATGGTGGCGAATGCGTGAAGACACAGAAAAGAAAAAAAAATAGAGGGAAGGGCGCGATAAATACCTCGTGACGGTGCTCAACCAATTCAGCGACGCAGACCTTCTTGCCTGCCTCCTCGCATAGTCCTCGCAGCAGCGGCGGCGGCAATATAAAAGTATGTCGCTGCCTTTCGTTTCATTCAGAGGGCTTACCAGATGGATGGATGGATGGATGGATGGATGGATGGATGGATGGATGGATGGACGGACGGACGGACGGACGGACGGACGGACGGACGGACGGATTGATGGATGGATGTTATGAGCGCCCCCTTTGGAACGGGGCGATGGGTTTCGCCACCAAGCTCTTGCTCTTACACTGCCTAATGTTCTACCTAAGATAAAGAAGAAAAAACCACTATGAACTCCCACAACCAATTTTCTCACCCCCTATTGCGAACTCTGCTTTTGTCCGTCTCCGTTTTTTGTCGTTTCCCTACTTTTCTTCCACCAATCCTCGAATCGCCTCTTACTAATCTCTATTGCGGACACGTTTACTTTCCCTCTGCTCTCGCTGAACCTAAGGGCTTCAAGGACGCCAGTGGCGCCTAAATCAACCGCTCGACAGACGTCTTGACATGCTAATAAAACATGCTCCACAGTTTCCCAAGCTTTACCACACCAAGCACGTGCTTCTTCCTTCTTTTATCTCACTTTATAGGTGCGTGTTCTAAGGCATCCCGATCTCGCTTCGAAAAGTAATGAGCTTCCCTGTAGTTATCATAAATCACTTTCTGTCTCGTTAAAGTCCCTTGATATGTCTCCTACCGGCGGCGCGCCATCTGGTGGTGAGCTCCGGAACCTGCCCCCCTGCGTGACACCGGACGCTGGACGGCGACGTCTCGACTTAAAGCTCCGCTGTAAAAAATTTCGCAATATCTCCGTTGTTAGCGAGCGCGACTGCCAAATGCACATTGCTCGCTGACACGTGTTCCAATTCCGGTAAACGCTGTCGTGGAGAAGTTAGATTTGCCTGATGCTGTGGGAGTGGTAAAGCTCAGCATGAGCAGGTGGCCTAACGATGACCTAAATCGTCCTTGGGTATCTTGAATGACGACAACAACCGTAACAAAAGGGAAGGAGGAAGAAATGGGGTGGCGGGACAAAGCAAACCAATTTCTACGCACTTAAATGCTGTCGAAGTTGGCTGTAAGTATTATTAAGGAAAATGTTATTTGTACTTACGTTTACTATAAAATCTTCAACATGATCCTTGACCGCTTGGTCATTGCCGAGGCGTCTAAAAAGTGTTTGGTCAACAATGACGTACAGGTCTATTTCGAAATTAGGTAACGTGTCCGTCCCTGTGGGTATGGTTAGAACAAGACAATCAGGACAAAATAATCGGCTGTGGAAAAGGTCACCTGACAATGAACATGCCTACCCCTTTTTAAGAAACAACTTAGCAATCAGTCAATCACAATTGTCGTATGACCTCACTGCTCTTATGCCACAACCCAAAAAATAAAAAAGTCATGGAAAAACAAGTTTCCTTCGCCATAGGACACATGCTTACCCTTTTTGCAATCTTTTGTGGCATTGGAGTATGAGATACAGGAGCATTCGTGGCGAGTACTCTTTAGCACGCGCAATTACACTGCGCATCTCTACTGGGCTATTGTTAGAAAGTGTAAATTTTTTCTCCACGGAAAGAGCCACAATATTCTTGGCCAATGTGATTGCGCGACAAGGCAACGAAAAATGATCGTTTTATTCGTGTGTTGGGGATAAGAAAATGGGTAAAAGTCATTAACAGAAACGTTTTCAAGAATTACCGGCACATTAAAAACGCTGCGCTCTTACGTACCGCAAGACCGACATTGTGGCATAAAGCACGCATTGAAGTGTCTTAGTGTCCTGATCACTTCCCGCTCAGGGGCATCTGCGTGAGAGGCGTTTGATATGTTGCGATAACGTGCACCAGGGAACTAAAAGGGCGTTTAGCCGTGTCTGGGAAAAGGAGATCCTGAGTATTTCGGCATTTACGGCCATCGGCGGAGACAACACACACCTTTGAAGCGACTACTTTCTTCTGCCCTATCTACAAAACGCTAGTTCAAGTGACGATTTGTCTGGACGCAGAATGGCCTAATACATGCACGTAAGGCTGACGGCGCTAACACCAGCCAAACATCTTCTGACGATGAGCTCCCTAAAATAGCTTGAAATCTATTTCTTTTAAAGGTATATTAGATAGTTCTCCTTTCCGAACAACATGCTTTACCAGGAATTCGTCAAGTCTGAATGTATCCAGATCTGCAGCCAATACGCCTGCAGAACACTCTTACGATCCTACACAAATGCGCGTTCACTGAACAGGACCGTAACGACTTCACGGCACGGCTTGATAGTTTTCATCTTAGATTCAATGTAATTATGATGACTGACACGTGGTGCAAGGAGCTTAACAGCGCATCCACATTAAATGACTACATATAATATTCCCATAATAGAACGGATCGACGCAGTGGAGGAGTGGTCATATATGTTCGCAATAGAGAGAGCTGCACGACATTAAACGTATTAACTGCATGGTAAGATTATGAGGCTGTCAGCGTGCAAGGCGATGGTGCTGTTTTTTCAGTAATTTATCGCCTTCCATCGGCAGATGTCGCAAAGATTTTAGGTTTTGTTGATGCACTTTTGGAATGCGCGTCGTTTAACAGGCACAGCTTTGTAATTGGAGGCTATTGCGATATTAACATTACCCCGGAAAACAAATCCTCTGTTACTCTCTTATTCGCCACCTCGAATACCGACAAGAAGTTCATTTATTTTTGATCTTTTAATGACTAACACAGATACGCGCGTTATCGCTGCAGGCACAATCATCTGCGCAATAAGCGATGAACGCCCAATATTCATGACCTACGTAAGTTCTGCGGAAGAAAAGAACGCTGCTTGCAACCCAAACTTTGTCTACTAGGCTATAACGCAGTCATCAAAGGCTCTATTTCGCTCTATAATTGAAGATACTGATTGGGAGTCGGTTTACAGAGAAGCGACTGCTGAACCATGTCCATAAAGCAGTTAAGTGGACATTAAGGCAGCGGCTTTCCGATTAAAACATTTAAGATGGGAAAGCGCACACGAATATCTTGGATTACTCCGGCACCGAGACAAATGATTGCAGAAAAACATAAACCTCATGATTGCTTTTTAAAAACACGTGACGTCAATACTTTGTCGACTACAGCTACGGAACCGTTTAAATGTTCTACTAAAGAAACCTAAAAAGGCATAATATCAGAAGTTTTTCCAAACAGGATCCAATTGCCCACTTGATCGTATTTGGAAAATATTGTTGCGCGAAGGACGAGTCAGTAAGACGAGCAACTATTTACGTATTATATTTACAACAGCGCTTGCAGCGTTGACCGGTTAGATTCACCGCGCGAGCTCAGTTCGTTCTTCCTTCTCTTTTTTCGAGTGATGGCGCCCACGCGCCTCGTTCAAACAATCAGATACCACACGCGTGTAGCATAATCCCCTGGCGGCAGAAGAGACGCCCCGGAGCGTTTAAACGTCATCAATTAAAGGGTGATACTGCTTCAGTCATGTAACGTGCACGGTATCACTGGACTGGGAAGCAGATGGGGCGTCAGGGGTGATCTCGTAGGCGACGGGACTCACGGCACGAAGCACTCGGTGTGGGTCCGTGTAACGAGAGAGCAATTTTTCTTACAGGTCGACTTGACGCGACGGAGACCATAGAAGCAACAAAGAACCAGGCGGGGAGTGTACGTCTTGGTGTCGCTGGTCGTACAAACGATTTTGACTGTCTTGGGATTTGAGAAGGTGGTCACGGGCAATTTCCCTTGCGTGGGCCCAGCGGGTGATAGCGTCAAGTGCATATTCACTGGTCGGTGCCGCGTGAACAGGTAGGGTTGTGTCGAGGGGCAGTGCTGGTTCTCGGCCTAACAGAAGCAAAATGGGGAATAACCGGCTGTGTCGTGACGCGAGGAAATATAAGCAAATGTGACAAACGGTAGAGCGGTATCCCAGTCAGTGTGGTCTGAAGAGACATATTTCGCGAGCTTGTCTGTGAGAGGGCGATTGAGACACTCCGTGAGGCCATTTGTTTGGGGATGCTATAACGTGGAGAGCTTGTGCCTCGTGGCACAGGACCGCAGGATGTCCGCGATAACTTTGGATAGGAATGTCCGGCCACAGTCTTTGAGAAGTTGTCGCGTAGCTCCATGTAATAAAATCACGTCACGTAGAAGAAAATCGGCGACATCTATGGCGCAGCTTGTAGGAGGCCCTCGGGTGATGGTGTAGTGCGTGGCGTAATCCGTAGCCACAGCGATCCACCTGTTCCCAGAAGTAGAAAGAGAAAAAGGGCCAAGTAAGTCCAAACCAACCCGAAAGAATGTTCCGCGGGAACGTCGAGTGGTTGAAGGTACCCAGCAGGGAACGTAGATGGTGTCTTGCGTCGCTGGCATTTCTCACATGCAGCTACGTATCTTCGAACGGAGCGAGCGAGCCCTGGCCAAAAGAAACGTCAGCGGATCCGGTCGTAGGTACGTCACACACCCAGGTGACCCGCAGTGGGGAGGTCGTGAAGTTCGTGAACAGCCGAGCGAAGGTGTTTAGGGATCACAAGGAGTCCTAAACAGGACCGTCGGGGTGAGCGTTGTGGCGGTAGAGTACGCCATCTTGAAGTGTGAATAAGCGAAGGGAACTGTCGGCAAGTGGTGATTCCAGGCGGTAAATGATGATACGCAAGGATGGGTCACGGCGGTGCTCGCCGGCGACATGGATCAGTGGAAAAACAGAGAGAACACAGACGTCGGTGTCAGTATTAGACGTAGAGGTCGCGTGTTCCACTGTGTAGCAAGAATGGCAATATGCGTCCTGGTGCTGGCGTCCCGACTTGTAAGTCATTGTGTAAGGATATTCTTGTTGTCTGAGGACCTAACCACCGAGCCGGCCAGTAGGATCCTTGAGCGACGAAAGCCAACAAAGCGCATGATGGTCTGTGATTACTGAAAAGGGCTTGCCATATAAATAAGGGCGGAACCTTAAAACAGCCCAGACGAGAGCAAGACATTCGCGCTCGGTAATCGAATAGTTGTGCTGTGCAGTTTTCAGGAGGCGGCTAGCGTAGGCTATAATACGGTCGTGTCCGTGTTGGTGTTGCGGTAAAACGGCGCCGATCCCATAACCACTGGCATCGGTTCGGACCTCTGTAGGTGCGGGCGGGTCAAAGTGGACCAAGACCGGTGTATTCGTGAGAATCGTGATAAGGCGTGAAAATGCGGCAGCCTTAGGGGAACCTCATGTAATACGCACGTCTTTCTTCAGAAGTTCAGTGAATGGTCCAGCGACTGCTGCAAAATCTTTCACGAACCGTCGGAAAAAAGAACAAAGCCCCACAAAAGCCTGGACGTCTTTGACAGACTGAGGTACAGGAAAAGCCGTTACTGCCCGAAACTTCTCCGCGTCGGGTTGTACTCCGGAAGCATCGACGAGATGGCCTAGCACTGTAATCTGTCGGCACCCGAAGTGGCACTTCGATGAGTTTAATTGGAGGCCAGCCTTGCGGAAGACGTCAAGGATAGCTGCTTGGAAGGACAGAACGCATAACTAGTGGGTAAGGATTCATTATGCAAAAGAAAGGCGTTCGTGTTGCTTCTCTTCTCTTGTGTCCTGTCTGTACGCCTGGCCTTTTTATTGTTAAAGCAATACTGCTCGAGGTTTCCGCTCTTGGCCGTCGTCCCGGAGAATCCACCATTGACCTTTAGCGTGACCTATGTGTCACGTCATACCAGCTGCGGAAAAGCGGGGCCCCAACTCGGCTCGTCGCGATCGTCCCAGCGAATCCTCCATGCTGCAGCTGCGCGCCGCTGCTGCGAGGGGCGCTCGCTGCACGTGACGTCATGCCAGCTGTGGAAAAGCGGCCCACCAACTCGGCTCGTCGCAGTCGTCCCAGCGAACCCTCCACAGTATGTCGCATGATGTGTATAAGGTGAAGCTGCAACGATGTGCTGCAGCTAAGAAGCGGCGGCGTGCGGAAGAAACGAATGAAGAGCGGCAACAACGTTTTGCTAAACGGCATGCATATTATGCAGCCAGGCGAATGCGTTCAACATCTCTTGATCTGGGTGCATCTACAAGTATCATGCATGCTCTCAATGCTGACGCGGCTTTGGCTACACCTGATCGTTCGACAGCAAGCCTTATGGATGCTTTAAATGGCGACGAGACTGCATCTACACGTTCGATGAGCAGTATGGAACTCTACAACCTGCACAGAAGATTGCTTTCGCAATCAACTAGGCTTAGCCAAGCTAAGCCTCTGCCAATTTTTTTGTATTAGGACAGCTGCGACCTGGTCAAGATGCGTCTCAAATGTACGAGAGAACATAAGGACGTCGTCGAAGTAACAAAGGCAAGTTGGCCATTAGAAAACTTGATGGAGAGAGCAGATCATCCGTTCAAACGTGGGGGGGGGGGGGGGGGGGGTGCATAAACCGAACGGCATAACTTTGAATTGGAAGAGGCCATCGGGAGTGACATCGGAGGCGGTTCTCCGCAGCCCTCATCTGGCTGGCCAACTGTGGGCTGTCCAGCAGGCCCATGATGCGGCCGAGAGGCTCGGCCTTCCGGTTTCCACGTGGGAGCAGCACGCTTCGTGAATATTCACGATCTTAAGGGCTCCATTAAAATTTTGCCGTACCATACCATGTGGAGTGACGAAAGCGGTCGTTTCTTTGTCTTGTTCATCGACGAAAATCTGCCAATAACCAAATCGAAGGTCGATAGACGAAAAGTATTTGGCGCCGTGAAGACAATCAAGAGCGTCGTCGATTCGTGGTAAAGGGTAAACGTCCTCTATAGTAATGCGGTTTAGGTGGCTGTAATCAACGCAGAAATGCCACGCGCAATGTTTCCTTTTGACAAGCACCACCGGCGACGCCCAAGGACTCCACGAGGGCTCAACAATGCCTCTGGTGAGCATATTGTTTACTTCCTGCTGAATAACTTGCCGCTCTGCCGCTGACACGCGATATTGTAGGCGGTGAATGGGAACAGCATCACCAGTGTTTGTCCGAGGCTTAACTAGGGATGTCTGACCAAGTGGTTGATGGTTAGTGTCAAGTATGTCACGATAGGAAAGCAAAAGGCGATATAGGGCGGCTGCTTGGTCAGGGGCAAGGTCCGGAGTTACCATGGGACGTAATGGGCCATCGAGGTTCAAGGCATCCTGCGGGTAATCAGGAGGATCTGGAGACGCGTCGGCTGCAAAAGCAGTGACGTGGTCGTCTGTCACTGACCGGAGCGTGGCCACCGCTATGCTTTCAGGTAACAGTTGCTTCGTCAAGCCAAAATTGATAACGGCGAGACACATCGGATTGCGGCAAGGGTTACGACGGAGTGTGGCACAGAGATGTCACGCCAGGAGGACATCACGAATAGGTGTGATGACATAGTGTCCATCAGGCACGGTTGCCGTTGAGGCTAATTCGACGAAGGTTAGGGCTTTTGGAGGTAAGCGAACAGACGCAGTAGTGCAGAGGTGTTCGGTTTTGCGGTACGAACGTCTGAGAGAAGAGGAAGCTCGAGGCACAGCGTACCGGTGGCACAGTCGATGAGGGCAGAATGCGTCGTCAGAAAGTCGAGCCCGAAAATTAGGTCATGAGGGCCACTGGTCAGCACGGTGAGCAGGACTGGAACTTGTCGGCCAGCAATTCCTATGCCAGCAGTGCACATACCTCTGACGGCAACAGGGGCACCATTGGCGACGCGTACGGCTCGAGTGATGGCAGGCGTAAGAACCTTTTTGAGGCGACGACATAGGTTAGCGCTCATTATGGATACTTGGGCTCCAGTATCAATTAATGCTGTCAGCGGAACACCATCGACATCCACTTCAATTAGGTTCGTGTTGGTGTCCTAGGAGCGTCTGCAGGACGAACATCTGCAGGACGAACGTGATGCAGCACTACCTCAAAGAGCTGCATGGCAAGAGGCTGGGTGACGGTGAGCGACGGCGTTGAGACGACGCCGATCGCATGGATGAGCGGCTGTCAGGGGCATCAGAAGTAGGGTACAGACAGCGAGCTGAATAACGGCGAGCGTCGGCGTATGGGCGAGGAGCAAGGAATGAGCGCCAGTACGGCGGCATCCAGGTGGTTTGGCAGTGGCGGTAAGCCTTTTGTCAACAAAGGCGCTCACAATAGCAGGTGTCCAGTGGCCCCGCAAGAGGCGATGGACATGACTCGCAGTCAAACGGCGCCACCGAAGTCCAAGGAGCGTCGAGAACTTCTCGATCGATAAAAAAAAAGAGGAATCTACGCATCGCCGGACTGTAAAAGGCGCTGTAAGGTAAATTGCACTTCTTATATTACACGCACAGCACGTATCAGCAATATGGAGCGCTATAACGTAAATCTATTCTAAATTTGTCTATTCCAATTCTGCAATCAGCCTCCCGCGATCGGTCAGAAACTTTTTAGGACCACCCCCTTCGCCTGTGTCAGGCAAGACCCACTTCACCTGCCTGTCACGCGACGTCACAAAACCGCGACCACTCAGCACTTCAAAGTTACGTGTACGCTTAAAGATGCATTAATATGCCGAACAAAACTGAATGTTCTTCTGAATAGCCGCAGGCTGCCCCCTTCCGAAAGAAATAAAACATGGCTGCACGCGATCGCTCAGGCACTGACTACTCGCACCTGCCGCAGAGCACGCGTTTATTCCCATACAATAAAGCTTTTTGCATGGCCGTGTAACGCTTTCGATCACATTCGGCACGTTTAAGACCTCGTCCTGGCAACTCTTCTTTGCTGAGGATTCGTTTTAGCGGCATTCTTCACCTTCTGTTGCATGCCGCCGTGATTTTCGATCAGCCACCGCAAGCTAAGTAAGGAAAAGCGGACCAATCGCAAACGCCGGCACCACCCTTTTAATTCAGTTATCGACTTTTAGTGCAGTGACTCGGCCCCATCGAATCCATCTCCACTTGAGCGTGCTCATCGCCTCTGGTCAGCCAATTAAGACAAGCCGCTCAGTGTAGGCAACGTTATTCGACTTCAAAGCAAATAAAAGCCATCTTCTATAAACGAGGAGAGCGTTTGATCGGACTATTCATACAAGCCTACGGGTCACCGGCCGATACTTGCGTCAGCGGGTACGCAAATTCGGCATCAGGAGATTGAAATAAAAACATATTGGAATTGTTTTACTTTATAGGGTCCATGGACCCACAAATATTGCAGTGCAATGTTAGCGGAGTTTTACACGACCTAGATGATATTAAGCAACTTCTTTACAAATTATGTCAAAAGTACTGTGTATCTAGGAAACATACCTAAAACTCATACAGACGAACTTTCTCGGGCACTATGCCATTGTTCGGAGAGACCGGTACTATCCTCTCGCCTCGTCGGGCAGTGCTGTTATGATTTCCACAAAAATGTGTTGCCCGCTCGTCAAATACCAGCTCCGTACGTCCCGTGAAGTAGTTGCTGTCTGAGCACTGCTGCTTAATAACTTCACAATCACTTTCATCTACATTCCTCGCAGTTACTAAGTCCACAGAAGATAATTTTAGAGCCTTATTGATGAACTTCCGGAACTCTATTTACTCCTACGAGATCTAAATGCGCATAACTGAAATTCGGTGAAGGCGTACTTGGCCTTCTACGTGGCAGTGCCCTTTTAGAAAGACTACAACGATCCCGTCCTTTTTTTTTAACACGCCTTTGTTTTTGTCCCCATTCTTCTTTTCGTATTTACTTTCCCTTCCCCTAGTGCAGGGTAGCAAACCAAATGGCTTAACTTTGGTTAACCTCCCTGCTTTTCTCTCATTTTCATCTCTCTCTGCCACTCTAACTGCGCATAGCACCCTGTGGAGAGACTCACGTGTGTGTTGAGAGGTCGCCTAATAGGTTCAGGTGCAGGTGCATGCCTCCTTAATAAGAAAAACCCAACGCCTTTTAGCAATGCACCTGGAACATTCTCGCCTATAAACATAAGCATAACATCAGGTACACTCATGTCATACTTCTAGTGGAACGTCATTAAAACCCTTACGGAAGTGATCACTTTCCGCTCGTTATGAAGATGACACCAGATGAATGCTGGCAACACGTTCCTAGATGGAAAATCCATTAGAAGACTGAATGTAGTTTCGCGAACATATGCAGTTGACCTGGGATGATGTTTATGGTCTCAGTATTGATGCTGCAGTGGCATACTTTGCTGCGTTTTCCGCATCACTACGTATCCATTAAACTAGAGGTTAACTTTTTAAACAACGCATTTCTCGGTGGAATGAGGAATGTAAGGAAGCACGAAAAAGGCAGAACGAGGAGAACTTTTACGTGACTGTCCTACGGCAGAGAAACTCATATGTTTTAAACGCATCAACTCAAAAGGCAGGCAAATACGACCGATTGCTGAAAGGGAGAGCTGGCAGAAGTGCATATCCAGAATTAATTCATATACAGAACGAAGACAAGTATGGAATAGTATAACAAAATTATGAAGCCGGCCTTCTCAGCGATTGCACTTGGTTGACGATCAAGGCCAAAGCCAGAAAAGCTAGGCCAATGCCCTTGGAGAGCATTTCCATCGTGCTTCTAGTTCTGAGCATTATTTGGAAGCTTTCTAGAAACAAGAATAATACAGAAATTAAAGCATTGATTCGCAAGTGCAGTGGAAGCGAACAGTGCAACCTGCATCTGGGTTAGCCGACCTCAGTGCTGCGTTGAATACCTTGAGAAATCTGCACCGCAAACTGATCGAATTATGTAGGCAATGATCAAAAACCTTCACCCTGACACACAAATAGCTATGTTGGCTTTTCAACATCATTTGAGCAGCATGACGCATTCCGCTAGCACAGAAATAGCTTATTGTGCTCCCCATCTTGAAACATGGGAAGGATCCATCTTCTGTGGCAAGTTATCGGCCTATAGCGCTAACAAGCTGCCTCTGTAGGCTATTTGAAAAAAAAGATGGATCACCGGCTATTACATTTCCTCGAATCAAACAACTGGCTTGATTTTTATCAATGCTGATTCAGAGAAAGCCGATCCACAACTGACCACCTCGTGCGCGTTGAGGCACACATTCGCGAAGCTTTCCTTCACAAACAGATCTTCCCGTCAGTGTTCATTGACAGATAAAAGGCTTATGACAATACGTGCAGCTACAGAATTTTACGAGATCTCTAGGAAATGAGTATACGTGGCACCATGCTCAATGTTATAAAAGGTTATTTGTCCAATAGAACTTTCCGTGAGAGAGTTGGCAATGCTTTGTTCAGACCATTTATACAGGAGAGTGGGATGTCACAAGGTTGGGTACTTAGTTGTATCCTTCTTATTGTAGAAATTAACTCGCTACGCTCATTTATTCCACGGGGTATGCTTTATTCTACTTATGTTGACGACATGCCGATGGCATATAAATGATTTAACCTTGCCATCTCCGAGCGACAGGTTCAACTTTGCTTGAACAAAACCTCGAGATGGGCTTAGGAGTACGGACTTAAACTAACTTCCTTAAAAGCTTCTGTGCCCTTTTCTCAAAAACTAGAGGCATTGTACCAAACGCACATATTCAGCTGCAGTGTCAACGTTAACGTGTAAGCATGCAACAATTTTTTAGGCCTTATTTTAGAAAAGAAGTTAACCTTTATTCCACACCTGATGTGCCTTAAAAACAAATGCCTGAACACCAGGAACATTCTAAAAATTCTGTCACACAGCGTGAGGCAGTTACAGGAAGTGCCTCAGGAACCTTTACAAAAGCCTCTTACGAACACGTTTAGGTTACGGGGCTATAGTCTATGAATCGGCTAATGCTAGCGCCTTGAAGATGCTGGATACTGTCCAACAACTAGGTTTCCTTCTGGCGACTGGTACCTTCAAGAAAATTCCTGTAGAGAGTACCTACATTGAAACTAACGTGTCGTCGCTCCATCCTCAAAAGACGTACTCCAGTTTTATATGCTTACAAGCTTATATACAAGCTATTGCGATGTGTATATATACGTTGTACTTCTTTTGCTAGCAGCGAGCTAGCAGCACCTCCTGTCTGCTGTGACCCGTCCACAAGCGACTTGCGCTTATGTGGGCACGATATGTGTAATAAGTTTTGAGCCGCTGAAATAAAGATGTATGTATGTATGTATGTATGTATGTATGTGTGTGTGTGTATGTATGTATGTATACTTTCTGAAAGTGAACGGAAGCCACGAACATCCCCATCACGTAACCGTAAACGACGTTACATCGGCGGCAATTGTTTAATAATCGACCTCAAGCTAGAGAACCTTTCTCTCTGCGCGTAATAAAACTTTGTGCGGAAATGCGAGTTTCAATTTTCGAGCATGACCTGATGGTCACAGACACTCTAAAAACTAGGGAGGGTATCACAGAAGATAAGGGGCCGATTTACTCTTCAAAGCATTGTTTGAAGCTAAACATTTCGACAGAATTGCCTGTCTGGTTCGGAAATTGATTAGGACTTTCAGACTGACTCCCACCAAATAAGTGAACTTTATTATCCCGACGTTCCGGAGCCTATTCGGCTCCTTCTTGGGGGGTTGTTCTTCGGGGGTGGAGGTGTGCAGCTTTTAAACGGTCTTTTGTAAAAAAGGAGGGGAGAGTACCGAAGATAGGCAGACATTCAGGGACGGGAAGGAGGGGGAAACGAAAGGGTGAGGGGGAACTGGACCCCCGAGAGTGCCGTTGATGGGAGGCAGGGGAGGGGGGTGGCGGGGGAGCGCAGACGCTTTGGTGTTAGTGACCTCTAGCAGAAATCTACCTGGCTGGGCGTCCTTTTCTTCATTTCGTGATGTCGCCAAGGCCATGATATACACCGAGGGTAGGTTGCCCTTCACGCCGTTTATGTTAACCCAGTATTCTTAATGTGCCTGACTCCAATAGTTGCCTTTTTTTTTTTTTCAGGAAACCCAAATCCTTCAAACAGAGAGGAACTCGCGAAAAAGACTGCTACTGGATTCATAACGTTCAGAATGCGGGGGAGTAACATAAATCGCGTGAAGGGCAACCTATCCGTGGTATATATCCATGGTCTTGGCGACATGACGAAAGGAAGAAAAGGACGTCCAGCCAGGTAGATTCTCGCTCGAGGTCACCAACACCAAAACATCTACGCACCGCCGTAGCCCCCCTCCCCCGCCTCCCGTCAAGGGCACTCTCGTGGGTCAAGCTCCCCCAGCACCGGTCATCCCAGCCGACAAGCACCACAGCAGCCAGCTACCTCACCCTCTTGCCCCCCCCCCCCCCCCCCGCTCCTTCCCGTGTGTGAAGCGTCTCCCCACCTTCGGTGCTCTCCCCTCCTTTTTTACAAAAGGCCCTGTAAAAGCTGCACACCGCCACCCCCGAAGAACAACCCCTAAGAACTAGCCGAATAGGCTCCGAAACGTGGGGCTAATAAATTTCACTTATTTGGTTGGAGTCAGTCTGAAAGTCCTAAAGTATTCTTTTACTCTCGCAAAATGTCGAGTGGAGTGAAATGCATCGTTCACTCCGTCAGCAAGGAGAGAGTGAAATGTACTTTGCACTGTGCCCTTCTGAGACAGAATAGAATGCCTGTTCTACTTTTGCGACAATAGAGAACAAAACGTAGTGTGAACTCCTGCTTCAACTGTAGGAGGCTGGCCCCAAATATAACGATGTATCACTCACGCACACTGAGCAAAGAACACACTGCTTTGCTTCTAAGAGACGAGGCAGCCACAATTCAAAGGAAAGTGGAGCCAGCGCTCTACTTTTTCACTTGGAGTTGCTCCAGCGCGCGCGCACACAACATCGCGTAACAGCACAGTACCGGAGAAAGGTGATCCGTCCAGGGAGCAGGAACGAAGGCCATCCAAGGGATACCATGTGTCAGCCATATCGCGTCGCCGCGAAAACATGATAGTCGTTCGTCATTCGTTGGATATACAACAAATCCTCCACAGTAAGTGAATTTTAACTTAGGTGCACATTTTGCGTATATGGCGTACTTTCGCCAGGAAGTCGTCAAGGCGTTTAGCCGACGCGATTGACAACGGACAAGGCAAGCGCACCGTGTCTCTCGATGTCAGTCGAGAAAGTGACTCGACGTTATAACTGCGTGTGATTTTATCACTTGCCGCTATCCGTAAGGGCTTTGGAAATCGCCAACGCTGCCAGCACCTTGGTATGTTCAATACGACGTGTGGCCAGGGGACGCATAAAATGGTTTGTTCACCAGCCCATGATTCCGAGCTTGTGCTTAGCGTGAGTTTTGTGTATTTCTATTCAATTTGGCACTCTACTGTGTACGGAACGCTGTTGAAGTAAGGAGTTACAGAACAGAAGGCGTCAGTTTGCTGGTGGTATGCTTTCGTTATAATAAGTCGCGTACATGACGGTGTCTTTCGCCCATAGGTAACCTGCGACCCTGAAGTTACGTGCAGCGCCAGTGCTATTTAAAAACTTTGCCGCAGGCATTCAGCTGCACGCTGCAAAAGGTCAGTTGGGCGCGTTATCTTGAACTTACTGAAAATGCATGAGAAATTCATATTTTATGCTGACTAAGACTGAACTGTTTTTGCTGATGTATTGAAGTGGTGTGATTAAATATCTGATTTTATGTCTCGTGTTGCGGTTTTCCAGCACGGTGCGAATGTGAAAGGGTGCTTATGTGCACGAACTTGGTGAATTATAAAGCAGCTAGTCATGTAACGCAATCGAACATAAGGTGCTGTGTAGTGATGTTGAGTGTCACAGTGACACTGAATTCTCATGTGTATCGCTTATCAGCCACGCAAGCAGCTGTCGGCGGATCACATGTTCATCACCCTATAAAAGGGCACTGCATTATTAAACCATGTTTTCTGTTCCACCTTGGCGTCCGCCTGATACACAAGAAACGGCTACTGGGTGGAATTACAGGGGCGTTTTGTATACGCTTACTGTTTTAGACATGCCTGTCTATTTGCAAATATGAGTTGGCGCTCCAGAGTTAGGTCGTATGAAAAGATAAATCACCCTTCCTCTGGCGGTTACAAGCGTAATCTGGGCATTTTGGCACTGCATGGCAAATCAAAATGTGTTTGCCACTTTAATATTTTTAGTGAAGAAATAAAGTAGCGAAATAAAACGTTGCCCTAATTCCGTGTTACATACACATACATTACATACATTACATACACAAAACAAAGTGTTAGTCTAATAAAGTAATAACTGCGCTCTAACTGCAATGTTTACAAGCCTTGAAGAACGTAAAATGCTAGATTTCAAACTGCAGCAGTAGTCGGGTCTGCCAAAAATGAACTCCATTGCGCGCACTTCATAAATGAAAATAAGTTCATGCCTCTTAGTAAACTTAGGTGCCGGCCATAGTGAACTGTTTCTTGTTAGTATTGAAATGTCGGTAAGCTGGCCATAACAAGCCTGGTTGCCCATTCTTATATGCACATCCAGTAATATACATTGATCTGGAGAACCATATTTTCATCTCTAATGAGCATCATGTTTGCAGATATGATCCTCGAATTATGGCTTAAGCAGTGGCACAACCAGAGATTGTGTGCGCGGCACACTGGGCACCTGCTTAGGATGTCACAAGTGGTGTTTGTGACAAACCAGACTAATGACAGACTCATGACATCTGACAATGACCAATAATCTATTCATTAACCGAAGTATTGTAACATTGGTGCTGAACGAGGATGAACTGTTAGTTATTATTTTTTATTTAAATCTAAAAAATTAAATTAGTTTACCCGTTGACTATTGCAGTCATTTAGATGTTTCGCACGCGTTTCAGTAGGAAGACTAAGAGCTAAGACTTTTTTTTTAGTTCCGTGACCTTAGTTTTTTACTGTGTTGATGTTGTTTTACACCATGTACGTCGTGTTAACTTTTGCACACGATATTTTCTAGCTCCCGCTTTATATAATGCAAGAAGGCAGCTGCAAGGACACAAGGATGTCAAAGAGCCAGCCCAGTGCGACTCCACGTGGTGCAGAGGAGTGCACTCCAATGAATCAAAACACATTGTCGTACAGTTTGGACGAGAAAACTAGAATGGGGGTATAGTGGGTGTACCATTTGACTAAATGACACCAAAACTTTCGAAATGCAGGATGTCACACCAAGATGAAAATTATCACATGCTCTAGGCAGGCATCTTAACGTGGTATTTTTATGTAATGTCTCTGATGGGAAAGTCAAGATTAAAGGGACACTAAAGCGAAACAATAAATCAGTTTGGACTAATCAACCACTGTTTCAGAACCGTACAGGCAGTCATTTCAAAAAAATTGTTTGGTTATTACATGAGAAAATGAAGGTTCATGTATCAGTATTTGAATTTCGCGCCGAAACCCCAGCGCCGGTACGTCAGCGTGACGTCAGGGATTCCAAAGTATGTTTTCGCATTTGGGCCGCGTTGGATGAATAAAGGTTCCCGAAACATGCCATGCCTAATATTTGGTTCCTTTAGAACACAATGTAGTCAATCTGTACCGCTATATATAATTAGTAGGCCCTAGAAGATGCCATCAAAATCCAAGACGTCACAGCCACCAGGTGCGGGAACTTAAGTAGGCGTCGCCACCCGTATTTCGTTCTTGCGCTTTTTCTGGCTTACCAAACATCTTATCATTGTAAGAGTGGTGTGTTTGGTGTTGTAGAACGGTAATTTAATGATACCGAAGAAATCGTTTTTCACTTTAGTGTCCTTTTAACTATGCTCTCAGCAGACAGACACATACGAGCAAATGTCATTGAAAAGGTATAAATGTGTTTAAAAGAAAAAGATGATTAGTTGTGTGAGAAGTGGCTGCTTTTTGTCTTGCCTCTCAGCAGATATATCCATGTGATAAAAAATTGTATACAATGACATTGCATATTTGCTTATTGACGTAACACATGCTTGCAATGAGCATGGTGCCTGTGTTCACTATAAAAAGCAACAGCTCGTGTTTATTTAGGTGCTTACATAATTTAACAGTACCTAAATGCAAGGGTGCCAATACAAACGTCTGTCATACTGAATTTTAAATGCCGACATGAAGCAGACAGATTTTCATTTCTTCCCTTTTATCGATTTTTACACCTCATTTTAGAAGTATGGCTTCCTCTTAGGTTCCAGAAAGGGGAAACATTGGGAGCAGAGTATCCCATATTTAAGAAGTCGTTATCGTTTACGTGCATGCTCACGAAACCAGTTCATTAGAACCGCTCATGGCTCCCGAAGCGATAGCTAGGAGCAATTAAGGCCTTTAACGGTGTACACAGTGGTGCGCACCTTACATCTTAATTGGAAGCCACACAGTCGCTTGAAATTGAAAATTATTTTGGCACATGTAAAATTCTGGTTTTTCCTTCTGTGAAATAGTCATATGAGTGCTTCTGGCTGGTATTTGAGATTTTGATTATGGTGACTCAATTTACTTGCCAACCAATTGTGCTAGTGGAGCCCGGGATATTTTCAATGCAAAGAACTGAGAGCATATGACTGGAACACTTGTTCAGTTGCCGAATGTAAACATATAGTGTTAATCAAGCAATGGACCCTTAGTTTGACGGCGTCTGCAGACATACGTTTATAAGGCAACATAAAATTACAGCATCTCGCACATAGTAAATTTCTGGACTTAAGATAGAGTGCACAATAAGGCGATGTGTTAGTCTTCCCAGACACATATATACTTCTTTTGAGATAAAGATAAGATTCTCGGAAGCGCGAAAATGTTTCTTACTTTAGCTTACCTTAACCACTTCAGTAGGAAAAAAATCTTTGGTTTCAGGTAGTTGGTTCATTGTGCAAATATATGCACAGCTGCATGTAATATCTACGTGCATAGAAGGGATATGTGCTACAGTATGGTGCCTTTCCAAATTTATAATTTGATTCTTTGTTTGTCTTTTTCGTGCGCTTTCGTGCCTGTACTTATGTTTATGTGCCCTTTGAAGCATCATATTCATCGCATCTGCTTTTTGGTTCACATCTGAAACCATGCTATACTTTAGTTAGACTGCATTTTCAACTGGTCACAATAACTGATCATGTAATTATGCAAGCTGCTCCTCGGAAGTATAAAATTCTTATCGTAATCCGGAATGAAAAGCTACCATCTATGACAAGAAATTTGATCCGCAAGATATTATTGCCAATGCTCCTTGCAGTTTTACATTCATTTGTTACACACTAGGTATATTGTAAATTTTATTTTATTGATTTCTGAGAAAGTCTAACGAATCAATAACAACAGCACCAGAAAACTACTTTTGTGAGGACGCCAACCGAATAGGAAACATGATACGCCTCTGTAGCGCTTTCAGACCGGGCAGGATATTGCTGTACAATCACGACAAGCCATCTTAGAAACAATGGGGCGCAGCCCATACATTAATAACTTTATGTGAAATATAAGCAAAACTAGCTAGACCTGCGGCCTCACATGAGAATATACAACACATTTCTAAATGCACTCTACTCTCAGTGAGGAACATCCATACACTGTACAGGACGTTCATGAAATGAGCTGCTGTCTTGGAATATGGCAAGAAAAACATTTCTTGCACAATTTAGGTTACCAGCCCCATGCTTAGGTCTTCTGGTAACTTCTGCCATACAAGTGCATGTGTTTTCTCCCAGAAATGCGTTTGCTGGCCAGTTATGTGGCGCATATTTCTTCTCGATCTTAAGTGATTACTTTGGTGAGTTAGCACATGTTTGTTCTTTGGTTAACTTTCCATTGTATACTTTCTTTTTGAAAAGATGAGGCCAATTGAAAATAAAAGATATATCTACACTAATGCTGATCAAATTTTAGAGAATATACTTATGTTTTATTGTAAGATCTGTTGTAGTGTTCATGGGCGTCATTGTAATCTGCTTTTATGTGTGTGTCGGTATGTTACTCAAATTATTACTCAGTTCGTCTTGTGACTGATCAATAAAGATTTTGACCTATTAAGAGAGAAAATGTTTCATTTTAATAACTCGGCGACTACAGTTCACATTCTATTCACCAAGCATAAGTACAGGAGCTGCTAATGAAGGAATCAAATATTCCCCACATGTAAGTATTGCGAATCCCTTCCAACGTGACCATGGCTCTACATCGTGCTTTCACACTATTGGAAAGAGCACCAGTACTCTGTTCTGAAGGAGTGCAAGCACTCTGTTTGGGGGAGTAAGAGCACTCGGCTTGGAGGAGTAGAAGCACTCTGTCTGGGGGAGTGCTATTACGTGATCTTAGATTGTAGCGCGAAGTGAACACGGACAAAGAAAGGATCAGACAGGACGAGCGCTATCCTTTCTGTGGCCGTGTTCACTTCGCGCTACAATCCATGATCATGTTACCGTACCAACTCGCCCAGCTTTCTATCCTTTTGCAGTACTATTACGCTTGTCGGAAGAGTACTAGCACTCTGCGGAAGAGTACTAGCACTCCCATGCGGTGGAGTAACAAAACTCTGTCAGGAGGAGTTTACCTAGTCTCTCTCAAAGAGTGTCGATCTACTCTCGAAAAGAGTGAAATATGGGACAAGCAGATATTCCCTTGAAGAGAGTGCCCAGAACTCTATCTTTAGAGTAGAGAAACAGTTGCTGCCATGGCAGTAGCAGCTCATAGAATGGCATACATAATTCGTAGAGGTGCGCAAAGACGCTCCAGGGGCACATAATGCAGCGCACTTCCTAGAACTGCAGTCCAAGTACTCGTACACAGAAATTTACACTGACGCTTCAAAGTAACTCGCCAGCGTTTCGGAAGCAGCCGTCGGCCCATCGTTTTCGTAATCCAACCCGGAGACAAGATCGTTCCCCGCAGAGTGTCTCGCAATACTGTCCGCTGTTAATCAGAGCAAGAAAACAAAGCTACACAAAGGCATTATATTCACGGACTCTCTAAGCGTCGCGAGAATTTTAATGTCACAGCGCAAACACAGAAACCATGTTCTTACCGAGCTTTATTCCGTTCCTTGCAGAACATAAATCTCTCAGCAACATGTCATTATATTGCCACCTGGTGTTTTGAGCCAGCGTTGCGTGCCCAGCAAAAACGGTGATTGAAGACGACGAAGTCAAGGATCTTGCGCCAGCTCGTGAACCGTCCTCCTTGTTTCTGTCATTTTCGTGTCTGGCTGCTGATACTGCTGCTTATTCTTGCCTTAGCGCGTGACAAACTGGTGGAGGTGCTGGGTAATCTAATCTATGCACCAAACCCCTCCGGGCAGCAGGAGCTCCAGCCCCGTACCGGTGGTTACGCCTGTACACCGCGCCAGCAGAAGGATCCGTGGACAAGCCCCTGAGTTTGGACTCCTCCCAGAGAAAATGGCAGCTCCGACCACCCCAACCGGTATGGAAGGCACAACGCCGATTCATTGTACGCTATTCAATCCGCGAACGCCGAATCCCTTCCACGGCGCCATACATGAGGACGTTGAAGATTGGCTGGTGCACTATGAACGTGTCGCCGTGTTCAACAAGTGGGATGACGCAGACAAGCTGAAAAATGTCTATTTCAGCCTTAACGATGGCGCACGTGTTTGGTACGAGAACCGTGCAGATGCCTTAACTTCATGGGCAGAATTCAAACGGCGGATTCTTGAGACGTATGCGAGCCCTGATCGCCGAGAGCGAGCTGAGCGTGATCTCCAATCCCGCATACAAATGCCGAACGAGGGTGTCGCAATGTACGTCGAGGACATGACGCGTCTCTTTCGACGAGCCGACCCCAGCATGTCGGAAGAAAAGAAGGTGCGGTACCTGATGCGCGGAGTAAAAGAGCAGCTGTTCGGCGGTCTCGTGCGCAGTCCTCCCAAGACTGTGTCAGAATTTCTTTCCGAGGCCATCACCATGGAGCAGACTCTTCGCCAGCGGACACCATCATACGAACGTCAAGTGAACACTGCCTCACCTACGGACTTCTTCGGAGCTCTCGGGGGTCACGTCGATTTTTTTCGAGAGCTCATTCGTTCCGTGATCCGCGAAGAACTCCAGAAACTGTCGGTACCTTCACAGCCGACGCTCAGCTCCTTGTCCAGCGTTCTCCGTGACGAAGTCCAGCATGCGCTAAAAGAACCACCCTTCAATACAGAAGCTCGACCGCTAAGAAATGACAGCCCACATATCTCATATTCGCAATCCTTGAGGCAACCTGCCCCACCTCCCTCCCCGCTTCGCGCCGCGCGCCCGGCCATGCTAGAGCCCGTCCAAGCTGCCTCGTATTACCAGGACCACCGACAGGCCCCGAGGAAATCAGACGTGTGGCGGGCACCTGATCGCCGTCCCCTTTGCTTTCACTGTGGCGAAGCTGGGCATGTCTACCGACAGTGCTCCTATCGAGAGCTCGGACTACGCGGATTCTCAGCGAACTCGCCGCGACCTAGGTTCGGCCAGCGCCCTCCTGAAATTGAAGAATACGTTGCCCAGCAGCGCGGATCTCCATCAGCTCGACACCAGTCACGCTCCCCTTCGCCGCGGCGGTTTTCTCCGACTCGCCGTACGTATTCAAGCGTGGTGCAGGGTCGGTCGCCCAGCCCACGACGGGAAAACTAACCACAGCGACCTTTGGGGGCGAGGCCGCTCAGTCTGGACGTGCTCAAGGACCCCCACTGACGCGTACGCGGACCGACGATACATCGACGACGACAGTACCTGCTGATTACAGAAACAGAATTTCCTTGGACATTCCTGTACTGCTTGACGGTCGTGAATTGACTGCTTTAGTGGACACTGGAGCGGATTATTCTATAATCAGCGAAAAACTGGCCACCCTTCTGAAGAAAGTGACCACGCCTTGGAATCAAACGCCAGTTCGTACAGCTGGCGGGCACATCGTCACACCACTCGGCATGTGCACGGCACGAATACAGATTCGCGGCTCTACGTTTGTTGCCAGTTTGAGCATTCTCCCCCAGTGTTCTCGAGACCTAATCATCGGCATGGACTTTCTCAGGGAGCACGGCGCTATCATCAACATTCGACAACGCCTCGTCACTTTCTCGACAAAAAGCGCCACAGCGACGACCAACACCATCCACCCTCGAGCACCTCTTCGTGTTATCGACGACGCTGTCACGTTACCACCGCGTGCAAGTGTCGTGGTTCAAGTGGCATGTGACAAGCTCATACACGGTGAAGCAGTCATGGAAAGCAATCGCTCTCTCCTGCTTTCTCATGGTGTTTGCGTAGCAAGAAGCCTTGTCGATCTCCACGATGGCCACTGTGAGGTTCTTGTCACCAACTTCAGCTACGAACACCGGCACCTTTTCCCCGGTACTGTCGTCGCCTACGCCGACCCGATCGCCGATGTCACTGAGTGTTTTGTTTCCGAGGCACTCGGCACTGCTGAAGCACCTCTACGCAACGTCGACATTAGTCCAACGCTTCCTGAAGAGAACAGACAACCCCTGCGCGAGCTGTTGCTTGAGTTCCACTCTTGCTTTGCACGGTCGTCGAAGGTACGTCAAACATCGATTACGAAACACCGTATCATCACCTATGACGACGTGCCCCCCATACGGCAACAGCCTTACCATGTTTCCCCGACCGAACGACATGCTATTCAAACGCAGGTGAAGGAAATGCTTCACGACGGCGTAATCCAGCCCTCATGCAGTCCCTGGTCATCGCCAGTCGTTCTTGTTAAAAAGAAAGATGGCACGCTTCGATTTTGTGTAGACTACCGGAAGCTAAACAACGTCACAAAGAAAGACGTGTACCCGTTGCCTCGTGTCGACGATTCTCTGGACAGGCTGAGGCACGCGAAGTATTTCTCCTCTATCGATCTGAAAAGTGGCTACTGGCAAATTGAAGTAGATGAGCGTGACCGCGAGAAAACTGCTTTCGTGACTCCGGACGGCCTTTATGAATTTAGAGTACTCCCTTTCGGCCTCTGTTCCGCTCCAGCCACATTCCAGCGAATGATGGATACCGTTCTCGCTGACCTCAAATGGAAAAGCTGCCTCGTCTATCTCGATGATGTCGTTGTCTTTTCGGAAACTTTTGACGAGCACCTTCGACGCCTTCGGAATGTACTCGAAGCCATTCGATCGGCTGACCTTACACTCAAGCCAGAGAAATGCCATTTCGGTTACGAGGAACTGAAGTTCCTTGGTCACGTCGTAAGCGCGGCAGGTGTTCGGCCTGATCCTGAGAAGACTGCTGCCGTAGCAGCTTTTCCCGCTCCAACCGATAAGAAAAGTGTGAGACGATTTTTGGGCTTGTGTGCATATTATCGACGCTTCATTGAAAATTTTTCAAAGATTGCAGATCCGCTATTTCGCCTTACGCGTGACGACACGCCATTCCTCTGGACTGACTTTACGGAGCTACAACGTCGCTTGTCTTCTCCTCCCGTGCTCGGTCATTTTGATGAGGATGCCGACACAGAAGTACGCACTGACGCCAGCAATATCGGTCTCGGAGCTATCCTGGTGCAACGACAAGATGGGACTGAACGAGTTATCGCCTACGCGAGCCGCACTCTGTCACGCGCAGAGTCCAATTATTCCACCACAGAGAAGGAGTGCCTCGCGGTTATCTGGGCTACCACAAAGTTTAGGCCGTATCTCTACGGGCGGCCATTTAAAGTTGTGACCGACCATCACGCTTTGTGCTGGTTGACCAACCTCCGAGACCCTGCTGGACGATTGGCACGTTGGAGTCTGCGACTCCAGGAATTTAACATCACCATCGTGTACAAGTCAGGCAGGAAACATGAAGATGCTGACACGTTATCACGGGCACCTGTTAAATCTCAGAATCCTGATGAGGAAGACGACAGCGCCTTTCTGGGAGCACTCAGCGGGGCGGATCTGCTCGCTAAACAGCGATCGGACGCTGAGTTAAGACCCGTCATCGATCACTTAGAAGGCGGCATCGCGTCCATTCCTCGCCCACTTTCGCGACAGTTGTCGTCATTTTGCCTACGAGGGGGCATCTTATACAAAAGAAACACAGGTTCCGGCGACAAACCACATCTACTAGTAGTACCTGAAGCCCTTCGCGACGACATCCTATTAGCCTGCCACGACGAGCCAACATCTGGTCACTTGGGCTACTCAAGGACTCTGGACAGGGTACGGCAACTGTACTACTGGCCTAGACTGACTGCTTGCGTCAAACGCTACGTGAAAGGATGCCGTGAATGCCAGCGCCGCAAGTCACCACCCTTCAAGCCTGCAGGCCTTCTACAACCCATCGACCCTCCGCGTACGCCGTTTGATCAAGTTGGAATGGACCTTCTTGGACCATTTCCCTTGTCTTCCTCCGGCAATAAGTGGATCATTGTCGCAACTGACTACTTGACGCGTTACGCTGAGACGAAAGCACTACCACGCGGGACAGCATCTGAAGTTGCCCAGTTTTTTATGCATCACATTGTGCTTCGGCATGGCGCACCGTCATTCATCATCACTGACCGAGGGACGGCATTTACGGCAAAGCTTCTGAATGACATCTTCAAGCTGAGCTACACGAGTCATCGAAAGGCCACTGCATACCACCCTCAGACTAACGGCTTGACAGAAAGACTAAACAAAACACTGGCAGACATGCTCGCTATGTACGTGGATGTGCAGCACAAAACGTGGGACGAAATCCTACCGTACGTAACGTTTGCGTACAACACCGCCACGCAGGAAACTACACGCTTCCCGCCATTCCGCCTCGTTTATGGTCGAGATGTCCAAACTATGCTACACGCCATGATGCCATATGAAGATACCGACCAGCTCGACCAGTTAGCTCCTGACGTCGAGGAGTACATTCAGCGCGCCGAGGAAGCGCGTCAACTGGCCCGCGTGCACATAAGACAGCAGCAGTGTACCGATGCAATAAGGTACAATCTCCGCCATCGACAAGTGACCTATGAGCCTGGTGACCAAGTTTGGGTTTGGACACCCATTAGACGGCGAGGCCTCAGCGAGAAACTCCTCAGCAAGTACTTCGGCCCATACACAGTACTAAGGCGTGTAAGCGACGTGAACTATGAAGTGATTCCAGACGGAGACCTGCCATCGCCCAAGCGCTGTTTACCACGCGCAGAGACTGTACATGTGGTCCGCCTCAAGCCGTATTTTACACGGTGAAGTGTACTAGTGAAACAACCTTCTTCTCTTTTTTTTTTTTTTTTGCTGTCGTCGCGTCTTCCTCCAAAGAACTTTGAAGCGTTCTTTTTTTTTTTTGTTCCCGACCACAGAACACATTTTTCCGTGTGCATTTCCGTATGTGTGCTAGCGCGTCCCCCCCCCCCTTTTTTTTTGTTTTACCTGCGTTGTCTAGTTTCCATGTACGTTTTGTGTTTGAGCATCGAGTCGATGCTCCATTGGGAGGGGGAATAATGCCACCTGGTGTTTTGAGCCAGCGTTGCGTGCCCAGCAAAAACGGTGATTGAAGACGACGAAGTCAAGGATCTTGCGCCAGCTGGTGAACCGTCCTCCGTGTGTCTGACATTTTCGTGTCTGGCTGCTGATACTGCTGCTTATTCTTGCCTTAGCGCGTGACAATATGCTGAAAGCCTGCCCAGAGAAGCATCGAGGGTAATGTACTAGCGGACGAAATGGCCACGTCGTTTATATCCCACGTTATTAATCCTACAGCTGTTATTCCTGCCATATATTTAAATCCTTTCTTGCGAAAGAAACTGCGAACCCAATTGCAACTCTTGAGGGACGCTGTAACAAATAATAAGCTTCAATTGATTAAGCCACAGTTTGGTTTCTGCAGACAGCAGCGAAAACACAACGAACTTATGTCCTATTCTGTCATCTCAGAATAGGGCACACATATGGCACCCAAAGTTTTTTATTGACTTGAAATGAACCACCAACATGCCGTAGATGTGGTGAGAGGCTGACCCTCCTCCACGTCATCTTAGAATTTCGAGAAGCATAATTTCAGAGAAACGCTTTAGCATACTGAAAGCACTTCACACTCTTCATCCCGTAATGTGTCTTGGTCCATAACGGTTTTTTGACAGCAGATCAGTCCTAGGCTTCCTCAGCGGTGTTTGTTAGATGTTATTAGCCCTTTAAATTCATAGCGCATCCTCCATCCAGATGATGCCGCTGTGATAGTATTTTTGCATAGCATATGTCTTCAGGTCGTTGTGTTTCAAGGGCTCTGTTAAGGCAGTAGTGCTTCTTGAAATGGTTTGCCTGTGGCAAATTTTAGCATATTTTTTCACAACATATATTTCGTGTCCATAGTGCACTTCATTAGCCTTTGCCAGAGCTACATTACATAGAGATCTTACGAGACAAAGGGGCTAACGGAGGGGCCCGATTTTTATTAATCATATTGTCACGTGGTCGTGACGTCAAAGAACACAGTAGCAATACTGTGAAAGGCAAAACTAGCTTTTATTGGGCGAACCTGTGCCCACAAAACAGGCTACACTTAAAACACAACGAGTGCGGCGAACACAGTCGGCGATCGTCGAAAATCTGATCAGCGGGTCAAGCGCGTCGGCTTTTATAGATCAGTCGTCGAATGTTCCAGGTTAACCGATGGGACCCGCGTGTCTTCCACAAAGTTCTACACTATTCGCATCGCGCATAAAATCAGATAACACAAGGTTCGGCGACAACAGACAGCCGGATAGAAGCATCGATAACTTTCCAGAAACTTCGGATGCATGCAGGTGCGTCCCACGCTGTGCGATTACATTTGTTAGGCGGCGAAGCGTGGTCGCCCGATAAAGATAAGTACACGTGTCAATACCCCCCTCTTAAAAAGCATCGACCCGATGCTGCATACAAATGAAAGTAATAAAGAAAAACACCCGTAGCAAAGAAAACAAAAATAAGGAAGTTCGTCAGCGTCCGTAAAAGGGTGTCAGACGCACCACGTGGACCACTTCAGATTGTGTGCGGCGCCGCTGTGAATGCGAAATTCCGTCTGGCACGACCTCATAGTCCAGTGCGCCAATACGTCGAATGACCTTGTAGGGTCTGAAATGGCGGAGCAATAGTTTCTCACACAGTCCTCGTCGGCGTATCGGTGTCCAAACCCAAACACGGTCGCCGGGCTTGTACTCGACGAAGCGTCGTCGGAGGTTGTAGTGTCGGCTGTCGGTCCTCTGTTGGTTCTTGATCCGTAGGCGGGCGAGCTGTCGGGCTTCTTCGGCGCGCTGGAGATAGCTAGCGACGTCAACATTCTCTTCGTCAGTGACCTGTGGCAGCATGGCGTCGAGCGTCGTCGTCGGGTTCCTGCCGTAAACCAGCTTAAACGGCGTGATCTGAGTTGTTTCTTGCACCGCCGTGTTGTAAGCGAAGGTTACATACGGCAGGACCGCATCCCACGTCTTGTGCTCGACGTCGACGTACATTGCTAGCATGTCGGCGAGGGTCTTGTTAAGGCGCTCCGTGAGACCATTCGTCTGCGGATGGTAGGCAGTTGTCCTCCTGTGACTTGTCTGGCTGTACTGCAGAATGGCTTGGGTGAGCTCTGCTGTAAAAGCCGTTCCTCTGTCGGTGATGAGGACTTCTGGGGCACCATGTCGCAACAGGATGTTCTCGACGAAACATTTCGCCACTTCGGCTGTGCTGCCTTTTGGTAGAGCTTTAGTTTCAGCAAAGCGGGTGAGATAGTCTGTCGCCACGACGATCCACTTATTCCCGGATGTTGACATAGGAAACGGCCCCAACAAATCCATCCCAATCTGCTGGAATGGTCGGCGAGGAGGTTCGATTGGCTGTGGTAATCCTGCTGGCCTTGTCGGTGGTGTCTTGCGTCGTTGACAGTCTCGGCATGTCTTGACGTAACGGGCGACGTCAGCGGTCAGACGCGGCCAGTAATACCTTTCCTGTATTCTCGACAGCGTCCGGGAGAATCCGAGGCGCCCAGCGGTTGGATCGTCGTGTAGGGCGTGCAGTATTTCTGGACGCAGCGCTGACGGTCCAACAAGAAGGTAGCTGGCGCGGACTGGTGAGAAGTTCTTCTTCACGAGCAGGTTGTTTTGTAGCGTGAACGAAGACAACCCGCGCTTATATGCCCTAGGGACAACGTCGGTGTTCCCTTCCAAATACTCGACGAGGCCTTTTAGCTCCGGGTCTGCTCGTTGCTGTTTAGTGAAGTCTTCCGCGCTTATTATCGCAAGAAAGGCGTCGTCATCCCCGTCCTCTTGCGGCGCGGGATCGATGGGGGCGCGCGATAAGCAGTCAGCGTCGGAGTGTTTTCTTCCGGACTTGTATATTACCGTGACGTCATATTCTTGCAGTCTAAGGCTCCACCGCGCCAGCCGTCCTGAAGGGTCCTTTAAGTTAGCTAGCCAACACAACGCGTGATGGTCACTGATCACTTTGAATGGCCTCCCATTGAGGTAAGGGCGGAATTTAGCTGTAGCCCAAATTATGGCGAGGCATTCCTTTTCAGTCGTAGAATAATTGCTTTCCGCTTTTGACAGCGACCGGCTAGCATACGATATCAGCCGTCCAAGTCCTTCTTTCCTCTGGACTAGGACGGCACCGAGGCCTAGGCTACTGGCGTCACTGTGGATTTCGGTATCGGCGTCCTCGTCGAAGTGTGCAAGTACCGGCGGCGACTGCATGCGTCGTTTGAGTTCTTGAAATGACTTGGCCTGCGGCGTTTCACACTTGAACTCGACATCACATTGGGTTAGATGTGTTAGCGGCTCCTCGATGCGTGAAAAGTCCTTAACAAAGCGCCTATAGTAGGCACACATGCCAAGGAATCTGCGCACTGCCTTCTTGTCGGTTGGCTGCAGGAATTTTGCGATGGCAGCTGTCTGCTGTGGGTCGGGGCGTACTCCTGATTTGCTGATGACGTGGCCTAGGAACAAAAGCTCATCGTAAGCGAAGCGGCACTTTTCCGGCTTCAGAGTGAGCCCTGATGACTTAATGGCCTCTAACATTGTCGCAAGCCGCCTAAGGTGATCGTCGAAATTTCTAGCGAAGACAACGAAGTCATTCAAGTAAACAAGGCACGTCTGCCACTTCAGTCCGGCTAACACCGTGTCTATGACGCGCTGTAACGTTGCAGGCGCCGAGCACAGTCCGAATGGCATGACCTTGAACTCGTAGAGGCCGTCTGGCGTGATGAAGGCAGTCTTTTCGCGATCTCTCTCGTCGACTTTTATTTGCCAGTAGCCAGACTTGAGGTCCATCGACGAGAAGTATTTAGCGTTGCAGAGCCGATCCAATGCGTCGTCTATCCGTGGAAGGGGGTACACGTCCTTCTTCGTGATCTTGTTCAGGCGACGATAATCGACGCAGAAGCGTAGGGTTCCGTCCTTTTTCTTCACCAGGACTACAGGAGAGGCCCACGGGCTTTTCGACGGCTGGATGATGTCGTCGCGCAGCATTTCGTCAACTTGTTGCCTAATAGCTTCACGTTCTCGCGTCGAAACTCGGCAAGGGCTCTGGAGGAGTGGTCGAGCGCTCTCTTCGGTTATTATGCGATGTTTTGCGACTGGTGCTTGTCGAATCCTCGATGACGTCGAAAAGCAGCTTTTGTATCGTCGGAGAAGACTTCTGATCTGTTGCTGCTTACTCATAGGAAGACTTGTATTCACGTCGAATTCTGGTTCGGGGACTATGCTCATCGGGGTAGATTCGGCTGAATCCGAGAGGCAAAAGGCATTGCGGGTTTCCACAATTTCCTCGATATATGCGATTGTCGTGCCCTTGTTGATGTGCTTGAATTCTTGGCTGAAGTTGGTTAGCACAACTTCCACTTGCCCTCCGTGGAGTCGAGCGATCCCTCTTGCGACGCAAATTTCACGGTCAAGCAGTAGATGTTGGTCGCCCTCGACGACGCCTTCTACGTCAGCGGGTGTTTGGGTGCCGACGGAAATAATAATGCTGGAGCGCGGCGGGATGCTCACTTGATCTTCGAGCGTGGTGACTTCGACAGCTATCCGGCGGTATCCCTTGATCTTGCGACAGCGTTATCGATTTCGACTTCAGGTCGATGACTGCGCCGTGTTGATTCAGGAAGTCCATGCCGAGAATGACGTCTCGTGAACACTGTTGGAGGATAACGAAGGTGGCAGGGTAAATCCGGTCATGAACGGTAATTCTTGCCGTGAAGATCCCAGTCGGGGTAATCAGGTGTCCTCCAGCGCTCCGAATTTGAGGGCCTTCCCATGCAGTCTTAACTTTCCTCAACTGGGCGGCGATGGGTCCACTCATGACGGAGTAATCGGCTCCTGTGTCTACTAAGGCGCTGCCTGCGTGGCCGTCGAGAAGCACGTCGAGGTCGGTGGTTCTTTGTCTTGCGTTTCAGTTTGGTCTTGGCGTCGGATCACGGCTGCGTCGTGTTGAACTGAAGTGGGAACGTCGCGTCGTCAAGTCGTCTTTCGTCGGTGTAGTCTTGGCTTCCTGATTTCGTCGGGACGGCGGCGTGTCCTCATTAGGTCGTCGATATGGTTTCCTCGTCGTCTTCGTCGGCGGCGGAGGATCTTCGTCAGTTCGATGAACAGCAACCGCACCTCCATCGGTTGCTGCTTTTAGTTTTCCGGATATGGGCTCGCAGAGCGGCCCCGGGCTGGGCCGGCGTATGGTCGGCACCGCGGCGACAGGTAGCGGCCTGGTGATGGCGAACGGGACGGTCGTCGAGGGCTCCATTGAGTCGCGGCGAGGTAGTCGGCGATATCCCGGGGACGTTCACCTTGCTGCGGGCGCGGAGCGTTCACGGCGAAACCTCGCAGTCCCATCTCCCGGTATGGACATCGTCGGTAGACGTGACCCGCTTCTCCGCAGTGGTAGCAGAGCGCGCGGTGGTCAGGAGCGCGCCAAATGTCCGTCTTCCTCGCATAGGTGCGCTGGACGATGGGTGGTCGTGCTGGCGGCGGCGGCGGTGGACGACGGAACTGCGGCGGGACAGGGCCCTGGCGCGGTCGCGGAGGGGGACCTTGACGGCGCGCGACGGCGGCGTAGGTCATCGCTTGCGGCTCAGGCTGCGGCGATTCAGGGGCTACTTCAAGTTGTTGTTGGAGCTCCTCACGCACGGCGTCGGCAATCGAAGTCGCTTGAGGCTGTGATGATGGGAACAGCTTTTGTAGCTACTCCTGCACGACAGCTCGGATAGTCTCGCGTAAGTCGTCGGTGGTCAGTGACAACTCCGGCGTAGTTTGTCGAGTTCGTGCGGCGGTCGAATTGCCGGTTTCGCATCTCGAGTGTCTTCTCGATGCTGGTGGCCTCGTGAAGAAACTCGTCGACGGTCTTCGGTGGGCTTCGTACCATTCCGGCAAAAAGTTCCTCCTTCACACCACGCATCAGCAGGCGGACTTTTTTCTCCTCGGACTTTTCTGGGTCGGCGTGGTGGAACAGACGGCTCATCTCCTCAGCGAAGATCGCAATCGTCTCATTCGGCAACTGTGCTCTGGTCTCCAGTAGAGCTTGGGCTCGCTCTTTTCGCACGACGCTTGTAAATGTTTGCAGGAAGCCGCTACGGAAAAGTTCCCAGGTCGTTAAGGTGGCTTCTCGGTTCTCGAACCACGTCCTAGCCGCGTCTTCCAATGTGAAGAAGACATATTGCAGTTCGTCGTCGCTGTTCCAGTTGTTAAACGTAGCGACTCTCTCGTACGTCTCAATCCAGCTTTCCGGGTCCTCGAAAGTTGAACCGCGGAACGTCGGAGGCTCCCTGGGCTGCTGCAGCACGACGGGGGACGCTGGGGCTGCCATTGGGGTGGACTTGGTGGCCATCTTCCTAGTTGTCTCAGGCAAAAGTCCGTGCTCCGGGGGCAGTCGTTGCAGCCTGCGGCTACCTCGCTGGTTCTTGGCGACGTTGGTGTCTTCCGCGTGAGGGCTTGGGTCACGGCTTTGTGGGGGCGTCCGGTACATGAACGCAAAGCACCTCCACCAGATGTCACGTGGTCGTGACGTCAAAGAACACAGTAGCAATACTGTGAAAGGCAAAACTAGCTTTTATTGGGCCAACCTGTGCCCACAAAACAGGCTACACTTAAAACACAACGAGTGCGGCGAACACAGTCGGCGATCGTCGAAAAACTGATCAGCGGGTCAAGCGCGTCGGCTTTTAAAGAACAGTCGTCGAATGTTCCAGACTAATCGTTCGGACCCGCGTGCCTTACACAAAGTTCTACACCATTCGGGTCAGGTGACGAAATCAGATAACATAAGGTTCGGCGACAACAAACAGCGGATAGAAGCATCGATAACTTTCCAGAAACTTTGGATGCATGCAGGTGCGTCCCACGCTGTGCGATTACATTTGTTAGGCGGCGAAGCGTGGTCGCCCGATAAAGATAAGTACACGTGTCAATACCCCCCTCTTAAAAAGCATCGACCCGATGCTGCATACAAATGAAAGTAATAAAGAAAAACACCCGTAGCAAAGAAAACAAAAATAAGGAAGTTCGTCAGCGTCCGTAAAAGGGTGTCAGACGCACCACGTGGACCACTTCAGATTGTGTGCGGCGCCGCTGTGAATGCGAAATTCCGTCTGGCACGACCTCATAGTCCAGTGCGCCAATACGTCGAATGACCTTGTAGGGTCTGAAATGGCGGAGCAATAGTTTCTCACACAGTCCTCGTCGGCGTATCGGTGTCCAAACCCAAACACGGTCGCCGGGCTTGTACTCGACGAAGCGTCGTCGGAGGTTGTAGTGTCGGCTGTCGGTCCTCTGTTGGTTCTTGATCCGTAGGCGGGCGAGCTGTCGGGCTTCTTCGGCGCGCTGGAGATAGCTAGCGACGTCAACATTCTCTTCGTCAGTGACCTGTGGCAGCATGGCGTCGAGCGTCGTCGTCGGGTTCCTGCCGTAAACCAGCTTAAACGGCGTGATCTGAGTTGTTTCTTGCACCGCCGTGTTGTAAGCGAAGGTTACATACGGCAGGACCGCATCCCACGTCTTGTGCTCGACGTCGACGTACATTGCTAGCATGTCGGCGAGGGTCTTGTTAAGGCGCTCCGTGAGACCATTCGTCTGCGGATGGTAGGCAGTTGTCCTCCTGTGACTTGTCTGGCTGTACTGCAGAATGGCTTGGGTGAGCTCTGCTGTAAAAGCCGTTCCTCTGTCGGTGATGAGGACTTCTGGGGCACCATGTCGCAACAGGATGTTCTCGACGAAACATTTCGCCACTTCGGCTGTGCTGCCTTTTGGTAGAGCTTTAGTTTCAGCAAAGCGGGTGAGATAGTCTGTCGCCACGACGATCCACTTATTCCCGGATGTTGACATAGGAAACGGCCCCAACAAATCCATCCCAATCTGCTGGAATGGTCGGCGAGGAGGTTCGATTGGCTGTGGTAATCCTGCTGGCCTTGTCGGTGGTGTCTTGCGTCGTTGACAGTCTCGGCATGTCTTGACGTAACGGGCGACGTCAGCGGTCAGACGCGGCCAGTAATACCTTTCCTGTATTCTCGACAGCGTCCGGGAGAATCCGAGGCGCCCAGCGGTTGGATCGTCGTGTAGGGCGTGCAGTATTTCTGGACGCAGCGCTGACGGTCCAACAAGAAGGTAGCTGGCGCGGACTGGTGAGAAGTTCTTCTTCACGAGCAGGTTGTTTTGTAGCGTGAACGAAGACAACCCGCGCTTATATGCCCTAGGGACAACGTCGGTGTTCCCTTCCAAATACTCGACGAGGCCTTTTAGCTCCGGGTCTGCTCGTTGCTGTTTAGTGAAGTCTTCCGCGCTTATTATCGCAAGAAAGGCGTCGTCATCCCCGTCCTCTTGCGGCGCGGGATCGATGGGGGCGCGCGATAAGCAGTCAGCGTCGGAGTGTTTTCTTCCGGACTTGTATATTACCGTGACGTCATATTCTTGCAGTCTAAGGCTCCACCGCGCCAGCCGTCCTGAAGGGTCCTTTAAGTTAGCTAGCCAACACAACGCGTGATGGTCACTGATCACTTTGAATGGCCTCCCATTGAGGTAAGGGCGGAATTTAGCTGTAGCCCAAATTATGGCGAGGCATTCCTTTTCAGTCGTAGAATAATTGCTTTCCGCTTTTGACAGCGACCGGCTAGCATACGATATCAGCCGTCCAAGTCCTTCTTTCCTCTGGACTAGGACGGCACCGAGGCCTAGGCTACTGGCGTCACTGTAGATTTCGGTATCGGCGTCCTCGTCGAAGTGTGCAAGTACCGGCGACGACTGCATGCGTCGTTTGAGTTCTTGAAATGACTTGGCCTGCGGCGTTTCACACTTGAACTCGACATCACATTGGGTTAGATGTGTTAGCGGCTCCTCGATGCGTGAAAAGTCCTTAACAAAGCGCCTATAGTAGGCACACATGCCAAGGAATCTGCGCACTGCCTTCTTGTCGGTTGGCTGCAGGAATTTTGCGATGGCAGCTGTCTGCTGTGGGTCGGGGCGTACTCCTGATTTGCTGATGACGTGGCCTAGGAACAAAAGCTCATCGTAAGCGAAGCGGCACTTTTCCGGCTTCAGAGTGAGCCCTGATGACTTAATGGCCTCTAACATTGTCGCAAGCCGCCTAAGGTGATCGTCGAAATTTCTAGCGAAGACAACGAAGTCATTCAAGTAAACAAGGCACGTCTGCCACTTCAGTCCGGCTAACACCGTGTCTATGACGCGCTGTAACGTTGCAGGCGCCGAGCACAGTCCGAATGGCATGACCTTGAACTCGTAGAGGCCGTCTGGCGTGATGAAGGCAGTCTTTTCGCGATCTCTCTCGTCGACTTTTATTTGCCAGTAGCCAGACTTGAGGTCCATCGACGAGAAGTATTTAGCGTTGCAGAGCCGATCCAATGCGTCGTCTATCCGTGGAAGGGGGTACACGTCCTTCTTCGTGATCTTGTTCAGGCGACGATAATCGACGCAGAAGCGTAGGGTTCCGTCCTTTTTCTTCACCAGGACTACAGGAGAGGCCCACGGGCTTTTCGACGGCTGGATGATGTCGTCGCGCAGCATTTCGTCAACTTGTTGCCTAATAGCTTCACGTTCTCGCGTCGAAACTCGGCAAGGGCTCTGGAGGAGTGGTCGAGCGCTCTCTTCGGTTATTATGCGATGTTTTGCGACTGGTGCTTGTCGAATCCTCGATGACGTCGAAAAGCAGCTTTTGTATCGTCGGAGAAGACTTCTGATCTGTTGCTGCTTACTCATAGGAAGACTTGTATTCACGTCGAATTCTGGTTCGGGGACTATGCTCATCGGGGTAGATTCGGCTGAATCCGAGAGGAAAAAGGCATTGCGGGTTTCCACAATTTCCTCGATATATGCGATTGTCGTGCCCTTGTTGATGTGCTTGAATTCTTGGCTGAAGTTGGTTAGCACAACTTCCACTTGCCCTCCGTGGAGTCGAGCGATCCCTCTTGCGACGCAAATTTCACGGTCAAGCAGTAGATGTTGGTCGCCCTCGACGACGCCTTCTACGTCAGCGGGTGTTTGGGTGCCGACGGAAATAATAATGCTGGAGCGCGGCGGGATGCTCACTTGATCTTCGAGCGTGGTGACTTCGACAGCTATCCGGCGGTATCCCTTGATCTTGCGACAGCGTTATCGATTTCGACTTCAGGTCGATGACTGCGCCGTGTTGATTCAGGAAGTCCATGCCGAGAATGACGTCTCGTGAACACTGTTGGAGGATAACGAAGGTGGCAGGGTAAATCCGGTCATGAACGGTAATTCTTGCCGTGAAGATCCCAGTCGGGGTAATCAGGTGTCCTCCAGCGCTCCGAATTTGAGGGCCTTCCCATGCAGTCTTAACTTTCCTCAACTGGGCGGCGATGGGTCCACTCATGACGGAGTAATCGGCTCCTGTGTCTACTAAGGCGCTGCCTGCGTGGCCGTCGAGAAGCACGTCGAGGTCGGTGGTTCTTTGTCTTGCGTTTCAGTTTGGTCTTGGCGTCGGATCACGGCTGCGTCGTGTTGAACTGAAGTGGGAACGTCGCGTCGTCAAGTCGTCTTTCGTCGGTGTAGTCTTGGCTTCCTGATTTCGTCGGGACGGCGGCGTGTCCTCATTAGGTCGTCGATATGGTTTCCTCGTCGTCTTCGTCGGCGGCGGAGGATCTTCGTCAGTTCGATGAACAGCAACCGCACCTCCATCGGTTGCTGCTTTTAGTTTTCCGGATATGGGCTCGCAGAGCGGCCCCGGGCTGGGCCGGCGTATGGTCGGCACCGCGGCGACAGGTAGCGGCCTGGTGATGGCGAACGGGACGGTCGTCGAGGGCTCCATTGAGTCGCGGCGAGGTAGTCGGCGATATCCCGGGGACGTTCACCTTGCTGCGGGCGCGGAGCGTTCACGGCGAAACCTCGCAGTCCCATCTCCCGGTATGGACATCGTCGGTAGACGTGACCCGCTTCTCCGCAGTGGTAGCAGAGCGCGCGGTGGTCAGGAGCGCGCCAAATGTCCGTCTTCCTCGCATAGGTGCGCTGGACGATGGGTGGTCGTGCTGGCGGCGGCGGCGGTGGACGACGGAACTGCGGCGGGACAGGGCCCTGGCGCGGTCGCGGAGGGGGACCTTGACGGCGCGCGACGGCGGCGTAGGTCATCGCTTGCGGCTCAGGCTGCGGCGATTCAGGGGCTACTTCAAGTTGTTGTTGGAGCTCCTCACGCACGGCGCCGGCAATCGAAGTCGCTTGAGGCTGTGATGATGGGAACAGCTTTTGTAGCTACTCCTGCACGACAGCTCGGATAGTCTCGCGTAAGTCGTCGGTGGTCAGTGACAACTCCGGCGTAGTTTGTCGAGTTCGTGCGGCGGTCGAATTGCCGGTTTCGCATCTCGAGTGTCTTCTCGATGCTGGTGGCCTCGTGAAGAAACTCGTCGACGGTCTTCGGTGGGCTTCGTACCATTCCGGCAAAAAGTTCCTCCTTCACACCACGCATCAGCAGGCGGACTTTTTTCTCCTCGGACTTTTCTGGGTCGGCGTGGTGGAACAGACGGCTCATCTCCTCAGCGAAGATCGCAATCGTCTCATTCGGCAACTGTGCTCTGGTCTCCAGTAGAGCTTGGGCTCGCTCTTTTCGCACGACGCTTGTAAATGTTTGCAGGAAGCCGCTACGGAAAAGTTCCCAGGTCGTTAAGGTGGCTTCTCGGTTCTCGAACCACGTCCTAGCCGCGTCTTCCAATGTGAAGAAGACATATCGCAGTTCGTCGTCGCTGTTCCAGTTGTTAAACGTAGCGACTCTCTCGTACGTCTCAATCCAGCTTTCCGGGTCCTCGAAAGTTGAACCGCGGAACGTCGGAGGCTCCCTGGGCTGCTGCAGCACGACGGGGGACGCTGGGGCTGCCATTGGGGTGGACTTGGTGGCCATCTTCCTAGTTGTCTCAGGCAAAAGTCCGTGCTCCGGGGGCAGTCGTTGCAGCCTGCGGCTACCTCGCTGGTTCTTGGCGACGTTGGTGTCTTCCGCGTGAGGGCTTGGGTCACGGCTTTGTGGGGGCGTCCGGTACATGAACGCAAAGCACCTCCACCAGATGTCACGTGGTCGTGACGTCAAAGAACACAGTAGCAATACTGTGAAAGGCAAAACTAGCTTTTATTGGGCCAACCTGTGCCCACAAAACAGGCTACACTTAAAACACAACGAGTGCGGCGAACACAGTCGGCGATCGTCGAAAAACTGATCAGCGGGTCAAGCGCGTCGGCTTTTATAGATCAGTCGTCGAATGTTCCAGGTTAACCGATGGGACCCGTGTGTCTTCCACAAAGTTCTAAACTATTCGCGTCGCGCATGAAATCAGATAACACAAGGTTCGGCGACAGCAGACAGCCGGATAGAAGCATCGATAACTTTCCAGAAACTTCGGATGCATGCAGGTGCGTGCCGCGCTGTGCGATTACATTTGCTAGGCGGCGAAACGTGGTCGCCCGATAAAGATAAGTACACGTGTCAATATCATAAGAAGCCAACAAAATAGACACCAAGGACAACATAAAGGGAAGTCACTTGTACTTTCTACCTGAATTTTAAAGAAATGATAAATGAATGGTAATGAAATTGGATGAAAAATCAAGTTGCCGCAGGATGGGAACGATCCCGCGTCCTCGCATTACGCGTACGAGCATCGCACGTGTAATAAAATTCAGAAATTAGGCTCCAGTTCTACATTGCTGTTCGTCGACGCTGATTGGTTCATGCACGCAACTATATTGTCCCGTAGTAGTGACGGTGAAGAAAGTAGCAGAAATGCGAATGACGAAACTAGCGTTTGACTGGGCGAACCTGTGCCCTCAAAAACAGGCTACACTCACTGCAGAACGATAGCGGTGAACACAGTCGCCGATCTTCGAAAATCTAACTTACCGGTCGGACGCGTCGGCTTTTAGACATGAGTCGTCGAAGTTTCCAGAGTAATCGCTCGTGCCCGCGTGTCTTCGAGAAAGAAGTACGCGATTCCCGTCACGCATACAATCAGATTTCAAAGGTTTCGGTGGCAACAGACAACGCACAGAACCATGTATATAATTCCAGTAGGTTCCAATCATGCAGGCGTGTCTTGCGGTGAGCGATAACTTTAAGTTGTTAGTGACTATATAAGCATAAATAAGTACACGTGCCAATGGCCCCCTCTAAAAAAAAGCATCCTCCCGATTCTGCAAACATGAGCGCAAGGAACTAAAGCACGTGCAGTGAATAGAAATAACAAAAAAACAGGAACAAAGTCCCCGAGTTAGCGTTGGTAGAAGGGCTTAAGGCACGCATGGACTACTGCAGGCTGTGAGCGGCGCCACTGTGATTGCGGAATGCCATCTGGCACGACCTCATGGTCCAGTGTGCCAATACATCGGATGTTTTGTAGGGTCCGAAACCTAGTGGAGGTGCTTGTGCCTTAAAGTACCGGACGCCCCCACAAAGCCGCGATGCAAGCCCGCAACCCGAAGACCTCACCAACTTGGTTACGGACCATCGAGCAAACCGTAGTCGGCAAAACATGCTCCGGGAGCACGGACTTCTGCCCGAGACGACCAAGAAAATCTTGGCCAGCTTAACAACCCCAGTGGCAGCGACATTGTGCCCCATCGAGCTGCAACAACCCAGGGAGTCACCGACCTTCCACGTATCATCCTTGAAGCAACGGAAATTTCGCTGGAAACATGCGAAAGGGTCGCTACACTCAATAACTGCAACTCCGACACGACAAGCTGCGGCAGGTTTACTTAGCCTTAGAAGACGCCACAAGAACCTCGCTTGAGAAGCGGGAATCCACCCTGACGACATGGGACCTGTTCCGGAACGGCTTTCTGCAGACCTTCACGAGCGTCCTGCGAAAAGAGCGGGCCCACGTTCTGCTAGAAACTCGCATGCAGCTTCCCAACGAGAACATAGCGATCTTCAACGAGGAGATGACGCGCCTGTTCCGCCACGCCGAGCCGGATATGCCCGAGCAGACGAACATTCATTTCCTTATGTGCGGAGTAAAGCAAAACCTCACCGCCGGACTGATGCGCGACCCATCCACGGCTGTAGCAGAATTTCCGTCAGAAGCCATGGCGATTGAGAGAAACGTTAGAATTGCACACCAGGCAATTCAATCGCCGATCAATGCCAGACTCTACGGAAGTTCAAGCCCTCAGCTCCAACGACTGGCGACAGACAATATGACAAGTTGTTCGCGAAGAATTCCGGAATACGTACCCTTCGACGCAGCCTCAAGTAGCATCCATTGCTGACATTGTCCGAGAAGATATTCAGCAGCCACTTTGAGTCCCCCAATGGCCGCGGTGTCACCCGGAAGCGACGACCTACGCCGCAGCCGCCCATCGTCACGCTCCACCTCCGCGCCCGCGCCAGGGCCCGGTAACACCGCGGTACCATCGTTCATCGCCACAGCCGCCAGCTAGTCTATCCAGCACCTCCACCTGATGTCACTTAGTTGTGACCGTGAAGAAAGCAAAACTGTGAATGACGAAACTACCGTTTGATAGGGCGAACCTGTGCCCTCAAAGCAGGCATCACCAAAAGAACAACGATAGCGGCGAACACAGTCGGCGATTGTCGAAAATCTGGTCTACCGGTCAAGCGCGTAGCCTTTTACACATGACTCATCGAGTTGCCAGAGTAATCGCTGGTGCCTGTGTGCCTTCGAGAAAGTGCTGCACAATTCGCGTCGCGGATACAATAAGATTACACAAGCTTCGGTGATAACAGACAACGCATAGAACTGTCAATAACATTCCAGTGGGTTCCATTCATGCAGGGGCGTCTTGCGCTGAGCGATTACATTTAGTGGGTGAAATGTAGTCTCCGAGGAAAAGATAAATAAATGGACGTGTCAGTATAATGAGAGCTGTGGCTGCTTTTTTTTTTTTTTTTCTCTATTGAAAAGCTTTATTCAAACATCACAGGATGTTTAGGAGCGCCGAAAAAAAGCCTTCAACAGGCTTGAGTGGTGTGATTGGCCGTTCACCCCGCGACACACTCCGGTCACGGCTCGAGCGATTATGGGGAACGGGCCGACGGCCTTGTCAAAATGGTTCGCAAAACGGGTGATTTATGACGAGCGCAGGAGCACCTCGGTCAAGATAGGTTCGGGCAATTAGCAAGGTTACGGCCACAAATCCCGAGCCACAGAAATTGGCACGTTTACGCCGGAGACGTGGTCCCTGCAATGATGCGGTCTATTACCTGCCTGCCGCACTGATTGGCATGTCCACGCCAGGGACGGAGTCAATGTACCATTGGAGTCAGCGTACGTGCCCCCTTTTCTCTGTTTTTGCTCAGTGATGTGCATGCGTTTCCGACTAAGCTCCCTTCGGAGGTAAAGGGCAACCGACCTCCGGATTGGTCGAACCTGATGTCATGAGTCTCCTGACGGCGGATTGGGGGAAGCCACTGAACAATGATCACGCAGGGCATAAAAGGAGCAACGGACGGCGGGAGTGATCGGCTGCTACAACATCATGAACTTTTTCTGTATTACTTCAAATTTTCTTGCCAATATGTAACTTTAACGTGTTTGTCAAACGTCCTGAATATCGCGCCGACCCTCACGTCCCCTTAATCCTCCATGAGCAAAATTAATTCCACATCTTCGGGCCCTCACTCGCAATAGTGGGTACGTGCTCGCTAAAAATGGCATAGAGCGAGAAAAGCGTTGTCTAACTAAACAGGTTATGGATTTGTAATACGTATGCATTACGTTTGTCTAGCACAAGAATTTAGACAACCACATTGAAAGTATGTAAGCAATGGCAATTATCACTCTGAACAAAATATATAAAAAACAAGAATAAGCTTACTAATTAGGTTATAATTCATAGTTGATAGCGCTAGGATACACAATGATATGAGTAAGAGGTAACGCAAAAAGAAAAAAAAAGAGTTACTTGTCCAGATTGAACGTCACGTGAACCGTAAAGCCTGCAAAATGTTGTGAAAATCACAAATATCTTCTGCGCAAAACTTTGTACGATATTTCGTAAATATCAATCTTATCTCTTCACAATTCATTTAGTAAAGATGGCAAGCAAAATTTTAACCTTTGTTTTCGATAGTTCGTGGGGCATGTTTGACCTTTGCACTTTTCAGGTTTACGTGTATTGTATAAAGGATCGTTTTCTTGAAGTCCCGCCAAAATATGTAATGTATTAGTATGCCTGGATGCGTCAGATTTAGAATGTCGAGCAAGCCTGCGGGAATACAGTGATTTAACCCTGATAATGTTGAATTCATGAAATAATTCTACAGTGTGCGAGTCAGGAGAAACTTTTAAGGTCGTACAAACGGCTTGTTCTTTTAGTTGAAGTCTATGTTTTCGAGCATTGTCATGGACCAGCCTAGGGCGCCATTGTTCATTATCGAGGAATATAAAGAATTATATAGTAAGATATTTACCGACACTAGAAAATATCAACGGTGACGGCGCATAAACCCAGTCGTACGACAATGTTTCCCGACAAGGTAATTAACATGGTCGCCCACGACATTTTTTCTAAAAACTAGATTCCTAATGTTTTAAATGAGCGAACTTCTACTTCTGTGTTAGCTATCGTGAAGAGTGGAAGATGGAAACATAATTAAGGAGGGGGGAATTACAGCTTTAGTCTTTTCAACACTGATCGTTAAATCGTTTTCAAGAGCCCAAGTATTGATTAGTCCTAAAGTCTTATTGGCTCTTTCAGCCTACTCGGCTCTTGAAACCCCTGGAAAGAATAGACTCGTGTCGTCGGCGTATATGATGCACTTCGACGCATTATTAGTATTCACGAGTTCATATGTGTATAGTATGGAAAGGAAAGGGCCCAAAATGCTCCCTCGAGGAGCACCTGAAGTTAGCGGTTTTGCTGAAGAATGATGTCGGTTCATGTCAACAAATTGTCTGCGATGATCTAAGCATCGCAGACAATTAAAGACGATACTTTCCCACGGTAACCGTAGTGCTCAAGTTTCTGAAGAAGGGTGTGATGACATATGAGATCGAAAGCTTTAGTGAAGTCTAGGAAAACTCCAAGAACAATATTTTTTTTTATTTTAAAGTTTTCTATCACTTCCTTCTGAGTAAGGACTGCTTCATCAGTCGACATGTTTTCGCGAAAACCACGCTGTGACGAGGTTAGTATTTGGTAATGATCAGAAAAACGTCATGCGCTCAAAGATTATTTTTTCAAAGCCTTTACCGAACACAGGCTGAATAGAAATGGGCCGATAATTGGACATATCATCCTTGGTCCCATTTTTATATATTACTACAATCCATGCTGATGCCACGTTCCTTGGAAAAAACGCCAGATAATAAACAAATGTTAAATATGTATGTTAGACAGTGTCATCATCATCATCATCATCATCAGCCTAGTTACGCCCACTGCAGGGCAAAGGCCTCTACCATACTTCTCCAACTACCCCGGTCATGTACTAATTGTGGCCATGTTGTCCCTGCAAACGTCTTAATGTCATCCGCCCACCTAACTTTCTGCCGCCCCGTACTACGCTTCCCTGCCCTTGGAATCCAGTCCGTAACCCTTAATGACCATCGGTTATCTTCCCTCCTCATTACATGTCCGGCCCATGCCCATTTCTTTTTCTTGATTTCAACTAAGATGTCATTTACCCGCGTTTGTTCCCTCACCCAATCTGCTCTTTTCTTATCCCTTAACGTTACACCTATCATTCTTCTTTCCATGGCTCGTTGCGTCGTCCTCAATTTCAGCAGAACCCTTTTCGTAAGCCTCCAGTTTTCTGCCCCGTAGGTGAGTACTGGTAAGACACAGCTGTTATATACTTTGCTCTTGAGGGATAGTGGCAACCTGCTGTTCATGATTTGAGAATGCCTGCTAAACGCACCCCAGCCCATTCTTATTCTTCTGGTTATTTCAGTCTCATGATCCGGATCCGTGGTCACTACCTGCCCTAAGTAGATGTATTCCCTTACCACTTCCAGTGTCTCGCTACCTATCGTAAACTGCTGTTCTCGAGACTGTTAAACATTACTTTAGTTTTCTGTAGATTAATTTTCAGACCCACCCTTCTGCTTTGCCTCTCCAGGTCAGTGAGCATGCATTGCAATTGGTCTCCTGAGTTACTAAGCAAGGCAATATCATCAGCGAATCGCAAGTTGCTAAGGTATTCTCCATCAACTTTTATCCCCAATTCTTTCCACTCCAGGTCTCTGAATACCTTCTGTAAACACGCTGTGAATAGCATTGGAGATATCGTATCTCCCTGTCTGACGCCTTTCTTTATTGGGATTTTGTTGCTTTCTTTGTGGAGGATTACGGTGCCTGTGGAACCGCTATAGATAGCTTCCAGTATCTTTACATATGGCTCATCTGCACCCTGATTCCGTAGTGCCTCCATGACTGCTGAGGTTTCGACTGAATCAAATGCTTTTTCGTAATCAATGAAGGCTATATATAAGGGTTGGTTATATTCCGCACATTTCTCTATCACCTGATTGATAGTGTGAATATGGTCTATTGTTGAGTAGCCTTTACGGAATCCTGCCTGGTCCTTTGGTTGACAGAAGTCTAAGGTATTCCTGATTCTATTTGCGATTACCTTAGTAAATACTTTGTAGGCAACGGACAGTAAGCTGATCGGTCTATAATTTTTCAAGTCTTTGGCGTCCCCTTTCTTATGGATTAGGATTATGTTAGCGTTCTTCCAAGATTCCGGTACGCTCGACGTCATGAGGCATTGCGTATACAGGGTGGCCAGTTTCTCTAGAACAATCTGCCCACCATCCTTCAACAAATCTGCTGTTACCTGATCCTCCCCAGCTGCCTTCCCCCTTTGCATGGCTCCCAAAGCGTTCTTTACCTCTTCCGGTGTTACTTGTGGGATTTCAAGTTCCTCTAGACTACTCTCTCTCACCTTATCGTCGTGGGTGTTACTGGTACTGTATAAATCTCTATAAAACTCTTCAGCCACTTGAACTATCTCATCCATATTAGTAACGATATTGCCGGCTTTGTCTCTTAACGCACACATCTGATTCTTGCCTATTCCTAGTTTGTTCTTTACTGCTTTTAGGCTTCCTCCATTCCTGAGAGCCTGTTCAATTATATCCATATTATAGTTCCTTATGTCCGCTGTCTTACGCTTGTTGATTAACTTAGAGAGTTCTGCCAGTTCTATTCTAGCTGTAGGGTTAGAGGCTTTCATACATTGGCGTTTCTTGATCAGATCTTTCGTCTCCTGCGATAGCTTACTGGTTTCCTGTTTAACGGCGTTACCACCGACTTCTATTGCGCACTCCTTAATGATGCCCATAAGATTGTCGTTCATTGCTTCAACACTATGGTCCTCTTCCTGGGTTAAAGCCGAATACCTGTCCTGTAGCTTGATCCGGAATTCCTCTAGTTTCCCTCTTACCGCTAACTCATTGATTGGTTTCTTATGTACCAGTTTCTTCCGTTCCCTCCTCAAGTCAAGGCTAATTCGAGTTCTTACCATCCTATGGTCACTGCAGCGCACCTTGCCGAGCACGTCTACATCTTGTATGATGCCAGGGTTCGCGCAGAGTATAAAGTCGATTTCATTTCTAGTCTCACCATTCGAGCTCCTCCACGTCCACTTTCGGCTAACCCGCTTGCGGAAAAAGGTATTCATTATCCGCATATTATTCTGTTCTGCAAACTCTACTAATAACTCTCCTCTGCTATTCCTAGAGCCTATGCCATATTCCCCCTCCGACTTGTCTCCGGCCTGCTACTTGCCTACCCTGGCATTGAAATCGCCCATAAGTATACTGTATTTTGTTTTGACTTTACCCATCGCCGATTCCACGTCTTCATAGAAGCTTTCGACTTCCTGGTCATCATGACTAGATGTAGGGGCGTAGACCTGTACAACCTTCATTTTGTACCTCTTATTAAGTTTCACAATAAGACATGCCACCCTCTCGTTAATGCTATAGAATTCCTGTATGTTACCAGCTATGTTCTTATTAATCAGGAATCCGACTCCCAGTTCTCATCTCTCTAAGCCCCGGTAGCACAGGACGTGCCCGCTTTTTAGCACTGTATATGTACAAAGATATTATTAGTGCACCTCAGTGGATCTATCTGCAGGCCAAATGCGTCTTCCGATTTACTTTGTTATTTCATTTGTCAAATGATAGGAACGCTGTAGTTAATTTGTTTTGTGCGACTGGTTTATAAACATTGTGTACTAATTTTGTCGTCCCATATAGCGTAGGCTTTTGTAGTTACCGAGTGTTGGGGCAACTGAAAGAAAATAGTCGTTGAACGCGTTAGCTAGATTACTACAATTTAGTTCCGCATCATCTTTCACAATTTTTGTAATTGCGCTTTGTGATTGTCCCATCAGAGAGTTTAGATTTTTCCATACATCCTGGGATATTCCTTTGGTGAGTTGAAAAGGTTGGTCTAATAATGCCTTTTGGCAATACGAAGCTCCTTAGTAACGCAGCTTCTGTAATATTGAAATTCTTGTAGTCTGTCGGGATATCTGATTCATATGAACTTTGGATAAATTTGATCTCGCTTTTTTATCAGCTTTAACATGTTTGCGGTGGCGTGTTAATGTGGCCTCACACGCTCAAATGTGGGCGCTCAAATTCTGCAATTCAGGTCGCACAAGAATATCTTGAGAAAGCGGAGAACGAGCGTTGAATTTAGACGCTAAACGCCAAGCACTGGTTGCGAGCGCTGCTGGATTTTTTTTTTTTTTTTTTTGCGCAGTATGCAATAATTTTTCGAGCTATAGGGGCTTGTGCCTGTTCTATGATATAAGCGTTATGTGCACCCCTAACTGTGACACTGCTTTTTGTGTTTTTTAGTTGAGGAGATCGCTGTTCACAGGCGCTCCCACTGCGAGCAGAGTACATTTGCACGAGCAACCTTGCCAGCGCACGGCTAAACCCACTAGAGCCTGCAAGAGGCTAAAACGTAGGAACACATTAAATGCCTAAAGACAATACGGAAAACGAGCGCACATCCTATTCAAGAGCACACTGTATTCTAAAACACCGAAAACGTGGTGATAGGGAGTGCAGGCCTTGCCTGTCTATTTCGTTCGTGCGCTTCTGTGAACATCTGCTGAAGCAACGTTCGTCAATGTCGTGACTGCTCTTCTAGATTTCAGGCCTAGCGAGACCTGCACGTCGGTAAACTTTGCTCAGCTGTCTGCACTCCTAAATGAAGAATTGGCTGAAGTAATCACTCATTCTGTACTCTAATATCGACTTGTGCAAGGGCATTTCTGTAAGTTTTCCTCTACGAATTTAATTGCCGCGTGTAGTTAGATTTAGGTTCACATTAAACAACCCCAGGGTGTCCCAATTTCCGGAGTCCCCCATTAAGGCGTGCCTCATAATAAGAAAGTTGTTTTGGCACGTAAAGCACATAATTTCATTATTTTAATTTAAATGCAACTTTTCTGTGCATTACCCTGTCTTATGAGATTTTTTTTCACTTTCACTCGATCCTGAAAAAGCAGTAAACTGTATGCCGCAAGCACCAGCGGTGTGGTTTTAAAAAATTCAGAAATGTATTTTAATCAGAAAATTCTTCAAACGCTTCAACATTTCACATTGCGTTGCTAAAAGAGAACTGCCTCAAGAAAAATAAATGTGTCGTCCGTTCAATAGACATTCTAAATAGAAAGCTTCAAATGGCTGCTGGCTCTGCCCTTCAGCTTAAATGTAAACAACGGTGACACACTTCTTTTTTCTATCGTCGAGGGGGCAGGGGTGTGAAGAGGTCAATGTACTCGTCACTGTAAAGTCACCAGTTCAGGAGATGTCAGTGAAACTCTGTTGTTACGTGCCAACAGCAGCACACAATGCGCAACGTCACCAAGGTAAGCTGCTCTTTAACATGCACTTTTGAATGCACTCTCTTTTCTTGTGGCCACTGCTAAACCAAACTCTAGGTTATTGGCTGCTGTGCCTCAGATATGTTGCTTCGTTTGTGGGAAAGCGGTGGGAGGAATCAACAGAACAAGGTGAAACAAAATGAAACAAAGTGAGCGACAGTTACGCGTGTGGCTCGGCTGCCAAGTGACCATTTTCACTGGCCGCACCGCCGTCGGGACAGGGGATGGCGCGGCGCAACAAGTCAGCAGCTGACGCCTAAAATAAATAAATGAATAAATGAATACATAAATAAATAAATAAAAGAAATAATTAATAAAGGACTTCGGTATGCAATCTCAGATTTTACGAATGCACCGATTATGTGCAGCTTTGCTATGAACGGCTTGGTGTTCCACACTGAAGCCTAGCCAACGGGCTTTAAATCTATCACTGTAGCTTATATTCTGGCCGATAAACTAGATTTTGGAAAGCATATTGAAGGATGCGCCGAAAGGTGTACGTAGTATGAAATCATGGGGAAATTTATACAAAATATTCAAAAAGGGTGCCATTAGTGCCATGTGAGAACCTCGTGGGAGCCCGTCGAAAAATTTGGCTTTTCTATTTGAAAACATGTATTTTCATTTTTCTGAAGTGAAACATTAAAATAAAGGCACTAAAAAGGCATTAGCATTCCTGCCTGCTATTTATGCATCCACAGAAATTGCATTGGTAAAAGACAAGAAAGAAAATGACAATACTTTAACTGAACTGCTGAAGAGACGAGCGTCTCCAAACAAATTTTTGGCTAGTGACAATGAGGCCATATTTCCCAGAAGCGACTAGCAGAGTGGCGGACGAACATGGCTTAAAGCTGCAATTTGTAGCACCCTACTACTCCAAGGCGAATTTGTTGGCAGAAAGAATACGTAGGTGCATAAAGTATTTCATCTCAATGTAGCTGGATAACAAGGGTGTGTGTAAGTGCGCGTATGAAGAAGGAGCCGCAAGCCATAACTACCCACAAAGGGGTACTAGGTGCTGCCCTCCTCTTGCCTCTTCACAGCCTTCGGAATAAACACAAGACTCCCAACTGACATTACATTTGGTGCTTTAAACAACCTAAGTGAACTCAGCTGAACCTCGCCAAATGTACCCGACAGCGGTGAATAGTATTTTACAACTGACACTGAAGTCGTCATCTTGGTGCGAAGCCAGGAGCGTTGGTGATATTTCAGAATGGCATACAGAGATGGAAATCACCTTTCTTGGGTACCTACCTTCATGGTAGTCAAGGAAACTTAGCAACAAGGAATTGTGAACAGTGTTCACTATGTGGGAGCATCGAAAACAGTTGAAATGACCATTTCAAGGAATAGTTTTCATCATCATCCCAGGAGGGATAACTATGGAAAGGGCAAGTATGCAACGAGCTTTGTTATGATATGACGGAAGGCGAACGGAGAAGGAAGAAAAAAAGAAAGAGGGCTGTCAGCAAAAAATCTAGGTTTCATCCAATTCAGAACATTTTAGTGGGTGGGAACATTAGAAGGAACCATTGTATACAAAGGAATACAACATATATGTCTTCACTTGATTGTTACATTGCTGTTGACACTTTGTCTCTCCACGTGGGTAAATTGGTATGTGAAGTGATAGTTTGGCTAGTACTGACACTATTGCTGTACTCCGATGCTTAAGATAAATGTGCCATTTTGTGCATAAGGCTTTGCTTCAGCTCCTTGATCATCATGGCTTTGATCCCATGACGTACATGGCTTTGATCACCATGTACGTCGATGTCTAGCACAGGAACTGGGTTGACGTATTTGCACAGTGGAGACCAACAAGTCACATAGAAAACAGCGTGATTCATAACATTCACTTCGCTCATGTTCATGACGCACTCTGCAAGCACTTCTCAATTGTCATAACATCAGTTCTTTCAACATCAACATTGACGCTGATTCTTCCACGGTTGTGCTTGGGAAAGGTATGATATGGTGCATTAAATACTGAGATTTCAGGGCTTGCTTCCCTTAGATGGCTGTGGCGATCATTGCAATAGCTCCCTGTTTGTGTGTGCCAGTATTTCCAAGCTTTCTTAAAATGCAAACAAATAAAGGCATATGGCTGCGAATTGTAGGTACACCTTGAATGCCTTGTGGGTTTTCTGACTCGAAGGTGCACTATCCGAACTTCGACATGCATTTCTATGATGTCTGTTCTTTAAATATTTCAAGCGACGAATTTACTTTTTTCGATTTGCTGGACATGCTGACTCGGGGTTGTTGACACACAATACGATGACATTTCCACTGCAGGGTTACACCAGTGACGAGAAGCTTGCGTTACTTAACGTAAGAAGTACGGTACCTTTTCCAAACTATAGTCTTTGGTGCAGAGTACTTAAACATTAAGCGTATGACACGTTACTAACAATACTCACCACCCCTGCCTGGCTTTCCTGACTTTGAACTGGCTGAACAAAATGCTGAAAAAATGTGTGGAATCGTGCATTTCGAATAAACAAACGTGATATTAAAAGCGAAAAGTGTTATTTAATTCGTTACAAAGGAAGTGAAGTTTGTTGAAACGTGCATTTATTTCAGTGCCCGGGTACAATAGCTTCCTTATGTTACATTATGCGATAATGTGATCAAAAGCAGTACTTGTTTTCTGAACTGCATGTGAGGGCAGGGACTTATAAGTCAGGCACTCAGGCGTTTGACTCTCCCCTTCCCCTTGAACTTTCAGAAAACTAAAATTCTCAATCATTAAATCAATCCATCAGTAACGTGTACCGAGTGGACCATGTGTCACGGAGCAATGAATAACGGTGTGATTTTAACGTTTACTGTCTTCGGCAAACGTTTGCCTTCTTCGTTCAATTGTTTTATGGAATCACTTTGCCTAGGATTAGCTTTATACGTATACGTATATCTTTATACGTATACTTTAAAGCGTATACCGCGGGCCCGTTTTCTTTCTTTCCACGAATGTTGTGGGCTCCTCAATGCGGGGGAAGCCTTTGTGCAGAAATGACCGCGACGCCGCCTCGGGCATGTGCCCCCGCCCGGCCGACGCCGCCACACCTGACAGTCACTACGTGCACGTATCGCGCCCTCTTCCCACGCTCAGCTGTATCGGGCGTCAAAAATTGATTAGTTATAAGCGAATTGATTTGGTATGCGGAGTGCATTCGCGATCATTTTTTTGCCTCTGGCTCTTATTGGACCCTGTCGGCCTGCCTGATTGGTTGAAATAGGCCATTGGTGGAGAAGCCTGCGCCTCCCGCCGGACCGCGCGTCCCTTGAATGCTGCAGAAACTCATTTAAGGAATGTTCTGGGTAGTTTTGAAGAGAGTAAGGAGACAGCAGCATATGGCGGCACTTCACCATGGGAGACCAGGCCAGTCAGGCAGGCCGTCGATGGCGGGTATGACATCGTTTTGTATGTAAATAGGTGTACAGTGAAAACTTAAAGTAAATTCCAAGTTAATAAACCTAGTTATTCAAATCATACCTCTCATCGTCTTCGTACCTGCGGATCCGGACTTGGCCCTGCCGGAGCTTATCCCCCCTCATTGTCGACTCCCTGGTGAGCCGATGCGTCAGATCTCTAACAGCTGCGTCACTTCGCTACAATAAGGTCACTAATAAATGGCATAGCAGCTAAAGGCCAATGCATCGCTACGCTGCATTCACAAGCGCTGAAGGCGTCGTACTGCTAAAAACGTTTTCTGCACCTTATCAGAATCCAAATATGCGTTTTCTTGCGCACAGGAACCATAAATTGAACTCAAGAAGCGTCCCCGAGTGATTGTCTGAAATATGCAGTTATTAGCGCATTTCCTTCATCTGGCTTACATCTGTCATACGTGTTAATGGTTTTAACCTAAACTAGGCATGACTCCTTATTTACCGCCAAATGCCTTAGAAGGAACAAAAATATTATGTATCACGACGGTGACTATCTACTGTGAAATAAGTAGCTTAGTTTCATAAAGAAATGCCCATATTGTACAACTAGTGTTTTATAGAACGCCATAGATTTAGGATACAAGACAAATTAGGCACGCGAAAAATAAAACAAAGCACAAAAAGTAAAATCAGTGGGAGTTACCGAAAATGGCGCTCCAACGAAGCAGCATCAGCAGAGCGTTCGCCATCATGGACAAATTCTGAAACACATAGGATGTAGTGGACCTGCACTGTGACGAAATTATTTCTAGTTGGAGGACGAGCGCGTGCGATGAATCCAACGCAGAGAACAAATTTGTCGACGATTTCGGATGAGAGCAACGCGACTGCAGCTGCGTCATAAAATTACACTTCATTGAAATGCATAAGGCGCATTATAGATTCTATTCTAAAGAAAAAACGAACAGCTTTCCCAGCTAATGACGCATCAGCACGACATTTTAAACAAGATATTGGCTAATTTTACAAAAGTATGCCCTTTATTGGTACAAGAAATGTCAGATCGAGTGTTAGCAAGTGGCCTCGAATATAATTTCGCGGGGACATAGGAAGTCAAGGAAAGAAAATTGGTGCTACGACATTTGATTCATGAATAAAATGAAAAGTCGCCATTTCGCCCGAAAGGCGAAGCATCGATTGCGATAGCAAATTAGCAGACAGCTCTGCGAAGGAAGGCAAGTAGTTTTATCGACCGTATCAACCTGGAAACATTCGCTTAGTAACTGAATAACAAGCATGGTGTCAGCACGAACCAGCATACATGAACACACCACACTCGATGAGCGCGGACCGTCGCTGTCAAAACGCTGGTGTGAGCTGGCGCAGCAGCAACACCGAGCGAAGCCACCTTCATGCGGTCTTTCGCTTCAACGCAAGAGCGGCGAGAACACAGCGCGCACAAAGGTATGAGCCGTTTTCTCATCCCTTTCAAGACACGGCGCGCGCGACCACACGCGGCAGTTCCCCTTGCGCCCGGCAGACCCGGTACACGTCGTGGAGTGCTTTCAAGATACAGCCCATACCAACGTTACACTCTAAGAAAAAAGGGAGTAAAAAGTGAGTCACGGCAACTTGACTCTCTTTTTTCTTCCGAAGACGCACTTTTGCATGAGTAGAGTCACAAAACAAGAGTTAACATTTGCGCATGGGTCGTTTGACCCTCAACAGCACGCGAAGAGTCGTCATGGAAGATCGCGTCTCCTGTGATATTCGAGATAAGTCTGGCGAGGGAAAGATTATAATACAAGAGAATGAATACCAGATAACGCCTTCTGTTTTAGGCAGGCACTCGGGTTCCTATCCTGGTTGTAATGCAGTGTATCATTCTTTCATCCTTGTCATGTTCTGCAATTACTTTGAACTCTATATATTGATTTTCCTTGACCATGTTTGTTAATACCTCACACGCTTAAGCGATAACTGGTTTCCTATGCTAAGGAAGACCAGGATTTGTCACCCTGAATTCTGACCATAAGTCAGTCAGTCAAGAACTTTATTGAGGTCCTGAGGGGGTTTAAGCCGTTGGAGATTGCACGCGGGGAGCTCCTTGGGCCGAAACCGTAGGCGACGCCCAAGTCGGGACGGGAACGTGGTGACGCTCCGCCAGCTCTTGGGCCCTCTGGACGGCCTTGAGTTGGAGTTTGAGGTCTGGGCTTTTGAGGGCTTCTTCCCATTCGGGCTCTCTTGAGAGAGGGCCCTCTGGTAACGCGGTACATTGCCAAAGCATGTGCGAGAGTGAGCAATAGAGTTCTGGGTGGTCTGGGCAATTTGCCAGGATTTCTGAATTGTAGTGGCTTAATAGGCCTCGTGACGGGTACGAGTCCGTTTGCAGCATTCGAAACGCGGCCGCCTGCACGCGCTCGAGTTTGGCATGGGGGAGCGGGTATTTCATTCTGCCTTTTCTATAGTGTGAGGTGATTTCTTGGTAAGTGAGTAGCGGGTCATTAAACTGAATGTCCAGCCCCTCGGAGGCCGTGGGACCGTCGCGGCGGGCAAGCTCTCGCGCACGGTCGTGGGCCGTTTCATTGAGGTTGGGTTTTTGCGGGTGAATGTCTTTCCCCATGTGAGCGGGGAACCAGGAGAGGCATCGTTTGCACTCTTTTGAGCTCGCTAGTAGTATATGCGCTACCTCTTTCGATACGTTGCCGCTTTCGTAAGCCCAAATTGCAGCACGCGTATCCGTGAGGACATGGGTAAATGTGGGGTCTGCCATGGCGATGGCTACGGCTATCTGTTCTGCTTTAGCGCTGGTGGTCGATTAAACCGATGCCTATGATCGTAACGTTCAGTTGCCGTCCACAACTGCTATCGCGAAAGTTGATGTATCGCCGTACTGGGCCGCGTCCACAAATGAGGTGGCTTCACGATCCGCGTCGGTGCGGTCGAGAATCGCGCGGGCGCGGGCCCGGCGCCTACCCACGTTGTATAGCGGGTGGACGTTTCAGGGAAACGGTGAGACTCTGTAGTTGTCTCTAATTTCACTCGGTAGGGTAACAGCGTGCTCGAGATAGGGAGATGGGGAGACATTAGCTTCGCTTAGAATTAGTCTACCGGCTTTGGACGAGGATAGGCGGAGTATTTGCGCCATAGTCTGAGCCTCGATCACTTCGTCGATGTTGTTGTGCATGCCTAGCTGATCAACCTTTGCTGTACTTGCTCTTTGCGGAATGCCCAAGACCTGTTTGATGCTCTTGCGCATGAGTGTGTTTAGTTTCGTCTTTTCTGTTTTCGTCCAATTCTGGGCAGAGGCGACGGAATTAATATGGCTCATAAGGAACGCGTGGTATACGCGCAGAAGGTTATCTTCGCCGAGACCCTTCCTGCGCCCTGAGACTCTGTGGATGAGTCTGATCATGTTTTCGGTATTGGCGGTTAAATGTTTGATCGTGTGTCCGTGGCATCCGGTGGCTTCGATTAGAGGAGGAGGAGAGTAGAATACAGGAAGGCACGGATGTTAACCAGTCAATAGTCTGGTTGGCTACCCTACACAGGGGGATGGGAGAAGGGGAAGAGAAAGAAGGGAGAGAGAAGGTGTAGATACGTGTACGGACAACACTTGAGTTAAAGTCGCTCGAGCAAACCAGAAGTTCTGAGAAAACACAAAAGTGTCTTCACTGCCTTCTGAGCCGATGATCGGTCGGGACGGTGCTCTAATATGGTCTGTTCACTCAGAGGACGATCGTGGCTTCGATTAGGAGCCCAAGAATGCGTATGTGGTCGACTCGCGGAATGTGCTGCCCGTCTCTTGTGTGTAGTGCGATCGGAAGTTCGTCTAGAGGAGTTAGGTATCGCACTCCTTGGCAAGACTTGCGATATAGTAAGAGTTTCGATTTCTTGGAGGATAGTTTCATTCCTGTGTCTAGTAGGTACTCCTCCGTGGCATCTAGGGCAGATTGTAATGCCTGCTCCATGCCTGCCAGGGAGCCTCGTGGGCTCGAGATGGTGATGTCATCTGCATATAGAGCGCACTTTGCGTTCGGGATGTCTCGTAGTTTGTCTGCGAGTCCCTTCATCACTATGTTAATTAGTAATGGAGAGATGACTGAGCCTTGCGGTGTGCCGACGGAGCCCAGCGTGTAGCAGTCCGACTTAAGTTGTGAGACTCGCAGTCGGGCTTCTCTGTCTTTTAGGAAGGAGCGCACGTACTCCTGAAATCTCTGGCCGAGGCCGAGGCCTGCCACAGACTGCAATATGAAGCGGTGCAAGACGGTGTCGAATGCTTTCGTGAGATCGAGGGCGAGGGTGCCTTGAACGTCTCTTGTTTTAGCGTCAAAGACCTGTCTCTTTAGGAGCAACATGACATCGTGCGTGGAAAGGTGGGGTCGAAACCCTACCATGTTGTGTGGGAGGAGTTCGTGTTCCTCAATGTAGCGTGACACTCGGTTTTGAATGACGTGCTCGGCTACTTTACCCACGCATGAAGTAAGAGAGATAGGGCGTAAATTGTCGAGGTTAAGTGGTTTGCCGGGTTTTGGGATAAGGACCACCGTGGCCGTGCGCCATTGCGTTGGTACCTCTCCTGCTTCCCACACGTGGCTGATGTCTTTAGTGAGTAATGTAATGGTCTGGTCGTCTACGTTACGTAACATTCGGTTGGTTACCCCGTCGGGTCCTGAGGCCGACCTGCTGCTTAGGTTGTGTAGAGCCTCTCGGACTTCTGCTTCCGTGAAGGCACCGTTAGTTCGGGAGTGGTTTCGCACTTTATGCTCGGGTAATCGTTGGGGTGAGCGTCGCCTAGAGGAAGGTAACGTTTGACGATTTCTTCCAGGAAGGACTCTTCCGTTCCCCCTTTCTCTTTATGTGAGTGTAAAGTCGGTCTAGCGCGTGGCTTTGATTATCCTTTGTTAGGCTGTCGTCTAACATGCGTTTCAGGAGGTTCCACTTACCTCCGGTCCGCATGCGGCCGTCGACCGCCGAACATAGTTCGTGCCATTGGAGTCTTGTGAGCTCCGTACAGTATTGTTCGATGTCTCGGTTGAGCATTGCGATGCGTTTGCGCAGGCGTCTGTTGAGACGTTGCTTTCTCCATCGCGCAAGTACCGAGGCCTTGGCCTCGACTAAGTGTGCGAAGTGAGGGTCAACCCTTGGGACCTCCAATTACGTTTGTATGGTTTTCGTGGCTCTAGTTACGTCGCCCTTTATCGCAGAGAGGAGCTCTGCGAAGGAATCGTACGTGTTCGTGTCTTCCTTCCGTAACTGGCGGAAGCTATCCCAGTCTGTGAGGGTGAAAGACTGGGGTGGGGCCGTCGTGTTTGGTATTTCTGTGCGTATGACGAAGTGATCGCTGCCCAGGTTCTCTTGCGTATTCGTCCATGTGTAGTTTGGTACAATTCGGAGTAATGTGAGGTCCGGCGTAATATCGCGTCGGGTCGACGTACCCAATCTGGTGGGAAACCTGTGGTCCGTCACCAGGGTGAGGGATAGGTCGTCGATCGCGCGCGAGAGGTCGTTGCCGCTAGGCTTGATTGTGAGGTAACCCCACGACGGGTGGGGGGGGGGGGGGGGGGGGGGCGTTGAAGTCCCGTGCGATAATGAGCGGTGAGTTTCGTGCCAATGATGTGGCTTTAGTAAGGATCGCGTGGAAAGATTGTTTATAGTGCGCGGGGGAGCTGCAGACGTTTAGTACAAAAACGCTTTGTTTTAAGAGTCGGTTAAGTACGAGCTCGATTAGGATCGCCTCGATGCGGCTGTTTTTCGGTAGGACGTTATGAACGATATGCGCGAATTTTGTATTAACGAGTGTGGCGATGCCTCTCCTGGCGTCCCCTCCTCTTTGGGAGACGGGGCTGTACCCTGAGAGCGTGAGGGTTTCGCATAGGGTTTCTTGTAATAGTGTTACGTGCGGCTTTTTGGGTTGAATTTTGAGGCAGTGTTGCAGCGAGGATTTGCGTTTCGCGTAGCTAGCGCAATTCCACTGCCAAATTTCTAAGGTGTCCCGTGTCGTGTTAGCCATGATGGTTTTGCGGGTGATTTATTGGTGACGAAGGGTGCGTCGTCGTGTCCATCTATTGTGGCTGACTAGCTTAGTTTTTAATTTTTATGGCGACTTTATTTTCGACCACCTCTACACGATTCGTTAGGATACGAATACATTTTAGGTTCTGTCGCGTGAGGCGCACAATTTCGCCTAGGGTGTCTTGCGGTGCATTACTCTCTTCTTCCGTCTCTGGGAGCGGAGGGGGTTTGCGTTTGGCTGTGCTAACTTTTACGTTTGTCTCCTGGGGTGGTGCTTGTTTGGGAGCTTTAAGGTTTTGACTCTGTTGTTTTGCGTCATTAAGCTGCGCTGTAAGCACTTGTATGCTGGCCCGGAGACCCGCTAGTTCCTGTCGTAGGGCTGTCACTATCTCGCTCTCATGCTCGGGCAATGAAGACCGCGTTACCTGTCTGGTAGATGAAGCATCCCGTTGCTGCTGCTGGCGTTGTCTCCCTCGTACTCGGTCGGCCCACGTCAGTTCGGTGTGGCCGGATGTAGGGCGCCCCCTAGAGCAGGACCGGCTGTTGCGTCGTCCCCTGGAGCGGGAGCGGCTGCTGCGGAGGGCGCTGCGGCGCTCGGGTGTCGGCGTGACCGAGCGACTCCTTGTGGTCGCTACGGGAATACCCGAGGTGGCGCTCGAGCCACTGTGACTGGCGCCGCTCGGTCCTTGAGAGCGTCTACGGCCGCGTCGGTTGCGTCTGCGGCGGCGTCTCTGTCGCACGATGTAAGGGACTTGAAACTTGCGCTTGCAGTCCTTGGCGGTGGGGTGCGGTCCGCCGCACAGGGTGCAGTGAGGGGAACACTGGTGATCTTCCGCTGGAGTTTTGAGGCCACACTTCCGGCACCACGTGGTACTGGGCTTAGGGCAGACATCCGCGCGGTGACCGATGTTGCCACAGTTGTAGCAAACTTCCGTGTGTCTGCGAAAGAGTGTGCATCGAACAATGCTTGCTCCGCAGTAGATGTAATTTGGTACTTGCATTCCTTGGAAAAGGATTGTCATGGCTGTGGTGTTCTTGATTCTCTTCACCTCCAAGGCGTTGGGGTTGCATTTCGTGACGATCAGTTCTCGGAGTTGGGAGTCGTTGAGGTCGAGGTCAATGCCTCGGACTACGCCTTTGCAGGTATCATAGGGTGGCGCCGGGTATACTGCAACCCGATACGTAGTATTTTTCATGCGAATTTGTTGCACCGTGGCGTATGCTCTTGCATTACGTTCGCTGTGGGTGCAGATGATGAAGATATTCTGAGTAACGTTGGGGCAGATGGAGTCTTCAGTGAGGTCTTGATGAGCCAGGGCTGCCGCCATTGCCAGGGCTTGCTCAACCTGCACTGATGTAGATTTGGCCACGTTAAGACCGTCTCGGGGTCTCACGATTTTACGGAACGTGTCCCTCGGTAGCGGAGGAAGTCTCGAGGTAGCGACGAGGCGCTGGTATTCGCTGTTCGGTCCGGCGGTGCGATCGCCGTCCCTTCGTCTGCCACGAGTACTTGGAACTTGCTCCTTGTGGTTGACTGGCCTTTCCCTTGCGCGATTTGCGGTTATATGCCGCAATCCAGCCCGGGTCATTCGCGTCTTCCGGCGATATCGCCTCACCGGTGACGATTTCCATGGCGGCAATGACTGACTTGCGGTGTTAGGCCTAGGCCTACCCGCCTTTGAGCGCCGAGGTTGAGAATTCGAATGCAGAAAATGTTGAGAAAGAGTCCACCCACCGAAATAAATCCGGTATCCACGGAATCCGTGTAACTTGCTGCTTTCGTTGGTACGCAATTCGCTTCGATTCAGGGTGAATAACCTCGTGAAATCATTGATGATATCGGGAGCCCATGTTTCCACGTCCGCACTAGTCGGCGCCCCACTACAGCCTAAAATCTAAATCTAAAAAAAGTATTGGCTACTAAAGAGAACACAGCAACGAGATAACAAGTTCAGTAGGCGCACTCAACGGTGTCGATTGTAAATGCAATTCCGCGACGTAAAATTAAATATGGAAGATTTAAGTTCCAAAATCAAGATCTTGTTATGAGGCGCACGGTAATGGAAAGCTGCAGATTTATTTTCAGCAGCTCCGGTTATTTAACGTGTACGGAATGCACGGTATACGTGTGTTTTCGCATTCTGGCCCCGTTGGAATGCGTCTGCCGCGGTTGTGATTGGACCCGTCACCTCGAGCTCAGCAGCGCAACAGCAAAGCCACTGGGCTACCGCAGTGCATTGCGTTCCGCGACCAGAAACAAACATTAGCGTACGCAGGACTGCTTTTGAATCCCCTAGTAATATAAAAACAAAAATGTAGCAGTTTCACCCCAATGCTGCATGAACCAATGTACGAACAATTGCACGAACCAAGGCTCGTAGTTTCATCGGCTTAATAAACTATAGTAAACATTCGCTTACTCCTTAAATTAGCAAGCACTGGGTCACGCGCGAACGTGCAAACATGGACAGATCTCACTCAATGACAGCGAACACTCGCTGTCTCAGCGTTGGCGTGATGAAGGGCGCTAACAGAGCGGACCGAACGTTTCTGCTGCCTCTTCCTTCAAAGCGTCTCCGAAACTTGAAATTGCGCTATCTGAGCGCCCCCCAGCTTTGCCTCCATCGGAAATTATCTCCAAGACAGAGCGAGGGTGGCGCAAGACCGGGCTAGAGCAACGGCCAGAAGAGGAGAAGCGCGCTAATTTAGCGCCTCCCTCCCCCGGCTTGCACGCGTTTTATCACGTGACCTCCTATAGACACTTGACTTGGGGCGCCCATCCAGCCCGGCGCAGCCTCTAACACTTCTTTTAACGCACACAGCCAACGGCGCGGGATAGGACTTGACTTTATACGTAAGCTCACGGTAACACCGACAGACATATTTCGACGGTTGTGTCCATATAAATGCTATCGCAATATTCCCAATAAACAGAAAATTTTACTAAGAACCAACAACGCTGCTTCTTCACGTCGTCATACAGCGGTGGATGATATTTCTAGAAGATGTGTTCCTAAATCTTCGCCAAATGACTACGCTCGCATTTGGTGACAGCGGAACACAGTCGCAAGAACTTGTAGAGGAAATACCGGAGTTATGGCAGCTTCAGGTGCACTAGATTATTCAGAAACATCGGCGGCTTTCGAGTTATACCTTACATCAGAACAAACTGCACTCGACAGAGATAAAGGGCAGCCGCACCGTTATAGCTAAGCAAATTAAGCAGAATTACGCCGCGTCTTCACACTTCGAGCACGCTCCGACAGCCCAACGATGGATATTTCAAGCGTAACCACACTCGGACGTGCAAATCTTGCTTCTGCGAAGTGAACGTAGCAGCTATTTGAAGACGCGTGTTAAATTGATGGCTGTTTCATTCGTGAACATTACTTACGTGATGCAAAATTATCAGAGAGCAAAACAGTTTCTATTTCAACGCGAGGAAAGGAAACCGAAACTAGCGCAACTGTTTCGCTAAGTTGCGCGGATACAAATGATCCAAAGCCGAAGCCTTCAATAGCATGACGCCATTTTGCAGTTGCGTTACATCTCGCGCGAGTACGTTGTCGTTAAGGGACGATTTACGCTCGAGCCGCCCATCGCCGCAAGCCGCACCGCACGCTTGCGGTCGCGCGAAAAATTGCACGTATCCGGCACTTGTGCACAAATTAGCATTTACACTATGTGCACAGTGTATACCTTACACATTGTAAACCGAAATTTGTGCACAAGTGTTTGATACGTGACATCTTTCGCGCTACCACACGCATGCGGTGCGGCTTGCGGGGATGAGCGGCTGGAGCGTAAATCGGCCCTGAGTGGTTCTGACAGCGCTGCGTTAGGGGCGACTACAACCGGGCATTGCAGCAAGTTACGGTGGGAGCTTCTGTCCGTGCTGTGTGATTGCAACGAGGAGGACCGCCGCCAGCAGCAGCGTGACGCCGATTTCGTCTTTGCCGACATCGAGCAAGTGCAGCTCGCCGGATCATGACAAGTGCCCGAAGTGCTGCGGTTTGCACTGCGTCTTTCATTGTGATATGGGAGATCGCAACGCACGGAGGCGACCAGATGCATACGAAAGACTACCAGCTGGGAGTGACCTGTGCCATATTTCTCTTAACGTCTCAGGTAAGCATATCACCTTTTGTTCCGAGTTTACAAAGGGCGCCTACTCGGCCCTTCCGGTATGGCTACATTTTGCGCCACGTTTCGCTTGTCAGTTCATACATGTTTCTTAGGCATGCGTGCGCGTATGTATGCAAAATACTGCTGGCAGACGGAAGCCTCAGGAGAGGATCTGAAGGTATAACGAAGCTGTACTGCCAGGAAAAACACCGTTTTTAACGACTCTAGTGACCAGTGGCCTGTCGCGTCGAAAAATCCGTAGAATATCAAGTACTGCGTAAGAAGTGTAGATACCATACTAGGATCAGTGTAACTTTCGCTGGCGAAGACAGGTCGTCGAAAACATTGAAGACAGCTTGTGTCCTCTGAAAATTTACTTGCGCTTTAGGTATATTACCGCGAATAATAAAAGCGCTACAATGCTGTATGAAGTGTCAGGCGATGTGGCAGCAGCGATATTTTCCTAGCAATAAGGCGGCTGCATACACAAGCGAACAGACACAACGCTTTAAAAGCGCTGAAACAAAACAAATTTAATGTGCATTTGGCTGCAAGGCGAAACATATTAGCTCACAATCTAAGCCGATATATAATGTATTATTTTTACGTAATCTTTATTTTCACTCTTGTATATATTTAACAGCATGAATTTGCTGTAAATCCTACAAGGGGGCCTTACAAAACCTGGGTGTGTTATGTGGTGAACTTGTAATATTGCTACTGGATTTTCTATTTTGAGCCCTGTGTTTTATGAAAGGAAGGGTCCTTTTATTTGTAGGTTTATGTTAGTGCGTATATGTGGCAAGCATAAATGAGTTGATTGTGAAGGTGTACCTCTCAGTGAGCTGCATGGGAACCCAAGTTTATCCTGCCTTCGCTATTGCAGTGTGCATATAACAATATTCAGTATATACAGCTGTAGCTGGCTTAGTCGCTGTAGCGTATTTTGTAAAAGTAGAAGGCTATGTATTATTTTAATGCTTTCATGCAGAAATACCTTTTTTTCGCGTACTAAGAAACGCTGACAGCATTGGATGAAGTGAAGTGGGGTGTATTTTTCTACTAATTTAATAAAGGAAATTTTGTATGCCGTGTATCAGAGAAGAGATGAGTTTACCTTCTTGAACTAAACAATGCGTTAACTCCTCTGCTACTGCGGTGGTCCTGTGTATTTTTGTAATTTTGAAATATATTTTATTTTAGGTATTCAAGAAATGGCAACAGCCAGAAGTCGCCACCTTATCCAGCACGTTATTGGTGAGACAAATCGTAGCAGGTACTTTTGCGTATCTCATTAGCATATGATGCTATTCATTGTAATTTTTGTGTCCACTTTCCTGGCCTTTATTCATTTTACTATTATTGTGCGAAGGGTAATACTTTTACATCGAGACAGAGTAATTGTCCAAAGGCGAGACATGGCTGGAGGAGACAACACTCACAAGCCTCCTTTGACTTTATCTCAATGTTGCGCAGTTACTCTGTCGTTATCTAACAACAAGCTCAAGTTCCTCATCAGCTACATTTACTAATTCTCCGTTATTACAATTTCATTGACACAACGTTGAAAGTACAGAGACTTGAAATGATGAAGAGTCGAAGAACATGGAGCATCGCTGGAGCTAATGTTGCGACAAAGAGAAGGAGATAAGTTTTCTTGTAGAAATGTTTGCTCCAGTGAAATTTCTTGTTCTATCACTATTCACGGTTGAAAGAAAGCATTGTTGCTCTTGCTGAAGTATTATGCATTATGGAATAAAAATTAGCAGGGTGAAATGTCAGGAATGTCAAAATTCTTGTGTATTCTAATGCTACAGCGTAAGCCAGAAAAACAAGATGTAGGGAACCACATTGTTATTTTTCACTACCCATTTTGGCCAGCTTCATTCCGAGCTTGCAGTTTGTTGCATTAACGACCACTTGAATTCGTTAATTGAATTAGCTTGGTGATTTATTTATGTTAAGAGATGTTCAATTTGTATTATTGCAGCTTAAAATAATTCGTGTAAATAAATATACAATGTCATTTTAAGATGTCAGGCTTGCAGTTGACTAGCAGATCACTTGATGGTATGAGCTCAGGTTTCAACCGAGCTTCCATGCACAAATCGGTTGCACATTCTTTTTTATCATTCCTTGGACTTTCATAAAGATAAGTACCGGTTCTTTTTGTCGGGGTTCTAGTTGTGTTGTAGGACCTTACTGTTTACATTTATTTGTATTGGAAGCGATGTTACACAGACAGCTGAATTTTTCTTGTAAATTGTGACATGGCAGTACTAAGAACATTTGTGCAAATTTGTTGCAGGTACACTCTGGGAGCTCCCAGCCCTGCGTCCTGCCACCACCGTGTCCTGACTGCGTCCACTAGGGAGTTCCAAGCCTTAGTGATGATGCCAAGCAGACTGGCAGCAGGCAGAAAGATTAAGGTAAATACACGTAATTCAGCGATGTCTTTTTGAGTGAAGTGGCTTGTAGCCACTCGTCAATGAAAGAATTAACTTCGAAGCAGTTTACACTCCCTGCTATCGGTGAAGGAGTACTCAAGACCATGCATTTTGTCTTAGACGCCAAGAGGCTGTGTGGATAAGACGAAACGCAGTGCAAATTTTGGAACTAATGGGAGACCACTTCTACAATTTTTTTCTTGCTTAACACAAAAACTACTTTGATAAAGCTTTACCAATATAAAAACAATACAATGTACTCTCGTACATGGTATTTGGCATAAATTTACTAAGACTGCCTCAATAGTAAGTATGCCAATAAACATGCACCAAAACTGATTTTTTTTGCAAGTTCATCCGCATCTCTGTGCACTGCTGCATAATTTATCTTTCTGAAACCTGTTTTTGCACACAGCACAAGTCCTAAACACGTGGATTACATAAATTTGCACCTTTTGCTGTAATAAAGTTAATAAGCCATTCCGTCCATTTTTAATGACCCATAATATGCTGAGCAGTGGCTAATAAGCAGTTCACTTATTGGTGTAAGGCCTCTCTTCATTGTCCTGAAAAATTCGGCCCTCTTAATGAGGGAAACAATTGTTTTGGCTGCCTTTTATGATTTATTTATTTATTTAGTCATACTGTTAACCCTTACTTGAGGGTTGTTACAGGGAGGGTCAGTAATTGAATTGTACATGGAACAAACATTGAAGATCATTTCTAGGAGAACATTTGTAACACATAGAACATTTGTTACATGCAAGGAATAAATAATAAGCTATACAGTTTGAGCGAAATATTTATCAAGACCAACTTCAAAATCAACCACAGTATTTTTTTGTACCACATCATTTGGTAATTCATTCCGCAGTTTAATAGCGTCAGGAAAGAAAGAAAAGCCGAATAGGTCTGTTCGAGCTATTACTGGTTGCACGAATGTGCTGCGTGTTGTTCGTGGGAACCTTTTGTGAAAGAGCGTTAGATAATCATCCTTGTTTTAACGCGACAGCGTTAAGGAGCTCGTGTCGCAGAAAAGCCGGTGTCGTCGGCGTCAGCGGCGTGGGCCATGCGCGATAAGTCCCAGAAGTCACTTTATAAATTAAAAACATCTTGCGAGATGGGCTGGTGGGAATCGAACCAGGGTGTCCGGAGTGTGAGACGGAGACGCTACCACTGAGCCACGAGTTTTTTTTTTTTTTTTTTTTCTTTATTGCCGACTTCAACACGTCAGTTTACAAATTCAGTCCGCGCGAAGAACACAACACGTATGCTAAAAATACGTCACCCTCACTTGGGGTTACGTGATGAGATTAAAATTCACGCATGTGTAGCAAAGCTTCCATTCTTGGAAGCCACTCAGGCACTGGGTCTTGTATCTTGTATCCTTCAATAGCTCTGCTAACAGATTCACAAAAATACTGTCTTATCGGCCTGGCATCAATGTCTGCGTGGCTGACCGCCATCCTGGATCGCCAAATACTGTACAGGCCCAATATCATAATCATGTCAAAAGGAACCCCGTCTTCACTCTCGACGGGCAGAAATCTAATTCCGAAAGCATCAACCGGTAAGTCTTTTTTAATCGTGCGTTGGAGAATGTCCCAAAAGAAAAGGGCTTCCCAACAATCTAAGAAAACATGTTCGATAGTTTCCGGCTTCCGGCATATGAAACAATGATTTCCCCAAGGCACAAAGAAACCCTTCGCTTCCAAATACGTCTTGACTTCAAGAGTGTTCGTATGGAGCTTAAAGAAGAAACTTAACTCCGCCTGGTACAGTCATTCTTTTCACACGTTTTAGAACTGACTGCCATGGACCTGCACAGTACAACGACCTGTACAACGGTACCGGAAGAAAGACCTCACACAGGTCCTTATAAAGTTTCTTTCGCGACACCACTGACAAATATTCAAACGAAAATCGCACTTGCAAGACGCGACATGCCATGTACACCTCTTTAAGGAAGCCAAAAATGCTCCCTTGCATACTCTCCGAACTAACAACCAAATTTGGCAAAACCCTGCCCAACCTAACCTGACACACAGTTCGCAAAAAGGGGTCATTCGTGTCACGAAAAAACATAAATCGGTTAACCAACTGGCGCAGATATAGATGGGCCAAACCTAGTCCTCCAGAGCGGACGCGGTGAAACAGATTGGTGCGTCGTGTCCGCTCCCAAGTGCTTCCCCACACAAAAACCGCAAATACACGGTGCAGCTTCTGCACATTGACGCGAGAACAATGAATTGCTTGCAAGACATACCACAGCTTGGTTACAAAAAAAAGGTTACAAATTGTGGCACGCGCGAAAATAGACCAGCTGAAGCCTTTGAGCCTGTCGGCCTTCTCACGCATTTCAGCAACTTGGCATTTCCAATATGGCTCACTGTCGCGATAATTCTCCAGCGGCACTCCTAAATATTTTACTGGGGTTGCTGTCCAAGTCATGTTTGCGAAATTCGTTGGGGTTAAGGGCCAGTCGCCGTGCCAGAACCCCAAACACTTAGCCCAGTTCACAGCACTCCCGCTCACAGAACAAAAGTCTTTCACAATTTGAACCACAACACGAACGCTTTCGTAGTCAGCACAGAATACGGCAATGTCATCAGCATACGCGAGAATGCGGACCTCCGCCGCATGCAAACGAAAACCATGAACGCTGTTGCTTTCAATAACGCTCAAACAAAAAGGTTCAATATACAAACAAAAAAGCAATGGTGACAGGGGGCAACCCTGACGCACAGAGCGTTGCACTTGGATGCGCGCTCCCACCCCCTTATTTACTAACAACCGCGTCGTGCATCCTCTGTACGCTGATCCGACATTAACGTGCTCTAAAACAGAGAACAAGAGGTCATGCGGCACCCTGTCAAAGGCTTTCTCTAGATCGAGCTGGAGCATTGCGATGCTTTCATGCAAAGCGTCGCAACACTCGAGCACGGACCGGGCTGTGTGTATGTTGGTATATATGGTGCGACCTTTGATACCACAGGTCTGATGTGGTCCCACTAATTCTTGCATCACGGCTTGGAGTCTTTTAGCCAGAATTTTCATGAAGATCTTGTAGTCTACATTAGTCAGGGATATGGGTCGGTAAGCGGTAACCTGTCGCAGTCTAGCTTCATCTTCGCTTTTTGGTATTAAAATTGTATGGGATGTTAAAAATGAAGGAGGAAGCATATCCTTGTCATAAGCCTCATTAAACAGTGTAGCCAAAACCGGTGCTAAATCATCTTTGAATGCCTTATAAAGCGGTGCTACTAGCCCGTCTGGTCCTGGGGACTTTCCCGGGTTGAGGTCTTCTATGGCTTTCCGCACTTCTTCTGTTGAAATGGGCAGTTCTAGCCGCTCTTTCGTATCATCACTAAGCCGCGGCATTAAAGAGAGGAAACGGGTCTTGAAGTCTTCGGTTCCTACTTTGGTGTAACCAAAGAGCCCGCTGTAGTATTCATAAAAGGCCCTTTCTATATTTCCTTTGTCTACGAAGATTACACCGTTCCACTCTATTTTTGGTATGTCATTCTTGCGGGCGTGCCTTTTTTCCAAGCCGAAAGCACGTTTTGTGGGCATTTCGCCCGCTAACAGCCGCTGTGCCCTCGCCCTCACGATCGCTCCTCGATATCGCTCCGTATCTATTGCCTCTAGTTTCTGCTTGACGGTGCGCATTTCTTCGGTGCAAGTGCCTGGCTGCTTTCCTTCTTGCATTATCAAAAACTTTAGGTCATCTCTCAGCGTGTTTTCCTGCAGCCTTTGCTTTTGCTTTATAGCGCACGATCGTTCAATTGCCATCATTTTCATTGCCTGCTTAAATCTTTCCCACTTCGCTCCCAGAAGTTCGTTGTCCGCCATTGGCAGTTCGTGTATCGCCGACGTAACGCGATCCACGAAGATATCATCGTTTAGAAGCTTCTCATTAAGTTTCCAGTTTTCCCACACAAATTTGCTTTTCGTTCCTTTTCTTTTACCTACATGGAAGACAACAAGACAGTGGTCACTGAACGGCACTGGTTGTACGCTGTATTCGCCGCAGTACGGTATCAGTTCAACAGATACGTACGCCCGATCCAGACGCGCGTGACTCGTTCCTTGGAAATGGGTAAACCGAACGCCAGAACCACATCCGAGACAATCACCAACATCCTCTAGATGACAGCGATCAATTATGTCACTTAAACAGGCAGTACTCGCATCTCGGTAGGGCGTCGCACTGGTTTTGTCTCGTGCCATGCTTACGCAGTTGAAATCGCCAAGTAAGACAAGCAGACGGTCTGTGTCACAATGGTTGCCGACTGTCTCAAAAAGGTTTCGCCTCTCTTCCGTGTTAGTGTGTGCGTAGATACAGATAATACGCAATTCCAAACCAGCAAGTGTGATGTCACAGACAATCCATCGACCGAAAACGCAAGTCTCAACTCTTTCCACAATCGCTCCCAGAGACTGGCGAATCATCAGCATGCAACCTGCCGAGGTACCCACGGCATGAGACACGCAAACATCATACCGACTACTGAACGAGAGCACCATTCTGTCGGTCTGGTCTTGACTCTCGATTTTGGTCTCTTGTATCGCTACAATATCCAATTCCTGCTCAGTCACGAGTCTCAGCAGCTGATTTTGCCTCCTCCTGGATGAAAGACCCCTGACATTAAGCGTGGCTACTACGAGGTGTCTTTCAAATGCCGCCATCGTTAAGCAAGACCAGGCCGCCAGTACGGCGCTTACCTTCATGCGCACAACGCCGCGCCGTGTAGTGCCGTCCCTCCATTATTAGGTCTTCGGGTTGTCGTCGCGAGGAAGCGACGACGATCGTAGCCCGCTGGTGACGCGCTGCTTTTTCCCTTCGCCTACGCCCCACTGGCGTTCTAGGAGACGCAGTCGTTGCTCCTGGCTTATTGCACTGACATCGTCGTGGCGTCGTTTCGCAGCCGCAGGGTCAGACTCCATGGGTTCCTCGTTGCTTTTTTCAGAAGGGCGTGGAATATCTTGCGGTGAATTGGTATCCATGCTCGTGGTTGCCGACTTGGGGGTGCTGGGCGCTGACTCACGAGTCCCTGGCATGGCGCCTTCCTTTTCATCGCTCAGCGCTGCGGCCGTTGGGCTCTCGACCACTGGGTTGGAGGCAGCTTGCTCAGCTTCATCCTCGTCCATGTGCAGCTCACTATTATCGCCGAATGTTCCTCGAGTCGCGGCGCGGGCGTATGACTTCGTGCATTCAGCCTCTTCATGCCCGAAGGCGTGGCACTCGCTGCACTTGGGCACCTTGCAGTCCCGCCTAATGTGGCCTGTGTTGCGGCAGCGGAGACATATCGGCGCACGCCCGGGCACGACGACTAATACTGTACCGTTCCCGATACGCAGCTGATGGGGTATGCGCTCGAGGCTTGCACCTTCTCGAAGAACCAGCCTCACAACACGAGTAGTCGAGTCGGCGTTTTCAAACCCGCCGGTCTTCCATCTATCGCTCGAAACTTCTTTCACTTCGCCGTACTCGGCGAACGCCCGCCTCAGAGTTTCGTTGCTGACGTTGAAGGCACACCAATGCACCTTCAGCCGCACTTCCTGCCTTTCAGGGTCAAAGACAACGCAAGTCTTCCCTTTAACAACAATATGCCCGATGTCGAGCAACTTTTTCTTGGCTTCTTCACTACGGAAGTTGACTAACCAGACGTGCGACATCTGGTACGCTCCGATACCGCCCACCTGTTCAATGACGCCGGCTTCTTTCATCGGCTGGCGGAAATCTTCTATCCTGTAAGGCCTTCCAGCGGTGTCGCAGTGAAGAACAACCATTGTTTTCAGTCCTTCTCCGGTTGGCAGCGGCGGCAGTACAATCCTGTAATCTTTCAGGCCGTCCAAAAACGATGTTCCGCGGCCAGAATCGGCCGTTATCACTGCTCGCGAAGAGCCAGCCATCCTGCGTCCTTTCACGACCGTGGCCGGAAGCAGAATGACTGAGCCACGAGTTCGTTCCTTCAAAACGGGACAAAATCGCCTCTAGTGAATGCGGTGTTGCCTTAGAAACGTGCCGTAGAAAGTTATACTGCGGTGTATATCCGTAATTATGAGCATGTAACTTGCAGAAGTCGCAGTTTCACAAGTAGCGAAGTACGTTTCCGCTACATTTTATCTGCGCTCTGCGCACACGCAGAGCCATCTTGCGGCAAACTCAGAAGACCCCCTTCTCGCAATGTACGGCGCTGCCCCGAGACGTGGCGCGCCACTCGCCCCATGATCGCGTCCGCCTTCATGGCGCGTCGGGGCCCGGCTATCTGTGCCGATCGCGACGTTTGGCTGGCGTAGCTCGTTTGAGTAGGCGGTGCGAGCGGGGTGCGATAACGCTGTCTCGTTCCACTCTTGAAGGCGAAGCTTAAGCGTCCTCCAATTTTTTTTCACCTGTACGTGTAGTATTTGGAAAAGCAGTTTCAATCACTGCTTCTGCCTTGATTACAGTGGTTCCAAGTAACATATTTTTATCATTTCAGTTACCAAGTCACGTCGATATTTGGAGCAGATAAGTGAAATGACATTCTCTGAATTCGTTCTAGTTTATGTTTTAAAACCTTTTGATGGAGGCTGCGCACAGCAGCAACGTATTCCAGCCTCGGACGGATATATGTCTTGTATACAATTAGCTTGACTTCTTTCGTCGCCTGGCGCAATTTCCTTTGCAGGAAGCACTTCTGATATGTTGATTGACAAATATTTTCAATATGGGGACGCCAGTTCAATTTATCTGTGATAGTTATACCCAAATATTTGAAACTACATACTTTTACCAGTATATTATAAGCAATATTATATGTGAACGAGATCACTTCCTTTCTTTTTGTTATGTGTGTGTAAGTAGATCTTTTTTTAAATTAATTTCCCTACTGCAATTTTGACAGCACGAGCTTAAGTTCTGAAGGCACTGGTTGATATTAGATTGATCTTCCCTGCATCTTACCGGACAATAAATTAGGCAATTATCTGCGAAAAGCTTAATTTTTACAAGTGATTAGACAACCGCTGAGATATCATTAATGTATAGCAGAAAAAGTAGTGGCCCTAGTACGGAACCCTGTGGGACGCCCGAATACACCTCACGATTTCCCGACATAGTGGCTGCCACTCTGACTGCTTGTTGGCGATCATTTAAATACGCTCCTATCCATTCGAGAACATCAGCACTAAGACCGAAATTGCAAAACTTGAAAAGCAGTTTGCGGTGTGAAACTTTGTCAAAATCCTTCGCAAAATCTATGCATATAACATCGACTTGCACACAAGCGTCTATAGCAACACAGAAATCATGAATGGTTGCAATCAACTGCGTTACAGTTGAAAGGCCACTGCGGAATCCATGCTGAAACGGACATGTCATTTTGTTCCAAAAATTGTCTGTTTTTTGCCACAATATGCTCAAATATTTTACAACACGCCGACGTGAGAGACACAGGCCTATAATTGCTCAACATTGTTATTTTGCCACCTTTAAAAATTGGGACAATTGCTCTACGCCAATCTTGAGGTAGCGTGTGGCATGCATAGATTGGTACTTTACTCAAAATGTCAATTAGTGCTTGTGGCAGTGAAAACATTTTTTGTCTTAAGTATTTCGTGAAATTAACATTTGACCTATATTGAAGGGCCTCCAGTTTTTCAAAAAGAAATTTCAAGTGGTCGCATGCCGGGTTGGGACAGCTGGCATGGACTAGCCTGCTTACATAAATAGGGAGGGCCATGTACATTTTACTTTATGTTAAGATACTATTATTGATCTACAAAAGACAAAATCAAGCATTCAATCCTCTAAGTAGCTCTTCAGATTCATTTACACATTTGCACACTTATATACCTTGAGTCTCGTGACTTGTGTGTTTTTATTATCTGCTATGTGCAGATGGCAAACTTCAGGCTTGCCCTATGGTGAAAAATATTTTGGTGCTTATACATATGGATCTGTGTTTTCCAGGTTGCCTCGAAATTTTACGCTAGCCATGCCACACACTCCGGCCAGGCCTCGTGCAAACGACGTATAACGAGGCTCAACGTACGAGTATCGAGTGAGTCCGGAGATCAAGGCAACCTGCTGTGCAACCAGCGTGCAACCTTGGGTGACCACTCTACATGTCCCACCTATTTCACAGCTGTACCTCAGCTACCATCTATCCAAACAGCATCACCAGCTGTGGTCATTATCGAACCATGGATGAATCTTGGGGGGGAGTGATTTGAAGAGACATTCTATTCTTCTCTTCAAATTCTTACCAAATACTGTTATTACTGTGTACTTCTGTTATTATAATTCATGTGTCTTTAGTACCTAGTTTTTAATAGTTCCTTGCTCAGAATTCTCACCATCGACTCCTGCTATTATAATGTATATCTGTCTTTACGCTCAGTTTTTAATAGTTCTTTTGTATTTGTGTATGTAATTGATAGGTTCATAATTCTTGTTATACAGAAGGCTAAAATTCAAACTTATGGCATTTTTTTGTTCCTTTTGATACAGCGCTGCAAAGGGTTCAAGACATGTAACCTAACGCGGGCTCTGGTGCAAGATAAATTTAAGAGCAATATAAAGTACCTTTTTCAAACGCCCATTATTTTTGAAAAAGTCAGAAATATAGGAGGACAAAAAAGAAAATATTAATCTAGAGAAACATGGGTTCCCCACGTAAGTCTGGTAATAATGTGACTTTCTTTCACTGCAAATATACTGGTACTCGCATACAAGGTTTGAGACATGAAAGCTATGATACCCTTGGCTTATTTGCCACATTGACGAATGTCAAAGGCATCGTAGGTTTCATGCACACATAGGTTGTGTTACACCTTTTGAGTATTGCATTTCTCAAACACAAAGGCTTACAGCAGTGCTTTAAATGGCAAATGTATTTCCTGATTTTGAGAATTGATTAGTGCAAGAGTAATGGTACAGATCCTGTAAAAATAATTTTACAGACTATATGTCCATGGATGCACGCTTCTGATGACATAGCAGTGACATGTCGTGGGATGAATATCGTTATGTATTTCAGATTTAAATATTGGCTGCCAGGTCTGGGTTAGTCTCCTACACTGAGTATTCTAGGTCAGAGTCTATTTACTAGAGGAAAGTGTATTAAACTAGGAATTATAAACATCAAAAGATCTTGTTCGGGACACTAATGTGACAATCAGCAAATTTCTTTATGCGTTCGTTTCCAAGTTCCTGAGGATATATTTTATAGATACTTTCATTATTGCAAGAACAAATATTTGTTTATTGTAACACTAGAGTTGGCTGCCCCCATTTGTATACAACCCCTTTACAGGCTAAAAATTCTGTGTTTTAATAGCCTGTTTTTGGTTTTGCACACTCAATGTTAAGGGATGCAAACGGTGACATACAACAGAGTGCAAGAATGACTAAGAAATGCAAGCAGAGCGTGGGGCTTTTTAGGCAGATGCGTGTCTGTGCTTTTTATAAAACTCCCTATGGCATGCCTGAAGGCATTTTCTAACACCTTGGTACAATGCACTGACACCCACTTACTAAGGGGAAATGCTCCTCGAAACAACTTTTTTTAATTATTTTTACTGGAGATTTGAATATACTGCCACTCATAGAGTGCTTTATGTAGATTTGAATTGTCAGTGATTTTTGTGTAGCTGCTGTTTTTTAGTTATGGTCCTACACCGTGGCAAAATATTTTGTGGGCACTTTCTTTTGCATAAAATTTTCACAAATACCTTCATGCTGTATGTTATTTAGCTAGTTGTATACCGTAAAGTGGCAATACCTATCCAGACAGCTTGTACAATTACTGGATCTATGCAGAAAAATATTAGGCCACCTTAAATAATTTTACGGATTGCAATTAGATATCAGCATGTTGCATATCTTGAAGAGTATGTAAGCCAAATTTTGTTAGTATAGGACAATTTTAAGTGCACAAGGTTATTCTCATGCTATTGTGAGAAAAAATTATTGTATACTAAAGAATTTTTTTTTCACAATAGCATGAGAGGTATGCAAGATTAGTAGGCAGGCCTGCCTGCCTGCTAATGTTGCATATGTCTAGTAACTTTACATGCTGTTTAGATAGATATAGGCACTTTGTAGTCTACAAAGAGTTGAGTTAGCTACAGCACACTGCGTTTTGTGAAAATTTAGTACACAAGAAAGTGCTCGCAAAGATCACTGTATTTACCCGTAGTGTAGGACATAGCTCAAGAAGCAGTTAAACAAAAACTAATGACATATATGAAATCTGCATGAAGAACTCTACAATTGGCTCTCATTTCAAACCTCTAGTACAAATAATAAAAATATTTTGAATAATATTCAATTAGTAAAACGTGCCCCTTGCTATAGTGACCTACAACATAGCAACGCAAAGTTGAAGGCAAGTCCTCTTGTCGAAGCGACTCTGGGCTCTCTTCTGAGGGGCTGCTGTTAAACACTGAATTTTCCTGCATTTGCCAGAAGTGCAGTACTAAAATATTTGTGGATGTGCAATTGGTACTGGCACACCAACAGAAAAAGAAGCAGTTCTGTGAAATACAGAATCGACTATAACTTTGTTCGACATATACATTTTGAACCCATATCTTTGTTTTGTATTTTTCAGTGGTGACTGCCGCTGATTATTGAACATAACTGCTTCATGACAATGCGACAATTTTCGCTAACAGAAATTTATAGCAGTGGCAGGCGTTATAATTACAGTATTCAATAACGTCTAACTCGGACTAGCACCAGTTCAGAGATACACAACAAAAAAAACTGTGATCCAATAGGTTTCTCTTCCACACAAAATTGTCCCACAAGGCTTACAAAAGGCTTTGTGGCAAAGTAATATCTGAAACAGCAAAGCATGTTCCATCAAGTATGGTGACAATTATTTCAGAGCTGTCAGTCTGAGGACTTCTACAAACTAACACTACATTCAGCACTGACTTGCTTCAATAAGGGGATGTCAGCATTTTGCTGAAAAAATGAAACTTCAGTTATTGTGGTCTTGTTTAAGAATACATTTGCAAGTATGATGCAGTTCTAATCTCTGTCACTTTTGTAAATAATTTCCAATAATTTTTTCAGGCTACAATTTTTGGTAATAGAGGTATTTATTGCAGAAAGCGCTAGTACATGGCATTTAATAATAAAGCTACTGGTCATTGTAGATTTTCTGTCTTCAGCATTTGATCTGTTACACAGCTGTTTCTTGAAATCTGAAATTATGTACCCGCCTCCTTATGTTAGCAATAAACAGGGAAATCTGTCAGTATGTTTTGTTTAAAATACAGCTGATAAACCCGATTGTTAGGCTATTTTCTAATTATAAATCATAACGATAATAGTTCAGGACCATAAAAACAAATTGGTGCTGACTCACAACTGTGCCCAGCTACATCCACGCAGCTATGCCATACAATGTACATGTGTTCAGAAGAGCCAAACACCCCAGAGAGAAAGCAACAGTAACTCATTGTTTGCCATCTTGTACAAGCAGATTATGCGACAGATGTAATTTATGCCCAGTAAATACATAAATCAGTCATGTGAGGTGTCTTACTTTAGGTTGCAAGTTCGAAGTTGCTGTAACCTTGCTTGTTTTTATTTTGTTTGCTTTGCGAGCATGAGTGACTTGGTTACCTTGGCACATAATCTCAAAACTGTTTCTTCATCACTGTGAGTCACTAAAGTTCGCGTACACATAAAATTCCCACTTACTAAAATGGTGGAGTTCGAGGTTAATTCTCTTATCTTTTATATGTTTATCTACGAAGTAGTTTTATCGTTCATTGAAACATGTCCACGCGATGCACAGTGGGCACCCAAATTATAAATATCTCTTCTTGCTTTCTACCCTGCTCTGGTGTTTTCGTAACCAAGCACTGGCGCAATGGCCTGTGTGCACCTGCAGGAAAGCAGCAAAGTGGCTAAAGTTAAAGGTCAACAACATAATAAAGATGCAAAGCAAAAATATAAGTTTCCAATTGTCCTCCATAACCAGAGTTGCGCTTAGAATTTGAAAAAAAAATGTTGACATTCCGCTATGGTGTGAGATTTGCTTTGGGCACCAAGTGAACTGCGTAGCACCTGTGCTAGAGTACACAACAAAGCAAAATATTCCTCCAGATCGGAGCGGCAGTGGAAAGTTAAGTACAGATATTTTATTTCACGCACCATTAATGTGGCTTATCATCTGCTCCTGTTGTGTGGGAACGCATACATTGGGAAGACAATCCTTTGCGCCAATGTTACCTTAGCACGACACCAAAGAAAGGTAGAAATCAAGAACAGGTATTCACACTTGGCTGCCCACAGTGTATTATCTGGATGTGCTTCACTGTACAAAAGACTACTCTGGTAGATAATCATAAAAACGACAAAAGAATTAAAAGAGTTATGTGTCAGTCATGCGTTCGTGACCTCCACTGTTTATAGAAACACTGCTTTCTGTATGTGTGCCAAGCCATAGGGAGGCTTTACGTAACTCAGTCATGCTTGCAAAGTTAAAGATTGGAATAAGGAAAATCACAAGAACACTATGAGTGATTTGTAATTATGGCACCTAATGTAACATATTCATGGATGTGCTGAGAACAGATTACAGCCAGTGCATAATGTGCTCTTACACGATAAAGTGTGATAAGTAAAAGAAGCCTTCCTCACATCTTCCTCTTTGTTGCTTTTAGATCTTTGTGTACCATCTGTATGTTACAGCTGCGTGCATGCAGCTGGCTATAGTTTGTTGATGTGTTCTGCTTCCTCCCTTGTCCTCATCATTCAGGCGCTATCTTTGCTGTAACAAAATACAGCTACCTGTTCTACTCATTGTGTCAGCGTGTTTGCATTATGGCAAGTTTTGTATTAGTGGTTATTTCAATCTGTGAAATTGTCTGTGTCAGCTACTATACATAGTCGTTAAAAAGTATACGTTTGTCAATATAAATATACAGTATAAACGTTGCTGTATTTATTTTGGTAATATTGTCAGTTATGAAGTTTTTATACACTGATGCTTGTTGTTTGACAGAATAAAATTGATGCACAAGTTTTTGATGTGTGTTTTTCAGATCAATTTTCAACACGTGCTAACACGCACAAGTTGTGGGGGAAAGTGCCAACAAAAGTACCATAAGGTAAGACAGCTGTTCTTACTGTTAGATTGGATTATCAATTGCCAACCAGTTGTTTTCCGCAAGCATAGTATAATGCATAGATTAGGTAATCTAAGTTGTAATATTGTTTTTATTGCACTTCATTATCGGGGTCTCCTTTGTACGTAAGTGCAGCCTTCTTTGTTTATTATTTGTAGCTTACTTGCTTAGGATGTTAAATCATAAGTTCTAAACAAAAATATGTCTCTGAGAACAGTGAAATAGGTTTAGCTTTTAAATCTTTTTACATATTATAAGAGACCTGTGAGGTGGTGAATTGAGCTTCTACCTGAGTTACATAATATTTTGGGGTTTCATGGTTCTGAGTGGCATTGCAGTGTGGTGAATATGCAGCTGCAGGCTACATATTGGATGTTTATTTAAGACTGTTTTGCTTGGTTGTCCATTGATTCCAGTTTAATAGTAATGAGAACTGTCTTGCTTTCATTGTGATTCTGTGCTGACTGATACATTTGAATTTTCCAGAAGACAATAACAAAGTGTGATGAAATATTAACTTTTTCTTGCTAATCTGCCATGTGCTTTCTGGCAAGTTTGCTATGGATTCTTCATTATCCTATGTTGTTTTTTCACAGTAGTCATCTTGAGAAGTAGCCGTAGTCGTGTGTACTTACAGCAGAAGTTGTTGACACATATTGAAAAGCGGCTCGACACTGCCATCCAAGAGTCAAACCACATACATAAATTAGTTATTTTAGTCTATTTGCAAAAAAACCTGCGCCACACACTAAGGGTAACTTGACACACACTGCTTGAGTCATCAGACTCGTATAGAATACTTAATGAACTCCCTCAGCACTAGTCTTGTAACCCTTTTGAGAGGGTTTTGGAGACTACTAAAGCAGAGTGTGCGTGACTATTGTGTGCGGAGTCAAGTAACCACCTTGTATCGAGCACAGATAGTCTCGGGACTCTCTGCCGAAAGAGAATTCGGGTGTCTCCCACAAAGTCTGTCGCATACGTGACGAGTCCAGGCTATTCGAAAAGAGTAAGGGGTACTCTTTTTTTTTCATAGTGTGTACTACACTAGCTTTGGCCCATACAGCGGCCCGCGCGGGCGCGCGCAACCATCCGCGCCGCCTCTTGTAGAATGCTCCCTCTCCCTCTTCCTACACACGGCGGACCTTGTCCCCCTCGCAGATGGCTTTCAAGAAACAGCGCCCACCCGGGCGCGTTTTTAGAAATGCTAGTAGGTAGAGCGGGGCGTGGCGCTTTTCAAGGCGCTCGACGTGCCTGCGCAGGCGCGAGTAAGAGCGGGTGCAAGAGCGAAAATCTGGGGCCCTTTGCTCCTTGAATATGTGAGTCTGCTTCTGCACAACGGAGGAGGTTTCTTAACGCGTGTTGTATTCGTTTGTCCCTTAGGCATGACGCCATTGCAGAGTGCGGTCCAGTTTGTTTACACTCCGCCGCTGGCTGCCCGCGCGGTGAGGCAGTGGGCACGGACGCCCCATTTGGGGATCGCTGTGTCTTAAGAGAAAAGGTTCTGACTGGTGTCGTATAAGTCGCAGGTCGCTTTTTTAGTCGCGATGATAGATTGCATTTTTTACAAGCACTGCTCCAGGAGGGCACATGTAACCGGCAAACGGAGGCCTCAGGAGAGTACCTGAGGTTATATTAAAGCAGGCGGCGTGGGATCTCCAGGGCACCCAAGCTGCAGCGGAGGGATCAAAGCTGAAAGCAGGGTGGCCCGTGGGTTGGGACTGCGGAGGCGAAAGCGTGCCAGGGGGTGTTCGCATAAAAAATTGGCTGTCCGTGATAGCGGACAGCCGATCTTATACTGTCCCTGGCACGCGCAGGCTTCTGCGAGCCCCAACCCACGGACCAGTCCGGGTGCTAGCGTTGATGTCCCCGTTGCAGCTTTGGTGTCCTGGAGGCGCCGCCAATAATGCGAAATGATCACACGCTGTCTTAATTAGTAGAAAACGTGATTGAATAAATATAATTGCGCCGAGCCGCTAACTTGCGATGCTAAGTTCAGCACTACCGCGCCCCGCGACTTCTGCCGGCACGCCAAGGGACAAGCGCATACAACGCGCGCTAAGAAATTCCTCCGTAGTGCCTAGGCAGAGTCGTATATTCAAGGAGCAAAAGTCCCCACATTAACTCTCTCGCACCCACTCTTACTAGCGCATGCGCGCAAACGTCCGTCGTCTCCGCAAGTGCCATGCCCCGTTGTACTTACTAGCAATTCGACATACGCCGCCCGGGCGCATGGCCCGTGCGCCCGGGCGCCTGAAAGAGAACGCGCTCCCTCCCCCAAAACCTAGCGCGTGACAGAGACGGCGCGCTTCCTCTCTTTCGCGCGCGTGAATGAGCCGCGATCGCAGACTCACCCTCGCATGCTTTCACTCACACATATAGCATATAGCGTGCGGCAACGAATTTGATGATGACGATGATGACGACGACGACGATGATGATTGGAGTTTATTGGCGCAATGGCCAGAAGTTGCGAAGGGGTCCAGGCAGCGATGTTATAGCCATTGTACTTTATACGGAACCTCACGGCGACAGCGACGGCAGAAATGCGCTTGGAGTTTCCATATAATTTCAATCGCAATAAAAGAGCTTTCGCAAGATGCCGATGTGATATCGAGAAGTTCCGAGAGCTTCGCCTAGCAACCGAAATAGTGCTATCCAGGCAAACAGAACACAGCGGCTAGCTCCGCGATTCCGCAGAGTCACTAATGAGATGCTGCACTGTCGTTCGAGAGCAGAGTGCCAGATAATAGTGATGTATTCCACGTACAAACGCCGGAAGCCGAAAAGAAGTCCGAGAATTTATCACTGATCAAGAAAGGAAGCCAGCAAAAACAGGCAGCACCCCAATGCCGGGAACACAGAAAGGTTCGGTATCCCATCATACAAACACCTGCTGCGGCAAGCAATCTTCGCACTTGGAATGAAGCCATGACAGTCAACTTGTCTCTTGTATTTGTCTTCCATCTTCACTGCTCACCCACGTACGGTTTAATTAAAACAGTTTCAGTTTGCATACTCCTTCCAACAACGCGAAGAAAACAATGGCAGTGCTGATTAGTTGCGTGCACAGAGCATGGGTTTCGTGGCATGCCCTCTGTGGCTTTTCTTGCTTGGCCAATAAAACTTGCACAGTGTATTCCAATAGCGAAATATTGGCCTTTACAGAATACCAATACCGAATAAATATACCTTTAGAGTTGAGGTATATTTAAGAAGTAGCTTCTTGGTATTGCCTTCCTTATGTTTTTATCACGTTTCTCGACCGCTGTGTGGTTACTGTGGACGCCGTTGATGAGTTCTTGAACGACAATGACTTATACCCCTGTTACACGGGTGGCCTTAACTGCGCTTAACGTAACCACGGTTATCGCTAAACGTGGTTAGCGCGGTTACACGGCAGGCGAAACTGCGGTTAGGCCGCTAACCGCGGTTGACCGCCAACCGAGCCTGGCAACCTCGGTTTCGTGTAACCGATGTTTCGGAAACGGGTAAAATGATGGACGGTACTTCTCCCGAGTGCAGCGCTGGCGCTTCCCAGATATCTTCCAAAAAGCGTACCAATTGGTCTGACACGACAGCTGAGGCGGTGATACGCATTTGGGAAGATAATCTCGCCGCTCTGCGGTCAAGTAGTCGAAACGCCCGCCTCTACACAGAGATGACGGCTACGCACAAATTTCAAAATTTAAGAATAGCGCAATCAAAAAAGACATGTGAGACAAACAAACGCTGGGCGTCGCACTTTCTTGTCCACTTTGATTTTTGAGTATTTGAGGTTGAGTATATGTAATCTGTACTTTTTTGGGATAATTTGTGCAATGTGAAATCGCAGTGGACATACATTAACACCTGAAAGCACTGCCTTTTCTTCTTTTTTTATTCTCATTTTTGGTAAATGCAAGCGTGTAGTTCCAAAGTGCATTTGCGGAAAGTTGTACTCCCTTTAATTATGCAACCAATGTTCATTAGTTGAAACGTTCATTTGTTAATTAAGAATTTCCTTACCTTTTCGTTCAGTGGACCTAATTTGTTTTATATTTACCCATTTGTGACCCTTAATTCTGAATTTTATATATTTGTATGCCCACCAGGCATGCTCAGAAATGAGAGCAGGAGTATCAAAAATAAATAACCTACACTTGCAAAACACAGTCTGGCACGTTAAAACTCTCAAATATGACAATTGTTTTGCTGAAAAATAACGTCTTTATACCACTGTAATGAAATGTCTAAGAAAAATTATTCAAAATGAAGCCTGTACGCAAGAGATCACGTGACGCGTCATCAGGCCACTAACCGTGATCGGGATAGCCCGTGTAACTCTGGCTGACTATTCGCGTTAACCACGGTTGAGCGAGTTAACCACTCTAAAAACTAGAGAGGGTATTGCAGGAGTGAAGCGGCCGATTTACTCTTCAAAGCGTTGTTTTACTCTCTCAAAATGTCGAGTGGAGTGAAATGCATTGCTCACTCCGTCACCAAGGAGAGAGTGAAGTGTGCTTTTCACTCTCCCTTTCAGATTGAGAGTAGAATGTCCGTTCTACTCTTGCGGCATTAGAGAACAAAACGTAGCGCAATCTTCTGCTTCAACTGTAGGAGGCTGGCCCCGAACATGGCGAAGTATCAGTCTCGCGCGCTGAGCAAAGAGCACATCGTTTCGCTTCTAAGAGAACAGGCAGCCACAGTTCAAAGGAACCCGTAGCGAGCGCTCTACTTTTTCACTCGGAGTTGCTCCACCGCGCGCGCGCTCAACGTCGCGGAACAACACAGCACCGGAGAAAGGTGATCCGTCCAGCGAGCAGCAACGAAGGCTATCCAAGAGAGATCGTGTGTCAGCTATCTCGCGTTCCCTCGAAAACACGGCAGTCGTTTGTCATTCGTTGGATATAACTACAAATCCTCCAGGGTAAGTGAATTCTGACTTAGGCGCACATTCTGCGTATATGATGCTATCGCCAGAAAGTCGTCGCGGCGCTTAGCCGCCGTGATTGACAACGGACTAAGCATCACGCGCGTTGTCTCTCGATGTCAAACGAAAAAGTCAGTCGTCGATAACTGCATGTGATTTTATCACTTGCCGCTATCTGTAAGAGCTTTGAAAATCGCAAACGCTGCCAGAACCATGGTATGTTCAATAAGACGCGAGGCGAGAGGACGCATAAAATGGTTTGTTCACCAGCCCATGATTCCGAACCTATGCAGAGCGTGCTTAGCGTGCGTATTGTGTGTATGAATTTATTCATTTTGGCAGTCTACTGTGTACGGAACGCTGTTGAAATGACAAGTCACGTAAAAGAAGGCGTCATTTTGCTGGCGGCATGCTTTCGTTGTAAATAAGCCACGCGCTTCACGGTGTCTCGCCTATCGATAATCTGCGATCACTGAAGTTACGTGCAGCACCAGTGCTAGGTAGAAACTTTGCCGCAGGCATTCAGCTGCATGCTGCAAGAGGTCAGTTGGCCGCGTTATCTTGAACTTACTGAAAACGCATGAGGAATCCATATTTTATGCTGAATAAAGTAGAAACCCCATGTAAACGATCTTGCGCGCGACAGCTACAAGCGATGCGATGGCTGTCGCGTTCGCTCGTCGCCTACAAGTCGTACTCCGTCCAAGCGACGATTATGAGCGACGCCTCCCCGGTGTTGCCGGTATGAGGGCTGCAAACACGCGTCGAAACAAGCGTGACGCGTGCTTTAGTAATCTAAATTTATGTGTTTTGCTGTAAAAAGTACCATAACATATTTGCGTCTCGCAGTAGGTTCTTATCCTTGCACGTGTGAAAATTCCATCGTTTGCTCGTTTCGCGCGACAATCGGTAGTATTTGAGCGATGTACATCCAGTTCCGGCTTCGCGCTATTGGCTAGTCGCTCATAGCATTTCCGGGAGACGAGCAACGTTTTGTAGATTCCTAGAACCGAGCCATCTGTTCAAGCGACGGCCCGTTTTGTCACTCGAAGCCGTCGATAGTCGCCGTCGCGCACTAAATCGCCCACATGGTGTTCAGCCTTAAGACTGAACTGTTTTTGCTCATGTATTTGAATGGTGTGATTATATGTCGCATTTTGTGTCTCCTGTTGCGGTTTTCGAGCACGGTGTGAATCTGATAGGGTGCTTATGTCTGCGAACTCGGTGAATTTTCAAGCAGCGAGTTATGCATCGGCATCGAATATAACGGCTGCTGTGTGTAATTACAACTGCAGGGGCGCATTGCACAGGCTCATTGTTTTGGACATGCTGGTGCATTTGCTAATATGAGTTGGCGTTTCAGAGCTCTGTCATATGAACAAATAAATCACCCTTCCGCTGGGGATTACAAGCGTAATGTGTGCATCATGATACGGCATGGCAGATCAAAATGTGTTTGTCGCTTTAATATTTTTAGTAGAGAAATAAAGTATCAAAATAAAACGTTGCTTTAATTCTCTGTTACCAGTCGTCTGTCGTACACAAAAAAATGAGTTGGTCTTATAAACTAATAACTGCGGTCTATAACAGCAACTTTTGCATGCCTTCAAGAATGTGAAAGGCTAGATTTCAAACTGCAGCAGTAGTCGAGTCTGTCAAAATGAACTCCATTGCGCACCTCATAAATGAAAATAAGTTTATGCCTTTTAGTAAGCTTAGATGCAGGCCGCAGTGAACTTTCTTATTATTATTGAAATGTGGGTAAGCTTGCCATAACAAGCCTTGTTCCCCTTTATTGTAGGCACGTCCAGTCATATCCGTTGAACTGGACGACCATATTTTCATCCCTACTGAGCATCATGTTTGCAGATATTGTCCTCAAATTATGGCTTGAGCAGAGATGGTGCGGGGGGCACACTGGGCACGTGCTTAGGATGTGTCACAAGTGGTGTTTGCGACACACACTAATGACAGACCTATGACATCTGACAATGACCAATATTGTATTGATTAGGAGGAGTATTTTAACATTGTTGCCGAACGAGGATGAACTCTCCGTTATTTCTTTTTTGTTTAAATCTAAAAATTGAAGCTTGTTTAGCCGTTCACTGTTGCAGTAATTTAGATGTTTCTCATGCATTTCAGTAGGAAGTCTAAGAGCTAAGACTTTCTTTTAGTGCCATAACCTTGACTGTCTTGATGTTGCTTACTCCATGTGCTCTTGTTGACTTTTGTACACGATATTTTTCAGGCACCCGCTTTATATAACGCAAGAAGGCAGCTGCAAGGACACAAAGATGCCAAAGCGCCAGCCCAGCGCGACTTCACGAACTGGAGAGGAGCGCACTCCAAAGAATCAAAGAATCAAAATACATTGCCATGCAATTTGACAAGAAAACTAGAATGTGGGTATATTGGGTGTACCATTTGACTAAATGTCAACAAAATCAAAATACACTATGTCACACCAAGATGAAAATTCTCACATGCTCTAGGCAGTCATCTTAACATAGCATATTTATGTAATGTCTCTGATGAGAAAGTCAAAATCAAGTATGCTCTCTGGAGACAAACACATAGTAATAAGTGCCATTGAAAAGTTAGAAATGTGTTAAAAAAAAAGCTGATTAGTTGTGAGAAGTGACTGCCTTTTGTCTTGCCTCTCAACAGAAATATCCACGTGATAAAAAATAGGGGTACAATGAGATTGCGTATTTGCTTAGTGACATGGTACATACTTGCAACAAGCACGGTGCCTGTGTTCACTGTAAAAAGCAACAGCTCATGCTTGGTTAGGTGCTTAGGTATATTTAACAGCTTTAATAGCTTACATTTAACAGTATGTGATTGCAAGTGTGCAAATAGTAACCACTGTGATTCTGTATTGTAAATGCTGACATGAAGCAGGCAGGTTTTCATGTCTTCCTTTTATCTATTTTTTACACTTAATTTTAGAGTTATGGCTTTTAGGTTCCAGAAAAGGGAAGCATTGGCGGAAGAGAATTCAGCGTTTAAGAAGCCATTATCGTTTACGTGCATGCTCATGAAGCCAGTTGATTAGAACTGCTTGTGCCTCCCAAAACGAAAGCAAGCAGCAATTAAGGCCTTTAACTGTGTACACTGTGGTGCACATCTTACATCTTAGAAACCAGAGAGTCACTTGCAATTGAAAATTATTTTTAAAATGTAAAATTGTGGTTTCTTTAATCTACTTGCCAACGAAGTATGCTAGTAGAGGTAGGGATACGTTCAATGCAAAGAACTGAGAGCATCTGAGTAGAACATTTGTTCATCAATTGGCGGATGTGAACATATAGTGTTAAGCAAAAGCTCCTTAGTTTCATGGCTTCTGTAGACATAATTCTTCTGGACTTAAGATAGAGTACACAGTGAGGTGATGTATTAACCTTCCTAGACACATATGTACTTGTTTTGAGACGAAGATTCTGTAAGTGCGATAATTTTTCTTTAGTACATCCTAACCACTTCAGTAGGAAAAAATCTTTGGTTTCAGGTAGTTGGTTCATTGTGCATATGCATAGTCGCATGAAAAATCCTCGTGCAGGGAAGGGATATATGATACAGGATGGTGCCATTCTCAGTTTGTTTTGCTTCTTTGTTTGCGTTTTCGTGCACTTCCCTGCCTTACTTATGCTTATGTCACCTTTGATGCATCATATTGTCACGTGGTAGTGACGGTGAAGAAAGCAGCAATACGGTGGAATACAAAACTAGCTTTTATTGGGCGAACCTGTGCCCACGAAAACAGGCTACAGTTATAGCACAACGATAGCGGCGAACACGGTCGGCGATCGTCGGAAATCTGATCAGCGGGTCAAGCGCGTCGGCTTTTAAAGAACAGTCGTCGAATGTTCCAGACTAATCGTTCGGACCCGCGTGCCTTACACAAAGTTCTACACCATTCGGGTCAGGTGACGAAATCAGATAACATAAGGTTCGGCGACAACAAACAGCGGATAGAAGCATCGATAACTTTCCAGAAACATCGGATACATGCAGGCGCGTCCCACGCTGTGCGATTACATTTGCTAAGCGGCGAAACGTGGTTGCCCGATAAAGATAAGTACACGTGTCAATACCCCCCTCTTAAGAAGCATCGTCCCGATGCTACAAATATAAGAGAGCGAAACACAAAAGGACACTTATTAAACATAAGTAACAAAACAACGAAAAGAAACAAAGTCCAAAGGTATGTTACGCGAAGCCCCAAGGTTCATTAACGCTGGTACTACGGCTTGAGTCGCACAACGTGGACTATTTCAGGTCGTGAGCGGCGCCGCTGTGATAGCGAAATGCCGTCTGGCACGACCTCATAGTCCAGTGCGCCAATACGTCGGATGATCTTGTACGGTCCGAAATAGCGACGCAAAAGCTTCTCGCTCAGTCCTCGTCGGCACATAGGGGTCCAAACCCAAACGCGGTCACCGGGCTGGTACTCAACGAAGAGTCGCCGGAGGTTGTAGTGTCGGCTGTCGGTCCTCTGCCGGTTCTTGATCCGAAGGCGGGCGAGCTGTCGGGCTTCTTCGGCGCGCTGGAGATAGGTAGGGACGTCAAGATTTTCCTCGTCAGTGACGTGCGGCAGCATGGCGTCGAGCGTCGTCGTCGGGTTCCTGCCGTAAACCAGCCTAAATGGCGTGATCTGTGTTGTTTCTTGCACTGCCGTGTTGTAAGCGAAGGTTACATACGGCAGGACCGCGTCCCACGTCTTGTGCTCAACGTCGACGTATATCGCTAGCATGTCGGCGAGGGTCTTGTTCAGGCCCTCCGTGAGACCATTCGTTTGCGGATGGTAGGCAGTTGTCCTCCTGTGGCTTGTCTGGCTATATTGCAGAATGGCTTGGGTGAGCTCTGCTGTAAAAGCCGTTCCTCTATCGGTGATGAGGACTTTTGGGGCACCATGTCGCAGCAGGATGTTCTCAACGAAAAATTTCGCCACTTCGGCTGCGCTGCCTTTCGGTAGAGCTTTAGTTTCAGCGAAGCGGGTGAGATAATCCGTCGCCACGACGATCCACTTATTCCCGGATGTTGACGTCGGAAACGGCCCCAACAAATCCGTCCCAATCTGCTGGAATGGTCCACGAGGAGGTTCGATCGGCTGTAGTAACCCTGCTGGCCTTGTCGGCGGTATCTTGCGTCGTTGACAGTCTCGGCATGTCTTGACGTAACGAGCGACGTCGGTGGTCAGACGCGGTCAGTAATACCTTTCCTGTATCCTCGACAGCGTCCAGGAGAATCCTAGGTGCCCAGCGGTAGGATCGTCGTGTAAGGCGTGCAGTACTTCTGGACGCAGCACCGACGGAACAACAAGAAGGTAGTTGGCGCGGACTGGTGCGAAGTTCTTCTTCACGAGTAAGTTGTTTTGAAGCGTGAACGCAGATAATCCACGCTTAAATGCCCTAGGGACAGCGTCGGTGTGCCCTTCCAAATACTCGACTAGGGCTTTTAGCTCCGGGTCCCCTTGCTGTTGTTCGGTGAAGTCTTCCGCGCTTATTATTCCAAGGAAGGCGTCGTCATCCTCGTCATCTTGCGGCGGCGGGTCAATGGGGGCGCGTGATAGGCAATCGGCATCCGAGTGTTTTCGCCCGGACTTGTATGTTACAGTGATGTCGTATTCTTGTAGTCTGAGGCTCCACCGTGCCAGCCGTCCTGAAGGGTCTTTTAAGTTAGCTAGCCAACACAACGCGTGATGGTCGCTGACCACTTCGAATGGCCTGCCATAGAGGTAAGGGCGAAATTTCGCTGTAGCCCAAACGATGGCGAGGCATTCCTTTTCGGTTGTAGAATAATTGCCTTCCGCTTTTGACAACTACCGGCTAGCGTAAGCTATCGCGTGTTCATGTCCATCTTTTCTCTGGACTAGGACGGCACCGAGGCCTAGGATATTGGCGTCAGTGTGTATTTCGGTATCGGCGTGCTCGTCGAAGTGCGCAAGTATGGGCGGCGACTGCATGCGTCGTTTGAGTTCTTGAAATGCGTCGGCCTGCGGCGTGTCCCACTTGAACTCGACGTCACATTTAGTTAGCTTTGTCAGCGGCTCAGCGACGCGTGAAAAGTCCTTGACAAATCGCCTGTAGTAGGCGCACATGCCAAGAAATCTACGCACTGCCTTCTAGTCGATGGGCTGCGGGAACTTTGCAATGGCAGCTGTCTTCTGCGGGTCGGGGCGGACTCCAGACTTGCTGATAACGTGGCCTAGGAACAGAAGCTCATCGTAAGCGAAGCGGCACTTTTCTGGCTTCAGAGTGAGCCCTGATGACTTGATGGCATCTAGTACTGTTGCAAGCCGCCTAAGGTGATCGTCGAAATTTCCGGCGATGACAACGACGTCATCCAAGTAAACGAGACAGGTCTGCCACTTCAGTCCTGCTAAAGCCGTGTCCATCACGCGTTGGAACGTTGCAGGCGCTGAGCACAGTCCAAATGGCATAACCTTGAACTCGTAGAGGCCGTCTGGGGTGATGAAGGCGGTCTTTTCGCGATCTATTTCGTCGACTTGTATTTGCCAATAGCCTGACTTGAGGTCCATCGACGAGAAGTACTTAGCGTTGCAGAGCTGATCCAATGCATCGTCTATCCGTGGAAGGGGGTATACGTCCTTCGTGATCTTGTTCAGACGACGATAATCGACGCAGAAACGTAGGGTTCCGTCTTTTTTCTTCACCAGGACAATAGGGGATGCCCAAGGGCTTTTCGACGGCTGGATGATGTCGTCGCGCAGCATTTCGTCGACTTGTTCTCATATAGCTTCACGTTCTCGCGGTGAAACTCGGTAAGGGCTCTGGCGCAGTGGTCGAGCGCACTCCTCGGTGATTATGCGATGCTTGGCGACTGGTGTTTGTCGAATCCTCGATGACGTCGAAAAGCAGCCTTTGTATCGTCGGAGCAGACTTCTGAGCTGCTGTTGCTTATTCACGGGGAGACTTGGATTAATGTCGTAGTTTGGTTCGGGAACCATGGTCGTCGGGGTAGATGCGGCGGAATCTGAGAAGACAAACGCGTTGCTGGTTTTCAGAATTTCCTCGATGTGCGCGATCGTCGTGCCCTTGTTGATGTGCTTGAACTCCCGGCTGAAGTTTGTCAGCAACACTTCAGTTTTCCCTCTATGCAGTCGAGCGATCCCTCTTGCGACGCAAATTTCACGATCTAGCAGTAGACGTTGGTCGCCTTCGATGACGCCTTCTACGTCAGCAGGTGTTTCGGTGCCGACCGAAATATCCATGCCGGAGCGAGGCGGGATGCTCACTTGATCTTCGAGCACACTCAAGGCGTGGTGACTACGAGGGCTCTCCGGCGGCATCGCTTTATCTTCCGACAGCGTTATTGACTTCGACTTCAGGTCGATGATTGCGCCGTGTTGGTCCAGGAAGTCAATACCGAGAATGACGTCTCGTGAACACTGTTGGAGGATAACGAACGTGGCAGGGTAAGTCCGGTCATGAATGGTTATTCTTGCCGTGCAGATTCCAGTCGGCGTGATGAGGTGTCCTCCAGCGGTCCGAATTTGAGGGCCTTCCCATACGGTCTTAACTTTCTTCAACTGGGCGGCGATGTGTCCACTCATTACGGAATAATCAGCCCCTGTGTCCACTAAGGCGGTAACTGCGTGGCCGTCCAGAAGCACCTCGAGGTCGGTGGTTCTTTGTCTGGCGTTGCAGTTAGGTCTTGGCGTCGGAACACGGCTGCATCGCGTTGACCTGTGGCTGGTATGTGACGTCGTCAGGTCGTCTTTCGTCGTTGCATTCTTTCTTTCCAGACTTCGTCGGGACGGCGGGGTGTCGTTATGTCGTCGAGGTAGTTTCTTCGGCGTCTTCGTCGGCGGCGGAAGGTCTTCGTCAGTTCGACGGACAGCAACCGCACCTCCATCGGTTGCTGCTTTTAGTTTTCCGGATGTGGGCTCGCTGACCGGCCCCGGGCTGGGCCAGTGAATGGTCGGCGCTGCGGCGACAGGTAGCGGCCTGGTGATGGCGAACGCGACGGTCGTCGAGAGCTCCACTGATTAGTCGCGAGGTACTCAGCGATATCGCGAGGGCGTTCACCTTGCTGTAGGCGCGGAGCGTTGACGGCGAAACCTCGCAGTCCCATCTTCCGGTATGGACATCGTCGGTAGACGTGACCCGCTTCTACGCAGTGGTAGCACAGCGGGCGGTGGTCAGGAGCGCGCCATACGTCTGTCTTCCTCGGGTAGCTGCGCTGGGCGACGGGTGGGCGTGCTGGCGGCGGGGGTGGTCGACGGAATTGCGGCGTTACAGGGCCCTGGCGCGGTCGCGGAGGAGGACCTTGATGGCGTGCGACGCCGGCGTAGGTCATCGCTTCTGGCTGGGGTTGCGGTAATTGAGATTGCACCTCCGAAACTCCAAGCGACCGCTGAACCTCATCTTTGATGATGTCAGCGATCGAGGCCACTTGAGGCTGCGACGACGGGAAGATCTTCTGAAGCTCCTCTCGTACGACTGCCCTGATAGCCTCGCGCAGGTCGTCGGAGGCCAGCGATTGAACGCCGGCATAGTTTGTAGAGTTGGTGCGGCGGTCGAATTGCCGGTTTCGCATCTCGAGTGTCTTCTCGATGCTAGTGGCCTCGCAAAGAAACTCGTCGACGGTCTTCGGTGGGCTTCGTACCATACCGGCGAAAAGTTCCTCCTTTACACCACGCATCAGTAGCCGGACTTTCTTTTCCTCGGACATTTCCGGGTCGGCGTGGCGGAATAGGCGGCTCATTTCTTCCGTAAAGATGGCAACGTTCTCGTTTGGTAGCTGCACTCGGGCGTCCAGCATAGCTTCAGCCCTTTCCTTGCGCACGACGCTTGTAAAGGTGCGCAGGAAGCCGCTACGGAACAGGTCCCACGTTGTCAAGGTCGATTCCCTGTTCTCAAACCAAGTTCTGGCGGCGTCTTCTAAGGCGAAGTAGACATGCCGCAGCTTGTCGTCGGAGTCCCAGTTGTTGAACGTCGCGATGGGTTCGTAGGTCTCCAGCCATGATTCCAGGTCTTCAGTCACTGCTCCATGAAAGGTTGGTGGGTCCCGAGGTTGTTGTAGGATAACGGGAGACGCTGGGGCTGCCATTGGGGTTGTCTTGACCACGATCTTCTTTGTCGTCTCAGGTAGAAGCCCGTGCCCTGGGGGCAGTCCTTGCAGTCTGCGGCTAGCACGCTGGTCTTGGGCGATGTTGGTGCTGTCCTCGGGCTTCGGGCTTGGATTGCGGCATTGCGGGGGCGTTCGGTACATGAACGCACAAGCACCTCCACCAGATGTCACGTGGTAGTGACGGTGAAGAAAGCAGCAATACGGTGGAATACAAAACTAGCTTTTATTGGGCGAACCTGTGCCCGCAAAAACAGGCTACAGTTATAGCACAACGATAGCGGCGAACACGGTCGGCGATCGTCGGAAATCTGATCAGCGGGTCAAGCGCGTCGGCTTTTAAAGAACAGTCGTCGAATGTTCCACACTAATCGTTCGGACCCGCGTGCCTTCCACAAAGTTCTACACCATTCGGGTCAGGTGACGAAATCAGATAACATAAGGTTCGGCGACAACAAACAGCGGATAGAAGCATCGATAACTTTCCAGAAACTTCGGATACATGCAGGCGCGTCCCACGCTGTGCGATTACATTTGTTAAGCGGCGAAACGTGGTTGCTCGATAAAGATAAGTACACGTGTCAATATTCATCCCATCTGATTTTTGGTTCACATCTGAAGCCATGCTATACTTCAGTTAGATTGCATATTCAGCGACTCACAATAATTCATCATGTAATTATGCAAGCTGCTCCTCAGTAGTATAACAGTGTCACCGTAATGGGAATGAAAAGCTACCATATATGACAAGAACTTTGTTGCACAAGATTTTAATGCCAATGCTCCTTGCAGTTTTATAGTCATTTGCTACACACTAGATAATATTGTAAATTTAATTTTATTTATTTGTGAAAAAGTGTAATGGAATAATTGCAACAGCACCAGGAAACTACTTCCGGGAGGAGGCCAAAATAGCTAATATAATACACCTCTGTACAGGTTTGAGACCGGTCAGGATATTGCTGCAGAACCACAAGACACACTTCGAAATAATGGGGAGCAGGCTATACATTAATAACTGTATTTAAAATATAAGCAAAGTGAGCTAGACCTGCTGCCTTCCATGAGAATATACAACACATTTCTAAATGCACTGTACTCTCAGTCAGGAACATCCATATGCTGTACGGAATGTTATCAAATGAGCTGCGGTCTTAGAATATGGCACACAAACAATTTCTTGCACAATTTATCTACATTACCACCCCCATGCATAGCTGCTCATCTGGTAACCTCTGCCATGTAAGTGCACGCGTTTTGTGCCAGAAATGCGTTTGCTGGCTAGTAATGTGGCGTATATTTCTCTTCAATCACAGTGTCCATACTTTGTGAGTTTGCACGTTTGTTCTATGTTTAACTTTCCATTCTATATTTTTGAAAAGAAGGATCCAATTGAAATTAAAGGATATTTCTACACTATAATACTGATGAAACATTATAGAATATACTTATGTTTTATTACAAGATGTGTTCTTAATTTCATGGGCATCATGGTAATCTGATTTTATGTGTTTGTCAGTATCCTTCTAAAATTATTCAGTTTGCCTTGTGACTTATCAATAAAAATCTTGACCTTTTAGGAGAAAATATTTGATGTGAATAACTCAGCGACTAGAGATTACATCCCACTCACCAAGCCTAACTGCAGAAGCTGCTAAGTGCAGTATTGCGAATCTTAATGAGAGCAGAATTCCGGGCAAGTTAGTGATCCATTACTCAAATGATATTGCGCAACAAAAAACGACACGGACGTCAGAGCACGACACACAAAGCGCAACTCAAATGATATTGCGCAACAAAAAACAACACGGACGTGAGAGGACGACACACCAAGCGACACCCCAAAATATGGACGTATCTTTTAGTACGCCAGAATAACCGGCGTATTACACGGTCATATGTACGCGAAACGCCAAGGTACCCGCCATGGTTGCTCAGTGACTATGGTGTTGGCGGCTGAGCACAAGGTCGAGGGATCGAATCCCGGCCACGGCGGCCGCATTTCGATGGGGGCGAAATGCGAAAACACCCGTGTACTTAGATTTAGGAGCACGTCAAAGAACCCCAGGTGGTCGCAATTTCCGGAGTCCTCCACTACGGCGTGCCTCATAATCAGAAAATGGTTTTGGCACGTAAAACCCCATAATTTTTTTTAAACTCCAAGGTGTCCCGCTGTCGGTGCATCGTAAAATTGTGACAAGGATCGAGCAACTCAGAGACGTCAGGGTTGATATTGCGGCGGTAGAGGATGCCGCCATGCGGCACGAACCTGCGGCACGTGCCGTCGCTGCCTCCAGATTGTACTCCGGTGATGATGGACTGTAAGGATGCATCGCAGTGTTGTTCAGCGCGCATGTCGGTCATGTCAGTCAAATCCATCGCGCAGGCCACCGGATCGTGCACAACAGGATCGGGAGGATCCATGGGCTAACGCGAGAGGCAGTCAGCGTCCTTGTGCAGGTGACCAGTCTTGTAATGGACACTAAATGAAAATTCCTGGAGCCGCAAAGCCCACCTACCAAGCCGTCAAGTCGGGTCCCGAAGAGAAGACAGCCAGCAGAGTGCGTGGTGGTATTTGACAACCGAAAACATGTGGCCGTACAAATACGGCCGGAACTTGGCCACAGCCCAAACTAAAGCCAAGCACTCCCGCTCGGTCATGGAGTACTTTCTCTCGGCAGGTGACAGCAGGCGGCTGTCGTTAGCTATCACGCACTCGGTACGAATTTGTTGTTGGGCGAAAACAGCGCCGATGCCATGGCGGCTTGCGTCAGTGTGGACTTCGGTCGGTGCAGATCGATCAAAGTTGGCAAGTATGGTAGGGGTGGTCAGAAACCTGATGAGAGCGGCGAACGCGTGAGCCTGCCCCGTGCCCCATCAGAATGGCGTGTTCTTATTGAAAAGATCTGTCAAAGGCCGAGCAACGTCGGAGAAGTTTTTGACGAAACGGCGAAAGTAAGAACACAGGCCGACGAAGTAGTGCACGTAAGAAGCAGAACGTGGCACAGGGAAACTGCGTACGGCGCGAACGTTTTCTGGATCTGGTTGGAGACCGGATGCGTCAACGAGGTGTCCCAACACGGTAATCTGATGGCGCCCCAATTGACACTTCGTGGAGTTCAGTTGAAGGGTGGCTTTTCGGAAGACCGCAAGTATTGCAGCGAGTCGGGGAAGGTGGCTGCCGAACGTGGGAGCAAAAACAACAACGTCGTCAAGGTAACAAAGACGGGTGGTCCATTTGTAGCCTCGCCGAAGAGAGTCCATCATACGTTCAAATGTCGCAGGAGCATTCCATAGGCCAAAGGGTACGACTTCGAATTGATATAAGCCATCCAGCGTGATGAAGGCCGTGTTCTCGCGGGCCATTTCATCAACTGAAATCTGCCAGTAGCCGGATCAGAGATCGATGGACGAGAAGTATTTAGCTCCGTGCAAGCAGTCCAAGGCGTCTTCGATGCGTGGTAGTGAGTAGACCTCTTTTCGCGCGATCTTGTTTAAGTGGCGATAATCGACGCAAAAACGCCAAGTACCATCTTTCTTTTTCACAAGGGTGGTAGGCGAAGCCCAAGGGTTGGCTGATGGCTCGATGACCCCTTTGTGGAGCATTTTGTCCACTTCTGATTGGATGACTCGACGTTCAGCATGCGATGCCCGATATTGACGTCGAGAAATAGTATTCGTGTCTCCAGTGTTTATACGGTGGTGAGCAACAGATGTTTGGCCTAAAGGCCTGTCGCCGAAATCAAAGATGTCGCTGTGCGATTCTAGCAGGAGACGTATGTCCATGGCCTGTGCAGAGATGAGGTCAGGTGCAATCATTTTCGTGGAGTCATCCGTTGAGGAACCAGAGCATTGAGCTGCAATTGGCGCTAAGAAGCCACTCAAGGCATTCACATTCTCAATGTCCAATTCGGAGCCACTTCAAACGCTGGCCAAGAACATGCCGGCCGGAATCACTTGAGGGCACAGGCCGAAATTCAGAAGTGGTATAACGACGTTGTTATTGGTAACCGTGACCAGCGTATGCGGAACAGCATCGCTCCGGGGCAAAAGCACGTCAATTATGGGGCGAAGCACATATACACCGTCATGAACCTGTGGGTCGGCGTTCAAAGTGACATAAGTAACCGCCTCGGGCGACAGACGCACATCGTGAAGCGAGCACAAGGGCGGTGGGGTGGTGCTCGGACCATCAGAGAGCTGGGGCAGTTCCAAGTGAAGCACGCCGGTCGCGCAGTCGATGAGAGCAGAATGAGCGGATATAAAGTCCAATCCAAGGATAATGTCGTGAGGGCAGTTGTCGATCACAGCACAGAGAACAGAAATAGGCCGGTTGGCTATAATTAAATCGCAGCACACATTCCAAGAACAACCAGCACGCCGCCATCGGCCACACGAAGCACTTGGGCATGATTACAAAGACGGCGCCGAATACAACAACACACGAAGAAGGGGACACGAGACAAGCACGTAGGCGCACCAACAACTGAGTGTTTTATTTCTTGACAGAGTAATATATAGCTGCTGTCAAAGATCAAAGAACAAGAATAAACAGGGCAGTCATCTGCATCGCACAAGGAAGCCAAGATACAAAATAACTTCTAAGTGTCACTCTCAAGATACGCCCGTTCCTTTGTCGAAAGAGAAACTGGCGCTTCACTGATACAATCAACACCACGCTTTTTGATCTCAAGCGCTTCCAATATCTCACTTGTCAGTTGATGATCAGCTCTGTTCAGAACACTGGTTCTTTCAAAATCTAGTAGAATATCCAGTAGACTAGTGTAGTATGAGTAGACTAGCATGAGTAGACTACCCATTGACAACCTGTTTCGCGTGAAGAATTCTGAAAGCGTCGTAAAATACATCGCACAGAAGGAGAACAAAATGCTATCCACCTTCTCTGTGGACATAAATGACTTGTATTACTCGATACCACAAAATGATTTGATGGAAAGCGTCAATGACTGCATCGATAAATTTGGAGCGATTGCTTTCTAGAATGACTCTGGCATAGCAGTAGGTTCCTTTTTGGAACTGCTGTCTGTATAGCTGAAGTCCACGCACATAAAATGGAACGAAGACGTGTTTCTACAGAAAGAGGGTGTCTGTATAGGTTCGTGTACAGCCCCTGTTTTAAGCGACATCTTTTTAGCTTCAAAAGACAACCTGTTAAAGCAGTGCATATCGGGGACAAATGTTATGAAGATGTTTAGATTTGTCGATGATTTTTTAGTGTTCTTAGATTGTCACAGTCCAGAATTGGAGACCCAGTCATCATTAGTATTGTCAGAGTTTAAAACAGCCTTGCATCCTCTAACCGTGACCCACGAGCTTCCGGCTGATAACTGTTTAAGATTTTTAGATTTAGAGTTCATTTTTTCATCGTGTCGTGTGTGCTGGCAGTTTAAGCCAAGGGCTAGCAAACCCATCCTCTCCTACCATTCAGCTCATTCAAAAGTAATAAAACGAGGCATCATTCAATCGTGTTTAACCAACGCACTTAACAAGTCATGCGTGCATCGGCTGCAAAGCAGCTTTCATTGTCAGGTCAGCCGCCTCAATGGGGCAAGTTATCCTCACCATGTGATCGTATCTGTTGCGGAAAAAATGCTCAAACAGCTCAAGCAACCTAGCGTTGTAAACCAGGGTCGAGCAGGCCCTTCTGAAACCAGGTGTGCCATTATTCCATATGTTCACGGCATATCTCACAATGTCAAAAAAGTAGGTAAACCAGCTGGTGTTCGTGTTATATTTTACGCTCCGAAACGTCTTGGTTTGATGTGTGCCAAAGTGAACGCAGGAAATCGGGAAAACAAACAGGTGTGCGCAAAAAAACATGGGCAGAAACATGTCGGATGTGTAAAGAAAGTAGTTTATTCGGTTCCCTTGTCGTGTGGTTCAACATATGTAGGCCAAACTGGCAGATGTCTGAATGACACATTGCATGAGCATAGATATAAGAGGGAAAACCAGCCCTCCGGTCATATAAGTGCGCATTGTGAGGCTCACAACTGCATCTCAAATTTTGATAGAACCAGTGTTCTGAACAGAGCTGATCATCTACTGACAAGGGAGATATTGGAAGCGCTTGAGATCAAAAAGCGTGGTATTGATTGTATCAGTGAAGCCTCAGTTTCTCTTTCGACAAAGGAACTGACATATCTTGAGAGCGTCACTTAGAAGTTATTCTGTATCTTGGCTACCTTGTGCGATGCAGATGACTGCCCTGTTTATTCTTGTTCTTTGATCTTTGACAGCAGTTATATATTACTCTGTCAAGAAATAAAACAGTCAGTTGTTAGTGCGCCTACGTGCTTGTCTCGTGTCCTCTTCTTCGTGTGTTGTTGTATTTGGCGCCGTCTTTGTAATCATGTTTTAACCAACTAGCCCACCAACACATGCTCAGTGGCACTTGGGCAGCTGCTGGGGTGAGGACCTTTTTTAAACGTCTACGTAGGCTAGGACTCCTCACAGACACGTGGGCCCCGGTGTCCACGAGTGCTTGGACAGGTACACCGTCTATTCAAACGTCTATTACGCTTCTCCTTGTGGGCACAGACAGAGGATTTGCTGCGGTAGTAGTCAATGCAGCACCACCTACGAGGGCAGCATTTCTTAGTTTTCCGAAAGGGTGCGGCCAAACGCCACACAGGACGAAATGCGGCGTAGCTGCGGCGAACGCGAAGATCGACGACGTGTTTGTGGTGAACGAGACTGGTGTCCGCGCGGCGATGGTGAGCGACTGTACCATGTGTTCCTAGTAGAGTTGTCGGCGCTGCTAGACTCGGCGGTGAGCGATAAATTGCGGGCATTTGCATCAAAAACGGCTTATGTTGGTCGGCGTGCGAGGTGTTGAGGCCCACGACTTGCGACAGTATCGGGCGACATGACCTATGCGTCGACAGGTGAAACAGATCGTCTGGTCGTCCACAGTTCTCCACTCAGTAGGGTAGCGATAACGCGGAGAGAAGCGTCGGGGTGGAGTGGAGCGAAAATAGTAGAACGGTGTTCGTTAGCTCTGGGATTGGCGACAGCACATACAGAATGTAAACGAACGTTTTCAAGTTCCTGGCGAACAATGGCTTGTACGAGAGGAACGGAAAAATTTGCAGTATCAGGGCTACGCGAACAGAACGCTGCGGGCGCCATCGCATCCAATTCACGTCGAACCATTCGCCCCACGTCCTCTGATGGCGATGCAGGCTACTGTGCGGGTTGATCTGCACACTTCGACGTTGCGGCAGTATTGGGAAGTCTGGCGAATAAGCCCAAGACGCGTCGGCTTCTGGCCTGCTCGAATTGGGGGCACTCTTTAATGATAGCATCAACTGTAGAGCAGCTTTTGCACATGAGCAGATTACAGGCGTCGTCAGCAATGTCCTTAAGCACGTGCCCGACCTCATCTTCTCTCGTGTCGTTATCGGCTTTACGAGAAAGTGTCAGCACGTCCTGGATGTACGAGACATAGGACTCCTTGGGGGACTGGGCACGGGTGGCCAGTTCCTGCTTTGCGGCAGTTTTAGGGCCGGCTGGCTTGCCAAAAACTCTGTCAACTTCTCTCTGCATTGGTGCCAGCTGGCTAGCTCCTATTCGTGGTTTTAGTACCACACCTTTCCTGTGCTTCTTAATTTGAACAACTGCTTACCTAGCATTAGCGTTGGGTCCCATCTGTTGATTCCACTCACGCGTTCGTACATAGCCACCCCCTATTCGACGTCGGCGCCATCGGTCCCGCAGAAAGTTCTAGGATCCTTGGGTTGCACAACCAAAACCGAAGGTGAGAGCGATCGAGCTGGCGATGGTGACGTTGGAGGCGGCAACGACATTGATCCCGCGTGCTCACCGTCATTCATGGCGCGGACGGAGATGCGACGTCCACTGAGGAGCTCTGTTTCCAGCCATGGTACCCCACACCTCCCATCAATATGTTACGGGAATGTTGCGAGTATAGAAAGACTATATTTACAATATATATACAGGGTGAGTCAGAGTAGTTAAGATGGCTGGCCACCAACAACACCCAGCAGCCAGCGTCTCCGATCTTCTTCTTCCTCGCTCTTCTTTCGTCCTTCCGTAACAATATTATTACTAAGTAATTTTATTTAAACCATTGCTTATGTTTAGCAGGAAGCTGAAGAGGCTAACTTGTCGTCATGTAACACATTGTAAGGGCTATGTCAGTGTTGTTTTATTACGCAGCGCAGCTATATATTCCCTCTGAGAAGAAACCATTGTACAATTCACTACATTCCCAAAGAAGATTACTGTTTGAAACCTCAGCGAGAAAAAGCACACACTAAAATAACTTTCTTGAAAGTGGGCCTGTGATACACAGTGCCTGCTGGTAGGTGGGTGGCAGGTATATGTTTGCAGCAAATCTGATGGTAAACTAGATTTAAATACGAATAGTGGGGCGTTGATTCATCAGTAAAATGTTCTTAGAAGATCTGGATGCGGAGATCTTCGGAAAATAACCGGGTATATATATTACTAAGTTCAGTAGAGTTTTCTTTTTTCAAGAGAACGTGAACTGGATAGAGCTGACTAGTTCAAAATACGAGTATTTGGCTATGTTGTGCCGTAATCGTATTTTATATAAGTACACTCTTTATTTCCCTGAAAATTGCATTGGGGTTTTATGCCTAAAAGATGTTGGACTTGCAGATCAGCACTTTTTCGTTCACAGGCTAGAAAAGAACACTGCACTGCTCTCAATGGTACTTATCTCTGTTCACATAAAGTCAGAATATTAGCAGTTTTGATGCAAAGAAAACATATGTTGATGGGCATCTGCTTACCTGCAATGCCAGCGTTTATCCAGTTTTGAATAAACAGTATTTTATGTTGAAGCTTAGACTGTCCTTATTATATAGCTTTCACTCTGAACGTTTTGTAAGATATGTAGGCTCAATAAAATAACATTACCAACATATTCCTTGAGACTTGTTGGAGTGCGATCTAATGTTCCTATCGAGATGAATGAAAGACGCATTTGCCTGGCGTGCCTAGAATACTCAGTTTGCTCCAAAGTTATCAGGTCAAAATTTCGGAATGGCGCACAAGTGAAATACCTTCGAGCGCATGTTATGCACGCCGTCCTAGTACCAAAAACACAATATTCGCGCCGCAACCAACCCCACGTGTTGACAAGAGCAACGTTTTTATACTTCTTTTTCGTGAACATGTTATCTAGTTAGCTCTCTTGATGCGCTATGTATGCGATTAGGTGGAAAAGCAGTTCACAAGCGTTAGAAAAGCACCCGCGGTCGATCGGCGATACTCTAGGCATGTCGCCAGCAAAAACACAGCGTGGCTTCGGCGATTAGATTTGGTTGCTTGAGAGGAAAGTTCGCGAACCTACGCGCCATTCTGCTGCCTTTGGTAGCATATACAGTAACTCTAGGCGCGCAAGCCTTGCAGCGCCACGCTTGCAGTGTGCTGAACTGCAGGACGGCACGCCGGTGTCCGGAAGGAGCAATTCTGCTCCCTAGATGTTCTCCCCCTATGCCACAATGCAACACCTTGGTTCCATGAGCACCCACGGGTGGCGCTGCATGTACCGGCAGCCACACGCGCTACGAGTGTACTATTTCATTGCGTGAGCACAGTACATCCTGTGGCCCAAGGCAATTCTGTCTGCTATGGTGGCTCTGTGGCTTTGGCATTTTGCCGCTGAATGCGAGGCCGCAGGTTAGGTTCCCATTCTCTGCAGCCGCATATTGCTTTGGGCGAAACTAACAAAAAAGTAAACTTCCGATAGAGCCCATCTACAACGCCTGTCTAAATTCTGCGAGAGCATATGCACGGCATGAACACAATTTAGTATGCTTCCACTACATTATTGCTCCGTTCCTCTGTCTGTATAGTCTCTTTTTTTTTTTTGCTAATCTTCCAATTCTCTCTTCATTTTGCAGATTCTAGTTCTTTAGACGATTTACACATAGCCACTTGCGATGGATGTCGCGGTCAATTGAAATACCAAAACATCTAGTGTCACGTCCAGCCGAGTGACGTTAATAATCACGCTGTGCGAGCGTAGTCCTGTAACAAGTGTCGCGTGCCTCTTGTCAGCAGTTAGCACAGCACTCAACAAAGCTACTCGTTTACCATGATCCAAGCCCGGGTGCGGTCCCTCATAGGGGACTAAATCTTGAGCGTAAATTTTTATGTGGCCGCTATTTTAAAGCCAGACAGATACGCAGCCAGCCAGGCGAAAGTGAATAGTGGTAAGAAAATAATGCTCTCCCATTACAATACATGGTGAAAAAAACAGCGCACCCTTAGACGGAAAAGAAAGAACAGACCCTTTGTTAGTTTGTGTAAAGTTGCGCTGTTTTTCCACCATGAATCTATGCCAACCCGCCCAATTGTTGGGTCTCCGTGTACATAGATTTAAGTGCACATAGACAAACCCTGGACAGGCAAATTGAATATGAAACTATCAAAGATGACATCTCATAGTGATGTTGCTTTGCATTCGACTACTTCCTCGGCTTCACCTTCACCCACCGTCAAAGGAACGCAAAACTTTGCCCATCATCACCACCACTTGGCATCGTACTCACGGCTATATGCCGTTCGGTACCAAATATACCCCCCCCCCCCCTGAGATACATGTTTTTGCTTGGAAATGTGTGTGGAGGTTTTGCGTGGCAGATACTGGGCATTTCTGTTAGACTATAAAGATTTTTTGAAGGTAACTTGAGGCCGATGGCATAATCCTAGTCCTTGAGATGGACTAATCAGCGAGGCGGATATTACTTGCACAATAAATTAAGATACGTAATCGGCACATAAAGAAAATTAGCTAGTTGAGTTTTTAATTAATGATTTTGCATGACATATTGCGGTTTACAAATTGTAGCCAGTTGCTTTGCAAGGCATATTCACTTAGAATGAATTGTGGAGATGCCACCGGTATTGAGATATGTGCCAGCAAACATGCAGTGAAAATTCACGGTTCCACTTATTTCTTTAGGAAAACGTGGTTTTATGTATTAAAGCACAAAAATAGCTACAATGTTCATGTATTTTATCGTTAATCTTGAGAATGAACTTCTTGAAATTGGAGTCACCCAAAAAAATTAATTCCATTTGAATATGGCTTGCGAGTGCACCGAATATTCGTAAGTGGTGATATGTGTCATTCAAAACTTCAATATTTAGTTTTTGTTAATAAGTAGGTTTACTTATTTTCACTCGGTATGTTGGTGATGGCCACCTTTTGAGTAACAGAACTGAAGAAATTGGTGTGGTCGTCTGTGAAAATCTGCTGTTGTTCGTGTGGTAAAGTTATTCAGCTGGAGAAGAACTGGTGGGGTCTGCCTATATATATATATATATATATATATATATATATATATATATATATATATATATATATGTTGCCGGCTTTGTTGGGTTTCTTGCGCAAATTTACTGTAAATTACTGCTTTTAACAATGCCTTTGTTTAATAGCTCAGTGAGCTTACCATGAATAGCCAACTTATCTGTGTGTGTCTCTAAATGTTACTACCTAGAAGTTATAGCTATTTGCTAGCTGTTTCATAGCTATTGTTTTCTGAGATGCCGATTGGTGAGGGCTACCATATCTTGAATATTCATACTGCCATCTTTCAAAAATGATTGAATAATTCAATTCAGACACGCACTCACTCCCATGATTTTCCTTTGCAAATGCATCAAACTAAACTTCTTTTTTATTTTCATTGTTAGGTACTATTGAGTTGCTATCAACCCTTGGGGACACTATGAATCTAAGGCCGCTTATCTTCATTATGCAATCCATTATTTACTTTACCATGAAAAATTTTTGCGTGGAGTGCAGCGGGGAAATTTCGTTTTTATCCTATTTTGTTTATTTTGAGCTGCCTGATCGTTTGAGGCTTCTCTGACTAAATCAGTGGAGCGGACTAGAACTTCCGGCTGATGTATGAAGGCGATAGCGTTAAGAGCCCCGTGTCGCAGACAATCCAGCGTCGGCTTGTGGCGCCCAGCGTCGGACGTCGTTTCGGCAAACATAAACTCGAGCTACACATACCAAGGCCCTCCATGTGGTGCAAGAAAGTTACCGAACTGAATGTTTCAAGCTCAACTACGTACAAAACTCCTAAAGTACGACTTACACACAATGTACAAACGTAGTACCGTCATTTCATTTATTTACTCTCAAGGCCGTACAGGCATTATAGACAGGAGAGGCAACAGTAAAAGGAAAAGAAAAAATGGTTAAAGAGGCAGCACATCATCGCAGATAGCCGATTTCAAAACATCATGAACTGTGATAGCGATGATGGAGGCGGTAAGGCAATTCCAGTCTTGACTTGTTTTCGAAATGAAGGCTGCGAGGTATCCATTGCTCTTACAATGAGGCATCCGAACCTTCATTTGATGATCAATACGGGATTACAAACTGCTTGGAAGGGAAAAAAGGGTAATTTTTAGGTCATTATTAGTGTAGTATATTTTATGAAACAGAACTAAGCGGGAAATTTGACGTCTAGTAGAAAAGAGAGGTAGGTCAAGCTGGTTGCTTCGTGCTAGAAACGCTGGCTAAGCTATAGTAGTTGGAGAGGATAAACCTAGCTGAGTGTTTTTGAACTGATTCTAACGACTGTATTAGTGAGCTTGTGTCTGGCTCCCATATGGGTGAAGGATACTGAAGTTTTGAACGCACGAGCGTTTTTTGTAGTAATAGATTCAATGGAGCAGGATCGAGGCGAAAATTCCGGCGAAGAAAACCAAGGGTACTTTTATCTTTGTGAATAACGTGGTTGAAATGTTTCTGCCAAGACAGCGTTTTCGTTATATGGACGCGTAGATACTTGTAGCTGTCGACGAACTGTAGAGGGCAACCGTTAAGATTATAGACTTGAGAAGAGGACTGGTCAATTTTTTTTAGATGATCTCATCGCTTTACATTAGTTAATGTTTAGTTTCATAAGCCATGTGTCACACCAAAAGGAAGTTTTATTAAGTCCAGATTGAAGAACAGCGAAGTCAGACTCATTAGAAATTACGTTGTACAGAACACAGTCATCTGCAAAGAGCCTTATAGAATCAGAGAATCAGGCAGGTCAGAAATAATAATTATAGAACAAAGAGGGCCAAGAACTGACCAATTAGAAACACCACATGTTACACAGCATGATTTGGAGTCATGATCATTAACGAAGCATACTGTCTTCTATTCTGCAAGAAACATTCAATCCATTAAGTAAGCTGCAATTAAGATAGAGGTCGCTAAGTTTCAGTAATAGTAGTCGAGCCATCCCGAAGTCACGGAAGATGCCGTCAATCACTGAAGCTCGAACTAAAGGAGAAGACAAATCATTAGTAGAGGTTGGTAATTGAGTCTCCCACGAAAAATGTTTACGAAAACGATGCTCCTCTTACGTAAGAAAGTTATTAGACTCAAGAAAACTAACAATGTCACAGTAGATTATGTGCTCTAATAACTTGCACTGAATGGAAATAAAGGAGAACGGGTGATAACTTAAAGGGTTATGAATATCCCCAGACTTGTGCACTGGAATCACCTTCGCCGTCTTACAGTCGTCCGGCAGTGTGGAACTCAACAAAGACTGAGTAAAAATATGTGACAAGAAAGCAGATGAATGTGCTACAGTACTCTTAAGGAATTTGTAAATTATGTTATGAACACCCGCCGATGAGTAGAGTTTACCTTTTTTAATCAAATTGCATATGCCATCAATGTCGATCGACATCGGCTCCACCTCAAGGTACGTGAAGGCACGTGCGGACGATGAGGTATCTCTCTGGGGGTCAGAAAAAGATAGCGAAAATGTATTGTTAAAAGCCGTTGCAGGAAATCCGGAGCAGGAAATCCAGCGTTAGTTTTCAGAACCATTTCTTTAGGATTGTGTACGTTGATAACATTCCAAAACTTCCTAGGATCAGTTGTGAGCAGATGAGGGAATGTTTCAGGAAAAAAAGTAGTACTTGACTGAACGCACGGTAATTTTATATTCAAATGAGATAGCTCCGTAGGCAGCATTGGCTGTACAGACTGTAATTTACGTATACGAGAAAACATAATTCTGTTATGCAAAAACTCACACAAACCTCTCTTCCAGCGTTTATACCTTTCATAGACTGGCCACGGCATCCACCATTTGCGCCGGCGGGCGCGCGAATAACTCACAGGCCACGAAGCGGCGCGCGCGGTTTCTTGTAACATCTCCAGATGACGCTCGCCTCCACCGCGTCGCGGCCCACGCAAGAGGCACGCGTTTCCACCAGAAAGCCCACCTTCGTGCATAGTGTTCAACGTCAAGGTTTCCCGTAGACATTACGGTTACATACGCTGCCGTTGCCGGGAAGCGTGAGAAGCAGTCAAGGATCTTTGAATGCTGTTGCGTTCCACTCTTAAAGGCGAAGTTTAAGCGTACTATGAATTTTTCTTCCTCACTAGATGCCGGTATCGATGGACAACATGAATGGTTCCCGATTGCGTCAGGCGCTTTTTCTCGCAATGCTTGCCAGCGAAAGCTCTGAATCATGGCATGAAAATCACATTTGAACAACTTATGCCAATTCCTCGCAGAATTACAGTTAAAATGTGCAAGTTTGCAAGCTCCTTGTAGCATGCTGAGTATGGCAGACGACTTTCACATATGATGAAAAACTGATTTGAGAACTTTCCAGCAGTTATTTGTAAAGAACATAATTACAACGAAGGCGCCAAATAACACAACGGACAAAGGAAGGCGACATGGCACAACCACGTAGGTGCGTTTTTTATTCGCGAGTGAAGCAAGGAAAAGAGCTCATCAAACTAGAGATGAAGTCACTGAGCACGTTTTGATGGGCGAGTTGATTATACAAGATTACAATGAAAGCGCCGGATGTCCCATGTCGCCTTCCATCGTCCGTTGTGTTATTTGACGCCTTCGTTGTAATCATGTATAACCAATTCGCCCATAAATACGTGCTCAAGAACATATAAACTTGTGACTGCAAACTTCAAAGCAGAATTCAAACAAGAGTTAAAATGAGATACTGGCTTATAAAGAGGAGGAATCATGTCTGATTTTGGCAGATATTGCCTTAATATGCTCTGCTTGACTTCGAGCAACAACTTTCTACTCTGTGGGTATGAGGGGCTTGTTTGATTTTGTCTTGTGTAGTCGGTAATATGCATGTGGCACTGTAGTTGTAGTGGGTAATATGCATGTGGCACTGTGTGGACTGCCACCGCTGCGGCGCGAGACACGAGCGCGGGTTGTTGATGTGTAGTAGTAGTACTGTAGTACTCTCCTGTACTACTCTCCTATAGTACTCATTAAGAAAAAAGATGGCTCGATTCGTTTCTGTGTGGACTATCGTCGCCTCAACAAGATTACACGAAAAGATGTCTATCTTCTACCGCGCATAGATGACGCCCTGGATTGTCTTCATGGTGCCGAATTCTTTTCTTCTTTGGACTTGCGATCGGGCTATTGGCAAGTGCCAGTGGATGAATCCGACCGCTCGAAGACACATTTTATTACGCCTGATGGCCTGTATGAGTTTCCAGTAATGCCATTCGGCCTCTGCAATGCACCCGCGACATTCGAAAGGATGGTGGACAATCTTCTACGAGGCCTCAAATGGAAGACGTGCTTGTGTTATTTAGACGACGTGGTAGTTTTCGCCCCTGATTTCACCACTCACCTCTCTCGTCTACGCGAAGTCCTTACTTGCCTTACCACCGCCGGCCTTCAACTTAACTTGAAAAAGTGCCGCTTCGGAGCCCGCCAGCTGACCATACTTGGCCATGTCGTGTCCAAAGACGGCGTCCTTCCCGACCCTGACAAACTTCGTGCTGTCGCAGAATTTCCGCGGCCGACTACAGGGAAAGAGCTCCGCAGTTTCGTCGGTCTTTGCTCTTATTTTCGCCGCTTTGTGCGCAATTTTGCCTGCATCATCGCTCCCCTGACGAAGCTCCTGGCTGGCTCTGGTGACCTTCGCGACTGGACTCCGGCATGTGACCAAGCCTTCACCACTTTGCGTCGTCGGCTTACCTCACCGCCTGTTCTACGCCACTACGACCCGAGTGCACCGACTGAAGTTCATACCGACGCCAGCGGCGTTGGTCTTGGGGCCGTCCTTGCACAACGGAAGCCTGGCTTTCCAGAATATGTGGTTGCATATGCGAGTCGTGCTCTCACGAAGGCAGAATCCAATTATTCTGTCACGGAAAAAGAATTTTTAGCTATAGTTTGGGCCTTAAACAAATTTCGCCCTTACTTGTATGGCCGTCCGTTCGACGTTGTGACAGACCACCACGCGCTCTGCTGGCGTGCGTCACTGAAAGACCCGTCGGGGCGTCTTGGACGTTGGGCTCTTCGGATCTAAGAATTTGACATTCGCGTCATTTATCGATCCGGGCGCCAACATTTTGATGCAGATGCGCTCTCCCGTGCGCCCATGCGATCCGACGAAAGGCCACCTTCATCCATAGAGTGCCCGGTTGCTACGCTTGCTGTTACTGACATGCCGTATGAACAGAGAAAAGATCCGTGGATTGTGTCTCTCAATTGCATTCTTAGCAGTCGTTCAACGCCTACATGCCCTCGAGCCATTCGTCGCCAAGCCGCCCACTTCGTGCTACGGGACGCCATCTTGTACCGCCGAAACTATCAGCCCGACGGTCGCAAATGGCTGCTAGTCATCCCTCGCCATTTGCGTTCCGACGTATGCACGTATTTCCATGCAGACCCACAACAAGCTCATGCTGGCGTCCTGAAAACCTACAAGCGGCTCCGCCAGCGGTACTACTGGCGCGGCATGTATTCTTATGTCCGCAAATACATTCGGTCATGTGCAGCCTGTCAGCGACGCAAGACATCTTCTCATACGACAGGCCCTCTGCAACCTTTACCGTGTCCTGCACGTCCTTTTGATCGGGTTGGCATCGACCTTTATGGGCCTCTTCCATGCAGTGCTACCGGAAATCGTTGGATAATTGTCGCAGTAGACCACCTCACAAGATATGCTGAAACTGCTGCACTTGCTTCGGCTGCTGCTCGCGACGTCGCCGCATTCATCTTACGGCATTTCGTCTTACGGCACGGCGCACCGCGAGAACTGCTCAGTGACCGAGGCCGTGTCTTCTTGTCCAAAGTTATTAATGAGCTACTCGCCGCGTGCCGCACTATTCACCGCACCACTATGGCGTATCACCCACAAACTAACGGTCTAACGGAACGATTCAACCGCACCCTTGGGGACATGCTCACCATGTATGTTGCGTCGGATCATTCCAATTGGGACGATGTCCTCCCTTTTGTAACGTACGCATACAATACCGCCGTTCAGGCTACCACAGGCTTCTCACCATTTTTCCTTCTTTATGGGCGTGAACCATCCACTACCCTCGACACCGTACTACCATATCACCCGGATGCCTCTGAATTCACCCCTCTTTCCGAAGTTGCTCGCCATGCTGAAGAGTGCCGCCAACTGGCTCGCTCGTTCACGTCGGATACCCAAGGAATCCACAAAGATCGCCACGACAACGATCAGCCCACACAGTCCTTCGCCGTGGACTCTCACGTCTGGCTTCGGCTGCCCTTCCAAGCTCCAGGCCTTAGCCCAAAGCTTGCTCCGAAATATCAAGGTCCGTACCGGATCGTCGCGTGTACTTCGCCTGTGAATTATGTGGTTGAACCGGTGACGCCATCTTCGGACAAACGCCGCCGTGGCCGCGAGACTGTTCACGTCAGCCGCCTGAAGCCGTACCACGACCCCCTTATCGTATCATCGCCTTAGGTCGCCAGGATGGCTCCTCTTCGCCCCGAGGGAAGTTGTAGTGCGTAATTTGCATGTGGCACTGTAGTTGTAGTGGGTAATATGCATGTGGCACTGTGCGGACTGCCACCGCTGCGGCGCGAGACACGAGCGCGGGTTGTTGATGCGAAGCGCTAGGACTCGTGATCTAGAGCTACCTGCGGTCCCTCGAACGAGCTACAATAGCCCCCATTTCACTTGTTATATTTCTTTATAGCTTAATATTTGCTTTACATGCAATTTTACACTGTCTCTGTGCAAAATATCAGTTAATAGTTAAGCTAAGTGTAGTTAACTTTTTGAACCGTTCAATAGAGCACACAATGCTGGATCGCATGAATGTGTCTTCTGACAAGTTGAGTAAAGAATAAAAATAATAAGAAAGAACTGCCCAGTGGTGATCACCTCTGGCAAACTCTTTAGCATTACAGAAGAATATTTTGGTTCCTACAAGTACAAGTACATCAAGTACATACTGCACTTCACTGCTGGCCAAAAGAACTCTGTACTTGCAGATGGCTTTCTGTAGCAATGAAGGGAAAGCTTTGTGGGTGAATGTATAGTGGGTTCCACCAAGTACGGACGCGAGCACAAGTAAAAGCAACGGACAGGACAACGGTGGACTTACAACTGAGGTTTATTGGGAATACAGACCACAAATCTCTGCCAGGCATGCACCGAAGACCTAGAACAATAACAAGGTTTATAATCGAAGATAAACAAAAACACAAACAGATAAAAAAACGCCTAGTCACACACCTTCCCGAAAAGGGCAACAACACTTGGATTAACATCCCATATTAAAAAATTGAAGTTCTTTATCATATAGATGGACCGAAGGTTGACTCACACGTGTACGCGCACCGAGCTTTTTGATGTAGAACGCTTCGCTTATTTCTCTTTCCAGTTTACTGCGCTCTCTTCCCACATTCGATGCACTATCAAAACCTTGTCGGGATTTGTGCTTTTTGCAATGCAAATTCAAGTTCCCGCTTGTCCCTTTAGATAGCAAATGACGATGCTCACGCATGCGACTATTCATGCAACGACCTGTATGGCCAACATAGGACATTCTACAAGAGAGGTATATGATACACGACCGAAGATGCGCACGTTTTGTGTAAAAAAGTGGTGAGCTTTTTTCCGCAGCAAATACTCGCATCTTTATTCTCTCCTGTGATGCTTTTGTACAACCTATCCAGTTTTCTCGTTGCCAAAAACACTAGCGTGATGCTATTCTTAGTGGGCACCCTGTTGAGATTGTGAGACAGGCCATGCCGATACAGCATCACTGCGACTGTCTTTTGCAGCGAAGCTGTACGCCTCTACCATCCAAGAAACCTTTCGTGTCGTTGTTGGCATGGTAAGCAAAAAACTCCCCATACGTGCGCCGATCCGGATGATTGTGAAATCCCGGCCCGACCCATGGCGGAGGTGAAGCAGGCATTAAGCACTCCCCATGCGTGGCCCAGTCCCGAAGATAGTGCAATGCCGGGCGGACCCGCGGCGGAGGTGCAGTTCGCCATTAAGGGGCCCATATACACAGCTTCGCTGGTCATCCTTCTTCAAAAAGTGGAAGGGCACCGAGTTTTCCTTTTGGAAGATTCATTGGATCCGCGGTTTCCGTAGGTTTCTTTTACGTCATCTTTCTAAATAAGTTTTCATCCAGAGCCATCAAACGTGAGGGCGGGTACCCTGCCGACATTAACCTCTGCTTCTGGTCTTCGAAGCTCTCCTGCAAAGAGTGAGTACAGCTCCTGTTAAGAGCATTCGTGAAAGATAAGGAAGCTATTCTTCGTTTTATTAATTTGGAGTGGGACGATTCGTAAGGGAAGAGCGATTTTTTCGATCTAGGGCAATAACGCCCCAGATAAAAAAGAATATACGGCAAAGGCCCCGATGGTGTAAAAGGACAGGGCTCTTTCTGAAGGAGTAGACTGCCTGCTGAGGTGGCACGTAAAAAACGTGGACATGACGACAAAATTCTCAGACAAGTCATTCAGCACTTCAACAATGGGAAGTTGAACCTTGTACAATCCGACAAAGAAGGTCGTTTTGTCGTGCTTCCAAGGGTTCTCTCTCAAGAAAAAGCAGTCCTTGCCACTGATAAAATTTTTCAGCCGGCGGATGTGTCGCCCAAAAGGTCGAAGGCTCTAGCAATAAAACTCCTCAAGAAACTGAAGCTTGAGGCATTAGACAAAGCCGTAAAACGAGGTAAGGAAGATGTGCTACGTGTCTTTGGGTGGCTAAAACTCACAAGCCAGAGGTCCCGTTTCTACTATCGTCACAGGAGGAGGCTCATGGCAGGTAGTGGTTAGCGCGTGCCTGTAGAGTACGTTGAAAACTCTGAATCCTTGGAATCGTTTTGGCGTCCTGAGCTCCTTGGAAGTGGTGGGCTCGCTAAAGTCAAGCGAGATTTGTGGCAATGCTGCTGTGTCTGTTGATATTGAGGAACTGTTGAATTCTATCCCACACGAGGACCTGTTTACAGCTTTACGGTATCTCATTGAAGAAAGAGGGGAAGTAGCTTTCATGAATTCATGCGCTTTGTAACTTGAGCTTTTATGGAACTTCTTCAAGTTTTACCTGTCAACCAGTGTAGTGCCCTTCAACAAGGACGTCTACATCCTGACAAAGGGTACTTGCATTGGATCTAAGGTTGCTCCTGTACTGTGTCCCATTTTTTATCGGAGTTGGACAGTAATGTAATTCACAGGCGGCAGGACAAACGTATTGTGTGAATGTTTAGGTATGTTGATGATATTTTAGTGTTTGCCAGGCTGAATCCCGATGATAGCCTTGAAAAAAAATGCGGGAAGGATTTTAACGTGTTTCGATAAGTCTTCCCGGGATCTTAAGTTCACGTTTGGACTGTGCAAAGAAAACTTGATCAGGTTTTTTTATTTCGAAATTAAGTTTCAATGTGAGTGTCATGTGCGTTGCCGTTATTGCCCTAGATTCAAAAATCACTCCTCCCGTACGGATCATTTCACTCCAAGTTAATAAAACGAGCATAGCTTATGTTTCACGACTGCTCTTAACAAGAGGTGTACCCACTCTTTGCAGGATAGTTTTGAAGGCTAGAAGACGAGGTTAATGTAGACCTGTCAGACACTCTTAAGAGGGTGGCCACTAGGAATAGCATCACGGTAGTGTTTTCGGCGTCGAGCAAACTGGATAGATTGTGCAAAAGCATCACAGTAGAGATGAAAGATGCGAGTATTGGCTGTGGAAAAAAGCAATTCAGTTTTTTAACAAGAGCTGTGCATCTTCGGTCGTGTATCACATACCTCTTTCCTGTGGACTGTCCTATGTTGGCCAGGCATGTCGTTGCATGAATGATCCATGCGTGAGCATCACTATTTGCTACCTACAGATACAGGAGAAATTTGCAGTTGCATTGCAAAAAGCAGGAAGGTCGACCATTTTTTGATAGTGCATCCATTGTGCGGAGAGCGCAGTAAACAGGAAAGAGGAATAAGCGAAGCGTTCCGCATCAAAGTGTTGGGTGCACATTTATGTGTGAGTTAACCTTCGGTCCATATCAATGACGAACTTCAACTTTTAAATCTGTTATGTTAATCGAAGTGTTGTTGCTCTTGTCGGGAAAGGGTGTGACAGGCTTTTCTGTGTATGTGGCACTTTTTGTTGTTCTTTGACTATAAACTTTGTTATTGTTTTTGGTTTTCTATGCATGCGTGGCGGATATTTGTGGAATGTATTCGCAATAAACTTCAGTTGTAAGTGCAGCGCTGTTCAGTCCGTTGCTGTGACTTGTGCTCGCGTCTGTACTTGCTGGAACACCGTTTACGCACCAACTGGCCCAGCAAACCACACTACTAAACTTTGTTGGTGAATTGCCGAAACGTGAGAGCATTCCTGGAAAGAAAGTCTCCTAGCCTCGCTAGCCTTTAAGGTGGGGGTGACGAAATATTAACATCTTGCTTACTACAGCATTTCTTTTAAATCTAGACAATGTAAACCACTCAGAACATTATTTGAATTTTTTTTGCCTTACTCTCCCACAGTTTTGCATTGCGAAAGTGTCTAAAAATACTAGCAAGTTAAGTTCATTCAATATCGGCTGCAAAAAACTGGGACACAGGGTGCTGTCAAATACCGCGGGAGTGCTCGGTGCCATAACACATTAGCAGTAGCTACTCTGCTCCTGAAGCTTTTTCCTCAGTGCCGCATGAAGTTATCCATGAATAAGGCTGTCTTAGTCTAATTGCCAGTAGTCCTTTTGTGTACGTCCTCTGGGTGTGATCCATGGATGCACCCTCTCTCACTTGTGCATGTGCACGATTGATGTATGCAAAGCACACGAGGGTTTCGTGTAGACTGGACAGGGATTTCGGGAGGTGGCTCTAGACTCTGATCAGGCATAGACAGCGGTGGATTTGCTGAAGGACGGCCTCAGAGAGCTCACCCTGGGCCCGGCGGACGCAGTGGCTGCCGCCCAGCCACCTGAGGCCTCTGCCCCGGCTGCGGTGGCCACTACCACATCCAAATGTAAGGGTGCCAAGAAGGGCTAAGGAAAGAACGCGAAGGTAGGTCTCCATTAGTACTTTCCCTTTGCTCAATGGACCAGAGCTCAAAGCGGCCCTGCAATGGACAACTTTGTTAAAGAAGTACCGACTAAACATTTTCTTTCTTTTTTTACTGATAGCTGTCAAGCTACCCACATGTTTAGATCATTTTTAGTGATGGAGCTTTTATGATCGTGGCATACAACATTACTCATTGTCATTATTTTAATATCTGTACATTCTACGCACTTTACAGCGATGAGCTTTAAGCCCTTTTGCAGCCAAGTCACCCATCCATCTCATTCACAGACCATTGACACGACTGCATGGCGCTCTTTGGCAATATCAGGCCCTTGCGCCACTAAACACCATGCATCATCATCATCAGCTGTCAAGCCTAATTATGCCTTGAAGCCTCAATTCGCCAACAGGGTAATGACTAATTACGTTACCGTTTAATGTGATCAGTTATAAACGCGCACCAAGTGCAGTGCTGTTTTAAACATGAAAAAGCAGACTATTCACATCACATGCAACCTGATGTGGTGGTCCCATGGTACTATGCACTGTCTCACAACTTGCAGCACTGCCAAATGTACGAGGTGTACATAAGCAATATTCTTGTCTAGTGGAATATTGTTTCATGCATAACTATCTGATTATTGCGGGGATAATAGAGCTTTATATTTTCCAGGTATATGATACGTTACGTAGATACATGGCATGTTAGGCACCTTGCGCATGCACGCCGTATACTGTGATTTACTTTGGCGATTGCCACTGGTACCCCCACTCTAACCATGAATACATAGCAACATGGCAGCGCCCCTACTGCCCAGGCCAGACACTTCGATCTGAATTCACGCTTGTTACTGGCTTTCTGCATTTACAGCAGGGAATACATGGCCAATCCATCATCACTTAGTCTCATCTCAGGCTGAGCGCAAAAGATGAGCCATATTTCCTCGTTATCGTTGAGATCAGCTGTTTGTTTTGACGCTGATAGGACTACAGAGGTGGTTCTGAGCCGTAAAAGTGCTTTGATTTGCAGTTAGCCGGTGGCACCGGGACATTAGCACCAGTAATGCAGTGACTATGTGCAATCCTATAGAGGCCTAATTCAATATAAAGGAGCGCCACCTGAACATTAAATATGCACCAACAAATCCAGCTAGAAGTACTGCAGAAAGCCTACTTGTTCACAGCAGGATTAACTTACTGCTCCGCTCTAGTATGATACACGATGACAGTGGCAAGCAAATGCCAAAAGAATGTGGAGCAGACGATCTGGCTTGCATAAATAATTATAAGGGTGTTCGCCCTTACTACTGGCTAAGGAGGCTGCAAGGAACTGCTCATAAAGTCTACAGATGAAGCGAAGCTCCACTGTCACATTCATGTAAACGCAACTTATGGGGACAGTGCCAAAATATTTGTTGGGTCAGTCCACTAATCATGCAGCTTGTGTCGACAGAATGGTCAGGCAGACGCTGAGCAGACACGACACAAATAACACATCTTGAGTATTAGGTCTTCCTATTAGTTCAATAGTCCTGCAGCTTCCACATTGCTGCAAGTAACTACTGAGATGGAGCATAGAAATCATGGCGCGTACACAAACCACGACAGTGCTACTAAAAGTTTCTTTCACATGACCATCTTAAGACAGTACACATTAGAGAAACTGCAAACGGTTCCTCGGCATACTTGGGCAACACCAGATCTGTGCGCATCAGTCTCTTTCTGAGTGGGCGCGTTAACACTTCCCGTCAAAGTGCCCCACGCAACGGGACTGTTGAACCATGTCGAATTCGACAAGCGCAAACATAAGCTTGCCGAAGCCGCAAAGAGAGTTCGCGTCTAGGGCGGCACGGTTCCGAGCAGCCTGGCATGCGTCGGCGTTTTGTGCTGCAAGACTTCACGCATCGGTTTCCACTTGGATTACATGGGTTTCGACTGCAGTTCAGTATACCAAATTTTTTACTGATTTTGGATTGTGCATTTTAATGGTTAGCATCTTTTCTTGGTGCATTTTCTTTCCCTGAACGTATGCACAGTTCTATTGCACTTATTCAGGGTGCAGAGAAATGAATGAGCTTATGTAGGCACGCAATGAGCGTGACAGGTAACAAGGAAAGGTAATCTTGGTCTCGCAGGGAATCTGGTGGAGAAACAAGATTGTGACTGCTGCGAAAAAAGGATATTGGGAAACTAGTATTGGAAGTACGCTTACTTACTGATGTGTGCCTCTACTGCAGCTCGTGCCTACACCTGATATCATTAGAAAAACATGCTCACCTCATTCACAGTCATGCAAGTTTGGTAGTGGTGCATCAATATTGTCATGGTGGTGATCCTATGGTCAAAGAATTGTGAAGGCGGCCCAAAACATCAGTGAAGATGCGGGGGGACAAGAAGCAAGAGCTCAGTTCCGCTAAGACAGCCGTTGTAGTGGTGTAAGGTGTCGTTGTGTGGCTGTGTGGCCTCACATCTACAGGGAAGGGTCACGGTTGAGGCTATCTTTACCAGGCCGGAAAATGACTCGCATCGCTATTCGGCAGATACGTGCGCGAAGCCTTTAATGGAGAGAACAGATATTTCATGCTCATATTCCAGTTTATCGGTATATCGACGCGGTATCGAGACACGTGGTCGGAGTCTTGTCGAAGACATCCAGATCTGTAGAACATAGAAAATGTGTATTCTTGAAAGGGTAGTGCTCTAGCTAAAGCGACGAGTGCGGTCCTTGAGTGAGGAAAGCCAGTAAAGTACATGGTGGTCTGTAATAGCTGAGAAGTGCCTGCCATACAGGTACGGTCGAAAGTTTGCGATAGGTCAGACGAAAGCTAAGCTAAGCACTCGCGTTCCGCGATGGAGTAATTTTGCTCCGACGGCTACAGAAGGTGGTATGTGTAGGCGACCGTGCGTTGTAGGCCGTGCTGCTGTTCTTTGAATACAGTACCTATAGTCGTGGCCACTGCCAGAGGTATGAACGTCTGTGCTGGCGGACGGGTCGAAATGTGCGAGGACAGGTGAGTTCGTTAGGATGGAAACGAGGTATGAAGTGTCCACTTGTTCATGACACCAAGTGAAACGAATTCCTTCTTGACAGGTGTACTGAGGCAGGTGTACTTCCACGAAGTTCTGGAAAAAATGGCGCAAGTGCGACCATAGGCCAAGAAAACTGCGGACGTCCTTGACGGACCGTGGAGTAGAGAACTGACTAACCATGTAAACTATGGCAGGGTCTGGCTGCACGTCTGCAGCAGCAACAAAGTGGACGATTACGCAGATTCGACGTTGCCCAAAGTGACATTTCGACCAGACCAGCTGAAGTCGCGGACGCCAAAAAACGTCAAGCACAGAGGACAGGCGAGTGAGGTAGTTTTCAAGAGTAATTAAAAAATTATACCATCATCCAGGAAACAAATGCATATGAACCACTTGATGCCTCGAAGACGAAGGCCATCATGCACTAGAAAGTAGGAGGAGCATTACATAGGCCAAAAGGCATCACTTTAAATTGATAGAGGCCATCAGGATTCACAAAGGCAGTGCTCTCTTAGTCTTGGCCATTTACAGCAATTTGCCAGTATCGTGAGCGCAGGTCGATTGAAGAAAATATCTGGCGCCGTGCAAGCAGTCCAGTGCATCATCAAAATGCGGGAGGCGATAGAAATCCTTATTGGTAATCTGGGGCGCTATAACGTAAAACTATTCCAAACTTTTCTATTCCAATTCTGCTATCAGCCCTCCACGATTGGTCAAAGACATTTTCGACCACCCCCACTTCACCTGTCTGTCACGCGACGTCACGAAAACCGCGATACCTCCCCATCTGATATGATGTGCGACGTTGACGTTAAATGTCATGGCGATTTCAGAAATAGGGAAGGCAACGTCGTCGTCATTGGGTGAGTGTTCTGGAAAGTCTGAGAGCTGTAAGCATACTGCGGCTTGCAGTGGCTGTCGAAGAAACTCAGCGAAGCGAAGGGGGAGGGGCGGCAGTGACCGGGTACGACAACCAAGGGTGTTGTAGCTTGAGAAGTCCCAGAGAGTGGTCGATAAGGACAGCGTGAATGGACAGAAGGGCAATTCCAGGGATGATGTGAGGGGGGCACTTTTCTAGGAAAGGAAAAAGAAGAGGCGTGTGGTGACCAGCAACGGTGATGCATGCAGTGTACATTCCAAGCACTGCAGGTGTACTCCCATCACTACGCAGACGGTAAGTGAAATCGCGGGTGTCTGGACTTTCCGACGGTGGCGGCGGAGGTTCAAGCTCATTGCAGGTTTGTGCGCTGGTATCATTCAACAAGAGCAGCAACTGCCACACCGTCAACCAGAACTTCAAGGAGTTTGCATCTTGTATGAGGGACAATCGGAAGATTTTCAGGCTATGTCGTAAATGTAGCGTCACCTCCGGTGGCTGCAGTGGCTATTTTCCCGAGAGATGGTCGAAGGGAGACCGAGCAGCGAGGTTGTGTTAAGCGCGAACTGACGGCGCTGCGGCGATAGCGACATTATGTTCTTTTAACAGTAGGCGCATACTGCATGTGTCTCATCTGATTGCGTTGCCTGTGGCTAAATTTTTTGTTGTACGTTGTACTCGCTCAAGCAACACCAATTCCTTCCTTAAGAGGAACCTTTAATTCGGACCCATCTCCATGAATGCCCATTCAAATACAGGAGACTCCCTTTAAGATGAACTGCAAAGGATCCTGAAAACTTGTGGATTCAACGAAGGCTCGAGAGAGTACGTTGCAGCCATAGCGCGCGCTTTGAGTAAGCTATCCGAGAGTTCTATGACGCGTTGTAAAAAAGCTTGTAATGCGCTCACCGAGAGATTGCCTATGCGAAACAAGGCAAAAGTGACCACTTCGTCTTGTTGCAGCCATTGCGCGCAGCGAAATAAAGCGCCCAAAGGGATGTGCGACGCGTCTCATTTTGATATCCACCGAAGGCTTCAACCCGTACGTTGCAGCCACAGCACGCGCACCGAAAAAAAGCGCCTCATACCGTCAGAGGACCTGCAACTAGAAATACCTGCATCTCTGGTAGATTTTCGTCAGTATGACCTTCCCCAGGCATTTGCTTGAGATGCGTGCAGACCCCAGAGGTTAAAGAAAAAAAAGCATTTAGGATGACTTAGCAAGGGTGCATGAGCGCGTACAGGTACTCGTGCACTTTTACTTTCTAGAGGCGAGCTATTGCCTCTAGAAATTGTCTTGAGGTCATACGAACTTGTCTTTGGACAGACCTTGTCGACGACTAGCTAATTTCAAAATATATGTACAAGCAACATCTCAAAAAACTTTTGTATGCACTCACCTTCTTGACTGAGAGCACTTGTGCACTTCACCCTGAAGACAAGAACAGCTGAATGCGAGATTTGTTTCTCGAGTGTCTTGATATGAGCTACCTTTGTTACATTGTTGGGCTTACCTCCACTTCTACAAGGATCGCGTCATCCAGATTATCGCAGACTGTTTTGGAGACTAGTTTCTTCCGAATATATGTCCGACAAATAGCCTCACTTGGATCGGGCCCATAATTCACGAGCACGGTCTTTTTAATGCTGACCACTTCAGTATCATGACTTACGGAGGGCGAAACATAAGCAATCCCGCTGTAAATACAAAATTTGCGGATAGCCCAGAGCTTGGTTGGCAGGAGGACATCGCCGAGCTCAAATGCTTTGTGCTCGAGCTCGCGCAAGTTTTCATTTTCACATGCCGCCAATGTCAATGACAGTTCAACTGATAGCAGGGGCATTCTCCTAGATGAGAGGCCTTCATCTGTTGCTTGTGAGGCCATTCTCTTTCGCGTGGGCTGCTCGTAGAGATACCTCGGAACATCCGGCAAGATTGTGGGTGCTGCATCAGACAGAAGCGCAGGCTTTCCACGCTGTGTAGATACTTCCTGGCCTTCAATGATATGTGCATAATGCCTCAGTATGTACTGTTCCTCAATGTGCAGCTCGCAAATGGCATCGGTGGCTTCTGAGGGGCAATCGGTGCGGTGAAGATTGTACTTCCACAACCGGCACTTTCTTCATCTTTAAGGATTCCGACGAATGAGTGCTTTGCCTGACCTTTCGATCTACTGTATGCGATTTTGCAACCCACTACACAACAGTAGTTCTTTTGCCAAAGTGCGCTAGCTGTAATCCTCTCATCCTTCGAACACTCTCCCAAGTTGACGACTTACCAGATAAACTAGACATATGTGTGGGCCGTCTGCCCGCGTATACATCGTGCAGATGGTATCGTTTGACGGAAGTGACGAACCTGCATTCATGGAAAAACGGTTTTGTATTTTTATCGCACATTCTACATCCAAAAATTCAGTCAGAGAGAAAATGACGAAAAAACGCAAGAACGAAGGTGTGTCGAGCAGACAACTGCTTGGCGCCATCGTAACTGCCACCAATACACGCGGTTCCGCCGGGCCACCGAAGCATCAGATAGGCCGGAGTTTTCCACAAATTTCACGTTTTTTTGTTTATTTGCTTTACTCTCGCCGGTAGCCGTGGCCTCCACTGGACCCACTCCCCCAATCTACTGCATCTAGCGCAGGGGCGCGAGCAGAAGTAATCGCGCAATCTCTGACGTGAACCGGCTAAGGCGCGACTGCCCGAAAGCCTTCGGAACCTACCGTGGTAAGCAACAAACCCGAGCGTTCTTTGTGGAAGAGAATCGCGGTCCCACGTGCTTTTCAATGGTGCCCTGCTCGGAGCGGAAGGAGATGCGCGAGCTCATAGAAAATGGACGCGGCGTTCTCTTGCAGCCAGATAACTATCCTGACGCCGTTCGTTTGGTTCTCAGTTGCATTACAACTCGGAAGGCCCCGACGATGCGTTCTCTAACATTTACATATGTGCTTACTGTTTCACGAACGAGCTCTTTCCTTTCAAAGAATTTGAAATTCCGAGAGCGTGAGCTGTCGAAACAGTTGAGGATTGAGACGGCAAGGCGGGAAAACTGCGCTCCGTTTGCTCAAGTTTGCTCGCACTTGGCAAAGAAATTGCTGTAATGAAGTGCACAGCATATAAGCGCAGCTTCTGTGTCCATGGCAACGAGGTATATAAGAAAATAGCAGCGGCCTGTGTGGTGTCTGGCGCTCACTCGTGGCAGTCTCTGAAGCAGCGTTGCCTAATGAAAATACTCCCGTGGGAGCACCTGTATCAGTCAACCTGACGTGAATAAACTCCTCACCAAGAAACATTCCCACCAAGCTCAAGAACCGTGTGACGCTTCGCCGAGTGCCACTTCAGAGTCTGGATCAATTATCGTCGAAGACAGCAGCAGCTACGACGAATAGTTGCTCAAGCCACGGGGGGGCTACTGGTGGAGGAGTCGAGGAAAACTGGGATACCGATACTAAAGCTGTTCTGGAAAAAGAAAACCAAGGTACATCGTCTTATTTGCAGGACTGCGACACATCCCCTTCGAGGCAACGTTCCAGTGGAAGGCTCAAAATGAAACGCCAGAAGCTTTTGATCTCTACTGCATTGTTTTCGAGCAGTTGCACGGATAGCTCGAGTGAACGCGATCCTATAGGCACGAAATCAATATCCCCGTAACTGGGAAGAACAGCCATGAACGCGGCGTCGCAGCATATAGCCAACGTGAACACGATGACGCGCGTTTCCTTCTGGCATTGAGTGCAAATTCTTGGCCGCATGCGGAAAAATTGAGCTTGAAACTACTGGTGCTGTGGTATCTCTGGTCGTTGGCACACTAATAGCTTGCTCTATCACATTATTGGATGATGTGTAGGTCACCATTGATAACTCAGCTTATTTTCGTGCCCAGCAAAAGGTAAGCGTGGTGGACTGCAGTTTACTTATTAGTTTAAAGGGATAACCATAAAGAAAAGCTTGCTCTGAGAAGAGACTTGGCAAGCCAGTAAAGATGCAAACAAAAGCCAGTGGGGCAACAAGTGGTTGCACTGGCTCGTCGGGACGACAGTGATTTTGATATGGTAAATTTTTCTTTATTAATGAAGCTCTCGACCAGATTATAAGAGTCAATGACTTGGAAAGTCTTGAGAACGCTTACTGGAGGCTATCAGGCCAAATACGAAAGAATAATTTGTGATCCGTGATGCCACACTGGCATAACATCACTGGAGTCCTGGTGTGAAATTTGATGATGGAGCTTTAAACTTCAATTTCTCTTCTAATCATAGACTTATTACAGCGAGTTTTGAAACAATAACTAATCAGGCTAATCTGATTTAGCATTAGTGTTTTTCTTAAGTGTCTCAATGTCGCTTGACGCATCATCCTTGGCCGTTTAACTTCCTCGAAGAATAAGTCTCTCTCGGATATCTCCAGTTGCTTTCGTCCAGCATAGGATTATTCCTTCATCGGCCCACAGATTTCCTAATTTTAACGTCACCCATTTTTGTACTGCACCAAATTGCGCTCTCCGTTTCTTGGTATCCATTTCCTGACTTTAACATATGATTAGTTCAATTGTGGGCACTGCATTGCCTTTCCAGCTCCACTTGCAATTGTCTATAATGGTGTCGTACACCTGTGCCCGCTTTTTAATCCACACTGCTTTTGCCCACCATGGTAGCCCAGTGGCTATGGAATTGCGCTGCTGAGCTCGAGGTAGCTGGTCCGACCTCAGCCGAGGTAGCTGCATTTTGATGGGAGCGAAGGGCAAAAATCGGTCGAATTCATCTCGCGATCATTGTCGATGGTTATTATTTCCTCAATATAGCGACACAACACATTGTCACCGTCGGAACGAATTATGCATCAGGAGTGTACTTCAGTGGGACTCCTCTTTTGCGCTTCCCTAAGAACACTCAGTGCCATCTAGTAGAGCCGCCGCGAAGCCTGCGTATGGCCTCCGAAATGCATGGCACACTGGTCCGTGCGATGCTGAGAAAGTCGTAAAACGCGATAACCAGGCTCCTCTCCTCCACTTCTTTCTAGACACGTTGCGTCATCTGGTGGAAAAGTCCGTGCGTGGGGCCTCTGAGACAAGAAGCGTAGTGGGCTGGTGCCTGCGAAGGCTGAGAATTGTTCCTTCGCTTGCGCACATTCAGTGCCGCATAGACAGTAACCCATGTTGGCGAGAAGTTCAATCAAGAGCGACACATACCTACATGGCACAGCTCACTAAAGTTTTGGCGAGAAAGGTATCCACTGAAAGCGACTCATGCCCAGTGAGGTTGTGGCGCAGCCTGCTAATGCATCGGGTTGCTGTCCTTGAAGAACCCCTGTGACGTGGCTTTAATTCCGCTCAGCATCGGAGAAAGTTAAGGAGTCTATTTCGTCATTGTAGAGCAGCACATCCCCAGTTCCACATACCTACACTCTAAAAACAGTTGCACCCTTTGGGGTGTATATTTGTCCCACAACAATAATCGTCATCTGTCTTGCCCGCGTTTCCTTTCTTTAACGCTGCGAGCCCGGTACTTCCCAGTCACGAACGGCATGAGCGTTATCAGTGTGACGCAGCATTCTCGACAGGAAAGTAGCCAGCGCCGAGTTTTCAAGAAAGGAAACGCAAGCAAGGCAGATGACGATTATTGTTGTGGGACAAATATACACCCCAAAGGGTGCAAACTGTTTTTAGAGTGCAGTAGATCAACTTGGCGTCAAAGACGTTCATTATTGTGCGGCGCACACCTACGGGCACGTACCGAGTGACCCAAGTTGGCTTCATAGTTTCTTCAAGCAGTGGTATCTACCCAGTCCCGCATCTAGATACCCATGTCTGCGTGGAAGAGGTTCGTCCAGGAGTGACACCTAGGTACACATTGTCGCATAATCCGTTACCCGAGTTGGTTTGATGGTTGGTTTTGAACCATGTTAACACAGTACAACAGCCCGATGCACTACTCCTTCAACCACTGACTACTCAGTGTCCCAGGAAGGGGCGAAAATGGTTAAATACAAACATACCTGTAGATAGATATATATGTATAGAGACACAGACAGACCGACCCACCCCGGAAAGTGTGAAGTACCCTAAGAATGCCAGTACCTTAAAAAAGGAGGAGGCAGAACTATAAACGCACACGTTTCGAGATACCAAATAGCTTAAACGATACCACATAAGCCTCACTGGTATGCAATATATTGTAGCGTGGTGGTGACGTTGAATAACACAGTAGCAATACTGTGAACGACAAAACAAACTTTTATTGGGCGAACCTGTGCCCACAAAACAGGCTACACTTATAGCACAACAATAGCGGCGAACACGCTCGGCGATCGTCGAAAATCTGATCAGCGGGTCAAGCGCGTCGGCTTTTATACAACAGTCGTCGAATGTTCCAGACTAATCGTTGGGACCCGCATGCCTTCCACAAAGTTCTACAACATTCGAGTCACGCGATGAAATCAGATAACACAAGGTTCGGCGACAACAGACAGCCGGGTAGAATCATCGATAACTTTCCAGAAACGTCGGATACATGCAGGCGCGTCCCTCGCTGTGCGATTACAGTTGCTAAGCGGCGAAACGTGGTCGCCCGATAAAGATAAGCACACGTGTGCTGGTAATACCCCCCTCTTAAAAAGCATCGACCCGATGCTGCAAACAAACGAAGTTAATAAACAAAAGCACTCGTAGCAAAGAAAAGAACAAAAATAACGAAGTTCGTCAGCGTCCGTAAAAGGGTTTAAGGCGCACCACGTGGACCACTTCAGATCGTGCGCGGCGCCGCTGTGAATGCGAAATGCCGTCTGGCACGACCTCATAGTCCAGAGCGCCAATACGTCGGATGACCTTGTAGGGTCCGAAATAGCGTCGGAGTAGTTTCTCACTGAGTCCTCGTCGGCGTATCGGGGTCCAGACCCAAACACGGTCGCCAGGCTGGTACTCGACGAAGCGTCGTCGGAGGTTGTAGTGTCGGCTGTCGGTCCTCTGCAGGCTCTTGATTCGCAGGCGGGCGAGCTGTCGGGCTTCTTCGGCGCGCTGGAGATAGCTAGCGACGTCAACATTCTCTTCGTCAGTTACGTGCGGCAGCATGGCGTCAAGCGTCGTCGTCGGGTTCCTGCCGTAAACCAGCTTAAACGGTGTGATCTGTGTTGTTTCTTGCACCGCCGTGTTGTACGCAAAGGTTACGTACGGCAGGATCGCGTCCCACGTCTTGTGTTCGACGTCGACGTACATTGCTAGCATGTCGGCGAGGGTCTTGTTCAGGCGCTCCGTGAGACCATTCGTCTGCGGATGGTAGGCAGTTGTCCTCCTGTGGCTTGTCTGGCTGAATGGCTTGGGTGAGCTCTGCTGTAAAAGCCGTTCCTCTGTCGGTGATGAGGACTTCTGGGGCACCATGTCGCAGCAGGATGTTCTCGACGAAAAATTTCGCCACATCGGCTGCGCTGCCTTTTGGTAGAGCTTTAGTTTCAGCAAAGCGGGTGAGATAGTCCGTCGCCACGACGATCCACTTATTCCCGGATGTTGATATCGGAAACGGCCCCAACAAATCCATCCCAATCTGCTGGAATGGTCGGCGAGGAGGTTCGATGGGCTGTAGTAATCCTGCTGGCCTTGTCGGTGGTGTCTTCCGTCGTTTACAGTCTCGGCATGTCTTCACGTAACGGGCGACGTCGGCGGTCAGACGCGGCCAGTAATACCTTTCCTGTATTCTCAACAGCGTCCGGGAGAATCCGAGGTGCCCAGCGGTTGGATCGTCGTGTAGGGCGTGCAGTATTTCTGGACGCAGCGCTGACGGTACAACAAGAAGGTAGCTGGCGCGGACTGGTGAGAAGTTCTTCTTCACGAGCAGGTTGTTTTGTAGCGTGAACGACGACAACCCGCGCTTATATGCCCTAGGGACAACGTCGGTGTTTCCTTCCAGATACTCGACGAGGCCTTTTAGCTCCGGGTCTGCTCGTTGCTGTTTAGTGAAGTCTTCCGCGCTTATTATCCCAAGGAAGGCGTCGTCGTCCTCGTCGTCTTGCGGCGGGGGATCGATGGGGGCGCGCGATAAGCAGTCGGCGTCGGAGTGTTTTCTTCCGGACTTGTATATTACCGTGACGTCATATTCTTGTAGTCTGAGGCTCCACCGCGCCAGCCGTCCTGAAGGGTCCTTTAAATTAGCTAGCCAACACAATGCATGATGGTCACTGACGACTTTGAATGGCCTGCCATAGAGGTAAGGGCGGAATTTAGCTATAGCCCAAATGATGGCGAGGCATTCCTTTTCAGTCGTAGAATAGTTGCTTTCCGCTTTTGACAGCGACCGGCTAGCATACGATATCACCCTTTCAAGTCCTTCTCTCCTCTAGACTAGGACGGCACCGAGGCCTAGGCTACTGGCGTCAGTGTGGATTTCGGTATCGGCGTCCTCGTCGAAGTGTGCAAGTACCGGCGGCGACTGCATGCGTCGTTTGAGTTCTTGAAATGCCTTGGCCTGTGGCGTTTCCCACTTGAACGCGACATCACATTTGGTTAGATGCGTTAGCGGCTCCGCGATGCGTGAGAAGTCCTTGACAAAGCGCCTATAGCAGGCACACATGCCAAGGAACCTGCGCACTGCCTTCTTGTCGGTTGGCTGCGGGAACTTTGCGATGGCAGCTGTCTTCTGTGGGTCGGGGCGTACTCCTGATTTGCTGATCACGTGGCCTAGGAACAAAAGCTCATCGTAAGCGAAGCGGCACTTTTCCGGCTTCAGAGTGAGCCCTGATGACTTGATGGCTTCTAACACTGTTGCAAGCCGCCTAAGGTGATCGTCGAAATTTCCGGAGAAGACAACGACGTCATCCAGGTAAACAAGGCACGTCTGCCACTTCAGTCCGCCTAACACCGTGTCCATGACGCGCTGAAACGTTGCAGGCGCCGAGCAGAGTCCGAATGGCATGACCTTGAACTCGTAGAGGCCGTCTGGCGTGATGAAGGCAGTCTTTTCGCGGTCTCTCTCGTCGACTTCTATTTGCCAGTAGCCAGACTTGAGGTCCATCGACGAGAAGTATTTAGCGTTGCAGAGCCGATCCAATGCGTCGTCTATCCGTGGAAGGGGGTACACATCCTTCTTCGTGATCTTGTTCAGTCGACGATAATCGACGCAGAAGCGTAGGGTTCCGTCCTTTTTCTTTACCAGGACTACAGGAGAGGCCCACGGGCTTTTCGACGGCTGGATGATGTCGTCGCGCAGCATTTCGTCGACTTGTTGACTAATAGCTTCACGTTCTCGCGTCGAAACTCGGTACGGGCTCTGGCGGAGTGGTCGAGCGCTTTCTTAGGTTATTATGCGATGCTTTGCAACTGGTGTTTGTCGAATCCTCGATGACGTCGAAAAGCAGTCTTTGTATTGTCGGAGAACACTTCTGATCTGTTGCTGCTTACTCATAGGAAGACTTGGATTCACGTCGAAGTCTGGTTCGGGGGCAATGCTCATCGGGGTAGATACGGCTGAATCCGAGAGGACAAAGGCATTGCTGGTTTCCACAATTTCCTCGATGTATGCGATTGTCGTGCCCTTGTTGATGTGCTTGAACTCTTGGCTGAAGTTGGTTAGCATAACTTCCACTTGCCCTTCGTGGAGTCGAGCGATCCCTCTTGCGACGCGAATTTCACGGTCGAGCAGTAGATGTTGGTCGCCCTCGATGACGCCTTCTACGTCAGCGGGTGTTTCAGTGCCGACGGAAATAATAATGCTGGCGCGCGGCGGGATGCTCACTTGATCTTCGAGCACACTCAAGGCGTGGTGACTACGACAGCTCTCCGGCGGTATCGCTTGATCTTGTGACAGCGTTATCGATTTCGACTTCAGGTCGATGACTGCGCCATGTTGATTCAGGAAGTCCATGCCGAGAATGACGTCTCGTCAACACTGTTGGAGGACAACGAAGGTGGCAGGGTAAGTCCGGTCGTGAACGGTAATTCTTGCCGTGCAGATCCCCGTCGGCGTAATCAGGTGTCCTCCAGCGGTGCGAATTTGAGGGCCTTCCCATGCAGTCTTAACTTTCCTCAACTGGGCGGCGATGGGTTCACTCATGACGGAGTAATCGGCTCCTGTGTCTACTAAGGCGGTGACTACGTGGCCGTCGAGAAGCACGTCGAGGTCGGTGGTTCTTTGCCTTGCGTTACAGTTAGGCCTTGGCGTAGGATCACGGCTGCGTCGCGTTGACCTGTGGCTGGTACGTGGCGTCGTCAGGTGGTCTTTCATCGCCGTATTCTTTGCTTCCAATCTTCGTCGGGACGGCGGCGTGTCGTTGTTATGTCGTCGAGGCAGTCTCTTCGTAGTCTTCGTAGGAGGCGGAGGATCTTCGTCAGTTCAACGAACAGCAACCGCACCTCCATCGGTTGCTGCTTTTAGTTTTTCGGATACGGGCACGCTGACCGGCCCCGGGCTGGGCAAGTGTATGGTTGGCGCTGCGGCGACAGGTAGCGGCCTGGTGATGGCGAACGCGACGGTCGTCGAGAGCTCCACTGAGTAGCGGCGAGGTAGTCGGCGATATCGCGAGGGCGTTCACCTCGCTGCGGGCGCGGAGCATTGACGGCGAAACCTCGCAGTCCCATCTCCCGGTATGGGCATCGGCGATACACATGGCCGGCTTCTCCGCAGTGATAGCAGAGCGGACGGTGGTCGGGGGCTCGCCAAATGTCCGTCTTCCTCGCGTAGGTGCGCTGGGCGACGGGTGGGCGTGCTGGCGGCGGCGGCGGCGGCGGCGGACGACGGAATTGCGTCGTTGCAGGGCCCTGGCGTGGTCGTGGAGGGGGACCTTGACGGCGTGCGACGGCGGCGTAGGTCATCGCTTCTGGCTGGGGCTGCGGTAATTGAGGTTGCACTTCAGGAGCCCCAAGCGATCGCTGAACCTCATCTTTCACGATGTCAGCGATCGAAGCTACTTGAGGCTGCCACGAAGGCAGGACCTTGCGCAGTTCTTCGCGCACAATGGCCCTGATGGTCTCTTGAAGGTCGTCCGAACCCAGTCCTTGGATGGCATACTGCGGCGTGTGCCCCTGGCGGTTATATTGCCGGGTGCGCATCTCCAGAGTTTTCTCGATCGTCGATGCCTCTGCAGAAAACTCAGCCACAGTCTTCGGTGGGTTACGAATAAGTCCGGCGAAAAGGTCTTGCTTGGCGCCGCGCATCAGGAAGCGAACTTTTTTCTCCTCCGACATTTCCGGGTCGGCGTGCCGGAAAAGACGGGCCATCTCCTCCGTGAAGATCGCGATCGTCTCGTTTGGCAGCTGCACTCTGGTTTCTAGTAGAGCTTGGGCTCGCTCTTTTCGCACGACGCTTGTAAACGTGCGCAAGAAGCCGCTTCGGAAAAGGTCCCACGTCGTTAAGGTGGCTTCCCGATTCTCGAACCACGTCCTGGCGGCGTCTTCCAATGCGAAATAGACATGCCGCAGCTTGTCGTCGCTGTCCCAACTGTTAAACTTAGCGACCCTCTCATACGTTTCGAGCCAGGTTTCCGGGTCCTCGAATGTTGATCCGCGGAACGTCGGAGGTTCCCTGGGCTGCTGCAGCACGATGGGGGACGCTGGGGCTGCCATTGGGGTTGCCTTGTCCACAATCTTTTTGGTCTTCTCAGGTAGAAGTCCGTGCTCCGGGGGCAGCTGTTGAAGACGGCGGCTTGCTCGATGCTCCGGGACTACGTTGGTGTTCTCTTTGCGGTCCGGGCTTGGATCACGGCTTGTCGGGGGCGTCCGGTACATGAACGAAAAGCACCTCCACCAGATGTCACGTGGTGGTGACGTTGAATAACACAGTAGCAATACTGTGAATGACAAAACAAACTTTTATTGGGCGAACCTGTGCCCACAAAACAGGCTACACTTATAGCACAACAATAGCGGCGAACACGCTCGGCGATCGTCGAAAATCTGATCAGCGGGTCAAGCGCGTCGGCTTTTATACAACAGTCGTCGAATGTTCCAGACTAATCGTTGGGACCCGCATGCCTTCCACAAAGTTCTACAACATTCGAGTCACGCGATGAAATCAGATAACACAAGGTTCGGCGACAACAGACAGCCGGGTAGACTCATCGATAACTTTCCAGAAACGTCGGATACATGCAGGCGCGTCCCTCGCTGTGCGATTACAGTTGCTAAGCGGCGAAACGTGGTCGCCTGATAAAAATAAGCACACGTGTCAATATGTATATCACACAGGCTTGCGGATAAAATGCTCCCACAAGATGGATGACTCGAAAGAACAGCATACATGCTTCAAACGGTTTTAGATGTACGTTGCTCGATACACATTATGAGGGTGGGTGAAGCACCACTAAATGGTGCAGCGCGTCCAAAAATAAGTACTACAGGAGTCCCGCTGCAGTATATGCCTCACACACAACTCATTTCGACGGCGGCAATACAGTGTGTTGCTATATATATTCAATGCTAATGCTTAATGCATTACCGTGGACAGCCATCGTGATTTGAGTTCTGCCGAATTTTTCAGGTACTGCGAATTTCTGTCTTTCATTTCAAGCATATTGGTAAGTGAGCATTAGCGATTTGGTTGTGCCTGTAAAATGCATCCTTAGCTTTCTTACTTTTTTGTGGAGACCTTCATTTTATATTCTAGGTAGTAGACGCTCACTAATGACCCGCCAGCCCTCTCTGTCCAGGCCAAGTGTAGAAGATAGGCCCCTCACACTTATACCTGCCTTGCGTCAACCAATTACAACTATTCCAATCTTACTGTATTACTAAATCCTCTGCTGTTCTGAACTGTGTTTCGTGTCGCTTGGCATGCATTCTGTTACTTTTGAGAAATTACCAGTTATGTTTCCTATCCGCAACTTCCAACTCTTCCAGTTTTTCCACATATTTGAAAATTTCGGCTTGTTCTTTGATTTTACGAATGGTAAGTTTCACAATAAAATTATTTTTGTTCGCGCAAAAGTTTCGCTCATTGATCTCCAACCTTACGGTTGGAATTCTGATCGGGTAACAAAGCCGAGGGACTAGTACTTGCTTCAAGTAAATTGCTACAAGTTTTGGAAGCAAGGAAAATCGACAGCATCAAAGTCGCTTAAACACTCACTGACCTCAAGACAATTTGTTGCTTGCTTGTCTCTGCTATTACAAGTTTGCCGCTGCTTGTGTGCTCAGTCTAAAGGCAAATCATCGTTATTAAAATGCACATATGCCCCACAAAAGACGCGCTTTAGGCACAGCTGAAAAAAAAGTTGTGGGCTGCTTCGTCAACGACGCCAAATATGGCAGCGAAGACATGTTTGCAACCTCAGTCGTTGACGCGCGCGGAACACTTATCAGCGCGGCGTCAATCTACACTAAACACGCGAATGAGGCGGAGTATACCGCGATAGCCTTGGCTCTTGAAGCCGTAAAAGGGCCGACGACCATTTTCTCCTACTCGCGCATGCCGGTCAGGGCTTTCTCGTCCGCTCTAGTTTCTAAACACGCAGCCGGCATCGTCAACAGTTCCTTTCGTACTACTACGGCGAATAAACTGGAGGTCATACCATAGCGTGGTTTCCGGCCCACGTGAACGGGTTGCAACCCTAACGAGTGGGCCAACTGCCTGGCGCGTGAATTCACGACCCGCGCCTGAGCTAACGGTCCGGCTCTCCCACAGGATCGCCCCTTCAAAGATCCTCTTATCACCTTTCGTGAAATTACGTCACATTACAGACACGGCAGGAGGAAATTCCATCGCCCCCAGCCCGCAACTGAACAGGGCTCGGGCGATTACTTTCAGGCTCTTACAGAACAGATCCTACCTCACCCCCAGAGCGCTTAGTTGAATAGACCCCAGCATCCCGCAGTCGTGCTCCTAATGCGGTCACGCATGCTGCTCCTTCGACCACATGCTCTGGCTGTGCCCGCACGACGCGGGCTCCGACCTTCAATACAAGTCCAAGTGGGACTTGTATTGGACGCCTTGCTGAAGAGCTCGGATTTCACGAACCAACTACAGGCCGTCCAGAGGGCCCGCGGCGTCGCGGAGAGTCACCACCTCCCCGTCCCGTCGTGGGCACAGCCACCAACTTGATTGGGGAGCCTCCGGTTCCTCCTAATCAAGTTCCTCGGGACACTCTAATATATTAAAGTTCTTGTCATGGTCACTGTGGGTTGCCTTTCCGCTTTCTCTCCTCGGTCATTTTCGAGAGGTTTTTTACGAACTTTGCGGTTTGCAAGTTGGCAGATATGCCTATGCATTATATGACCTGCCTATCTTCACTTCTTCCTCTTAATTGAAACAATGCCAGTTGATGCTGTTTACTCTCTAATTCAAGCTGCCGTTTCTCGGCCTCTCGTGTGGTCTTCGTCTGTTGCTCGAGTTCTCTAGTTATTTTTCGAGCTTGAAATATCCTTTATGACGGTCTGCCAACCAAGTCAATCAAGAATGTAGGGAAAACCCTCCTGGCAAGTCTGGCTCCTTCTCGTCAATTCGTACTCCCAGAGAGTATTTTCGCTTCAAATTACGCCGCCACGAAGGAGACAACCTTAGTAATTCAGCAACCATCACCACATCACAGTCAAAAACATGCACTCTATAAATCAAGATCGGCAGGTATGGTGATAGAGGCAGCACGCGGCACAAACACTTACGAATCACGCATACATTAAAGCAAGTGTAAGCGTAGGAGATGTGGCCTTTTCTTTTTTATGCATAACTGTCACATTATTTACAAAGGAGGCTTAATCTTAAATTTAAAAAAATAACTTCTGCCTTTCCTGAATCTAAAAACATGGTATGATTATGAGGCCCGCCTCATAAGTTTTCACCATCGGGGTTTCTTTATAATGTGCAACTGAATCTATAGGTACGGGAGCGCTTTTGCACTCCACCCTTGCCAGAATCTGGCTGCGGTCTTCTGTGACCTCGCCGCTGGAATACATGTTTGTATGATACAGCCAAACCTGCGTAGTACCACGAGGGAAGCGCATGCTCACTAGCACTGTGTGCTTTCATGGTAAGTCAATTCACGCCCCCTTTTGGGCAACTGCGAATACGCAGTATGTGTTATTTGCCAAAACAAGGAGCGTGGGGGTTTGTGGCTTGGCCTATGTGGTTCACCAGCCATTATTGGCCTCTTAGTTTACCTAGCATTTGCAGACGAATTGTGCTGAAGCCCTTTGCGCGGCTTCCATTTTATGCCTTACCGATTGCCAGATATGGTTTCTGATCTTCAGCCAATCCACTCGTGAAATTGCAGCCTCGCAATGCTTTGTACCTTGCCAAGCACTGCACGAACGACAGTGTCGTGGAATTAAAAGGCTGCATTACTAGACGAGCTGTACGCTTCCCTTCCATCTGAGAAGGTTGTCCGGACGTTACGGTGGAGCATAGTATGTTCATGGCGATTATTCGGGGAATGTCAGATCTTGGTGCTCCAGACAGGGTGGGTCTAATAATTGCTTGAGGCCCTTTTGCCTTTAGTAAACAGTTGCCTTTCACCTTTCATTTGAGTTGACCCAAATGTAGTTTTGAGGTGCAGAAATATCGGTCCATTCAGACTGCAGTATTCATTTTTATTTTACTGATTTAGTACACCGCGTGGAATTTTTCTTGTGGACAGCTCTTTGCCCTCTCCCTGACATTCTCTGTTCGGTCTCTCCCCAGGCGACCACAGTTACGCTGTCGAGCAGCAGCAGGCACTCCGACCAGGGATCCGCGTCAGATGAAGTGGACTAGGTGCAACCGTAGCTCCCCAGGCTCCTCGGCGCTCTCGGGTTAAGGAAGAGCAGGCCACCACACACCACGTGCCCGCCGCAGTGTACGTGCCCTGGCACAAGCTGGTACGCCCAACGCTCGCATGCCTCGAAGGGTATTCCCGAAACCGTTGTGCGTTTGCGTTGTGCATCAGGTCTTCCGGCCCATGCTAAGCCTTCATTAGCGGCATGCAAGACCAGAACGTACAAAAACAAACCGCCGGCACACCTTGAATAGCATGTGCTTGACCGGACACCACTGCAGACATGGTAAGAAAAACTGAAATGTCACAGCGTCAGCCCCGCAACATATAAGTGGTTCATTGTGAGAAAAGAAAGGTTGGCGCTATCGTGCTGTCTTCTGCAGTCCTTGAGCAACGGAGGCGTTGTTGCCTTGAGGGAGCATGGCATAGAGGAGCACGGCTCAGCACCAGCTCCGAAAGACCAGCTCGCACGTGCCCACATGCGCTTGCTTACTGCGTCATTGAAGTGGTTGCGCATATGGTGACGTATATATATATGACAGGCACGCGACTGTGAGACCAATTCATAATTGCACAATATTGCAATGTAAAATCTGTTTAAATACTTCAACTTTTCCCACTTCTTTATACTTTATTTTTCACTTAGTGCGAGATCTATGGCGTGCTTCCGGCCCCTTGCGTTCGACGCACGTGGCATCGGAGGTCACGCAATACCTTGCACACGTGAGATTTCTCGCCGTTTAAAAAACCTTTGTGGTGCTTGACAAAAGTAGAGTCCCTTCATATAATTTCCATGCGCTTGTTTTCTGCTATACCAGGCAATTCCTGACTATACTGTACCTTGTTTTCCGATAATTTTTCCAAAGTTGCCAACAAAGAAGTCCACAAAACTTAGAATCTGCAACATGGAAGTTTCGGGCGGACGTACATTCTTCTTTCGCTTCGCCCACTGCTTGTGCATTGTTCTTTTTTTTTTTGCCCTGAGAAATTGTACGTTTCATGCGCAAACATTCATTTTATGAAGTACCAACAATCGATCGATATCCAGCAAAAGAACTGGACGTCGTATAGAAATCCATTACATGTGAACGGATGATACAGAGCGATATAGACGCACCAACTACAGGCATGAACCGCGTAGCATCGTCCACGTCAAATTAATAATAGGGCACATATAATGCACCAGTTTTGGGGGACTTACAATGCACGTGTAAATCATAAACTTTATGTAGGTTCCACCGACATCTAATAATTTGTGCAATGTAGGTCTGAAGCACTGTTTTTACAGACGTTCTGTCAACATCCAAAATTTTGTCTGCTGTACATCTGATGAGTAACTAAACTGATGTTCAATATACATCGAAAACTTTGATGACATTGTACGTCCCTTAGATGTATACATATGTAAACGGTGTCCATGGGGCATCCCATTTCTTGCTGGATGTTTGGAGCAATCCAGTACGTGTATTGGATATTTGGGGCTACCTGGGTGGCTCTGAGCTTCTCGCAATGGCGATAGGTAGCTGTGCCGCAGACGAGCAGTCGCATATGCAGTCAGCGAATCCAGTTAGCCGATCGAGACTCGTCTCGTCGGAACCCGCGAGTACCATGCGCGCGGAATGTGGCAGGCGTTGCAAGAACAGCTCGCGCAAAATTGGAAGCAGGCTCTCGTTTGCGGAGTGCCTACCCAGTAACGGAATCAGTGCAGCAGGTGTGGCGGTCGTTGGTCACCGAGTTCCTCGGAGAAGAGCTGTTGGAGTCTACGTTGTTCCAGTGGCTCGAGGCGCTGCAGGACCGTGCTTTTCAGGTCGTCGTATGCGGTGCCCGAAGGCGCACATGCTAGCAAGTCACCTATGGCATCGGCGATGTCGAAGGGTAGCGCGGCGACAATGGGCAGGTACTTTGCTGTCTGTGAAGTGATGCGCCGGAGTTGAAGGCGGGCCTATGCTTGCATCAACGAAACTCGGGGATTCTTGGGCCAAAAGGAGGGAAGCTGAAGCTCTGAGGCGATGACAGGAAACGTAATCGTGGCGTCGTCTGCGTTAGCAGGTGTAAGAGCAGTGTCGTCCATGGCTAGTGTTCGAAAAAATACATAGATGACCGGTGTCACCCCTTGTTGGGTGCTCGGTTTAGCGAAGCCAAGGAGTACACGTTTTGACTACTTGAGAACGGAGAGTCGACGGGCTTTATTCAAAAGTAAAAGCTGGTTTACCGAGTGGCTGTGGTGGCGCCCCAGTCGGGTAGCCGCCATGCTTCCAAGAAAGCGCAGGGGGCAATGAACCCTACGGCGAGGCAGGGCGAGGTAAAAACTGGAGCAAGGGGACCGCCACGGTGAGGTGACGGACGGTCGCTACAAGGTCAAGAAAGTTGGCAACCGAGTACATGGCAATTGGAAGTGTAAATTTAAAAGCAGGAGTCATCAGAAAGAAAGTGAGAGAAACAGCGGCAGTGAATAGTATGCAAAGAATTGAAACAAAATGACCATGCAGATTTACAAGAACGGGAAGAAAGAAATTCGAAAGGAAAACCTGCAGAATAACACGAAAGGCAGTGCCTTGCTACTTTATGCTCGAGCTGGTTGCCTAAAGAGAAATACATAGCGGAGAAATTATTCGCCACAGGACGATGCACGTGTATGCTTCAGCAAAAAATTCGCAGTCCACTCAGCACATCTTAATCGAATGTCAAGAGCTTCACGCGTTGAGACCCGTACGTCTTCCAGACAAGAATGGATTTAAGAGGGAGCTATAGCTTGGGGGCTCCTATCTGAACACATGGGAAAGGAGAAAACGCTTTTCTCAGCAACCGCTGCACCAAGTTTGATGAAGCTTCCTGCAATTAACGATAAAGTTCAAATCTAGTGATTGCTGGTAATGAATGCTTGATTCACGCTGTCAGTTCTTTACCAGAATTGCTGAAATTCGTAATTTTTTCCAAGAACACTATCACGTATACAACTCTAATTGAGCAATGAAATATTATATAGCAATTCTGTAAACTGCATATTAATAGTACATCTAGAGCGGACAAATCGCATCTATTAGACACGACACTCAAATATACCACTAATATGTGAGGGCTTCTTTTGTAAAATATCTGTAAACATCGTAAGAAATTGCGCAAGATATGAGTTAACATATATCCGATGTTCTAACGGATGCAAATGACAGAACTGTGGTATATGTTCTTGGTTGAGACTTACGGACTTCAAAACTTCGTGCATCTATTTTTTAATGTACCGATTTCCGGCAATTTGTGTAAGAAGCTTCAGATCGTGAGTTGAAATTCCACTGGCAACAGTCAATATTTTGCTTTTTCTCTAATTGTCGCAAATTTCTATAAAATCAGTCCAGTGGTTGTTTTAGAAAAGCATTTCTGCGTTGTACTTGTATAACAGTTGGTGTCGGAATTAAGTGCATCAGCCGGCCAACAATAGAGATAAACGATACATGTTTAGAGTATTAGCGGGGGGAAAACAGGGATGAGATTTACACGATCGGATCCTTTATAGGTATAGGCTAGCTGGACAGATAATTTTGGAGGAACAGAAAGAAGCCTAAGGATATGTACACAAATATGTTACAACCAAAACCATGTATAGTATGCCAGAGTAACTCAAGCAGGCTAGGTGACTACTTGTCACTGCCCAGTTTCGAAGGGGATGCCAATAAATCACCATCATCGTCACCCAATTTCCGCGCGCTCGGGATCAGCTCCGCTGCAGGTGTCGTCGATTCGGTCACTTACTACGTCACCCCGCTTCACGGCACTTCTCAGCCCCTTAAGCGAATATTAACCTCTGTTTTCACGGCTGACATTTCTGCATCGTGCTTGTTACTTTTGCTTGGAATTGACTAGGCAAGATGACACGTTCTATTGGCCATTCTATTCCATCCTGGGGAACTGTCCCTCTGCCTGCTCATTTCAGTTTCAGTTTATTTTTGCTTATTTATTCAAGGTACATAGTTGGTTGTCAGTAGTATACAGGCGAGGGTCCGAAAGTCAAACGACTGCAGCGGCACCCTCGATTAACAGGAAGATTGGTACAAAGTGATTAATCGAAACAGCAGTGTAAAATTATGCAATCTACAAGTAAATAAAAAGTGAACGAAGTAGTGAAAAGGAATACATTCGATTCTTACACGAGGAGACTTACATGTAAAACAAAAAAATATTCAGACATTATCAATGTAAATTATATAAACCTATTTAACACACTTTATATAGAAAGTGAATTAATCACGACAACTAGTTATACAATACGAAATTTTTAGGTTCATATTTGAATGCACGCAAAGATGATGATTTAAGGGCATGGTGCAAGTCATTCCACAATTTGATTGCCGAGAAGGTGGAAGTCATTTTGCCATAGTTCGTGTTGCATTTAGGCAGCAGAAAATTGTGATTGAGTGCAAACCTTGTGCCATTGGTATTTGTCAACAAAATTCTTAATTATCAATTATTAAATCATTAAAGTTATTTAAATAATTATTATAGTATGAATTGACACGCGAGCTCTTTGTTATGTAATGTAAATAGAGTGATATGTAAATGAAATTTAAACAAGCCAGATGCGGGAAGAATGAAGAATGCTGCTTCAAATCCATTCAGCACATACTTTGGCTATGCCACAGAGCAATCTGATGCCTCCCACCATTTCTCTCGCAAGTGGCGCACAGCATCCAGAACTTCCAAAGTTTTCTACGAGCGCTGCCACAGGGTCGCCTTTCCTACTCAGGGTGCTAGCAGCGTTTTCAATCTAGCTAAATTAAAAGAAAAACGAAACGTTATACCTGGCTTTCAACTTTGTATGTCAGGACTAAATTACCCTAATTGGTGAGTTGGACGTTTGCACAGCCCTTGTAAACAGAGCAACACAACATGCAAACCCATATGTTTGCCCGCTGGAGATGCTCTAATAGATGCAATATGCAGATCAGCGCTACCGGTGTTTGTTGCAGAGTCGTGGATTTCTAAACTTCGTGCGGCAGCTATATTTTTTATAACTTCGCGATTTCAGATATTTTCTAAAGCATATCAAGCGCGTAATAAAGATTCTGGTTTCTATGGATGCCACAAAGATGTTTTCTTTTCTTTATGAAATGCAATATAATTCATTTGAATGGGTGCAATGGCTGTCTAACAAAAACTGATCTTCGTTGCGCATGCATGTTAAGTAGGAAATCTGAGTTCTCCCTGAGGCAAACCTTCCTCCTGCGTGGCTTCGGCTTACACAAAAATAACGTCAGGGTCTTGCAGAAAGTGGCACCAATAAATATATGCGCCATTACTTTTGGATTTCTTGCTTGTAAATATCCTTTCTGAATCTTTTCACTTCCATTATCCTCCCATTGCTTCTATTTCATAATCATGAGAAGCAGCAGATTTTTATGTCCCCTGCAGGGATTTATAGTTTATGTCCCCTCTCCCAGTGATCTCTAATTACTCCTGTCTTGCGCTAGCTGGTTTTAACTTGATCCTGCGAACTGATATTTATGCCCTCACACATCTCCTTCAAGAACTACCATGTTTCGTTGAATTTTCGTTGCCTACAATAAACGTATTGTGGAGGCAGAACAATATATCATACTTGATTTCTGCAATGGTGACTTCCTTTGGCACGTATATTTGCATTTTTTTTCAATCTTGTACAAGATGAGTTTTTGCTGATATGTCTGCCGGTCAGCTCGAGGTCGCGGATGCAACTACCTGCACGAGAGTGGCATTCCTACGTACACTAAGTGCGAAAAACGTTCACTTCCCGTGCGTTCTTTGAACGCATGACATCGAAAACACGAGTGCTAAGGTCAAGCCCGACTATATATTGCCGCGTTTCTTCTATGTCGATGACAAAGACAACGATGTTCTAATAGCTCTAGTAGGCGTTGGCGTAGCGTTGGCCTATCGGAGATGAGAAGACGAACAAGACGTCTCTACGTTCGACTACACTCTTAGGCAAAGTTACATCCTTTGGGGTGTAGTAGCTCTGCCACACAACGACAATCGTCATCTGCCTTGCTTGCGTTTCCTTTCTTGAAAACGCTGCGCCCGCTACTTTCCTGTCGGGAATGCTATGTCACGCTGATAACGCCCATGCCGTTCGTTACTGGGAAGTACCGGGCTCGCCGCGTTAAAGAAAGGAAATGCGGACAAGACTGATGACGATTATTGCGTGACAATAAGGTGCAATTTTGCTTAAGAGTGTACTAAAACGAGCTGTCCTTGTAATGCGTTTCCTCGCTTCCTATCTTCGTTGCACCATGACTCTGATGCAAGTGCATGGTAAAACTACCCGATGCTTCTGATTACATCTGGGAGCCGTTCATTCAGCCCGGACACATTGTCGCCCGTTGCAACTCCTGTACATCGTTTCAGTCATCGGTTGGAAGGAGCGGAGCTCACCTCATGTCGGAACCAACCTTCGTCAAGACGCTAATCATCGCCACCCACAGCCGACGCCAGCCCGCTGCAGGATCCCGAAAGCATGCGTTCATTCAGCCCCCCACCGGTAACCTCTTCACCCAGGGATTCCAGATCGCTTTAACAATCGCGCCTTTGAAAACATCGAAAACTGGCTTGACCAGTTTAGTGCGTTGCCTAGTTAATATAGTGGAGTTATAAGCAAAAGCTCACCAACGTCAATCTTGCTCTTGGCACTCGCACATGGTATGAAAACCGAGAAGCATGTCTATTGATGCGGACTCACTTCCGCAAGCAGCTCTTTGACACCTTTGCGACTGTCAATCGAAGAGACCATGCCCAGAAGCAAACTGAGTTACGGGTGGTTACCCAACAAAATAATCGCAATGTTCACAGAGGGCATGGCTCGTCTTTGTCGTAGAGCCGACCCAAACATAACAGATGATAAGAAGTTGCGCTACCTCATTTGTGGCGTAAAAGAGCCGGACTGGTGTGCAATCCACCAAGTACCTTGGCTGATTTTATCAGGGAAGCTACGGCTATTGAGCGAGCTCGCGACTCCGTCAGTGGAACCACCAGTGGCGCCTGTCGCCGAAGTCACACGTGACAAAATCAGGGGTTTGATTCTGAAACGATCCACTTGGGCGATAGTTCACCGTCAGGCGCGCGCTGTTTCGCTAGCTGAGCAACACCGGATGACGTAGTTCATCTTATTTTGTTAAAACAACAAATCAGAGCGCGATAGTATCACCGTAGCGGATCGTTTCAGAATACGGCCCCAAGCAAGCGTTCTCATCTCCGAACCTTAGTATTCAGCCACTTGCCATGAAGTAGGTTGCCGCCATCTGACTTGCGCCACCTGTTATGGCAATGCCGCCGTACCACCAGCCGTCGACTTCCGCATCTTGGTCACCTCTGGAAAAGCCTCCGAGACATCCACAGCTTCAAAAAAGGAACCTATGGCGCACTGTAGATCGGCGCCCACTCTGTCTCAACTGTGGTTGTATCAGACACATTTCCCGCCGACGATGCACTGTTTCGATCTCTTCGCCCATGGTTTGACGGTCGACGTTCCAATGACGACTACTCACTACGCCATGAAGGTCTTTTTCAAGGGCCTCCCGCAACCCACTCTCATTTTCACGATCGCCGAGCCAATGACGAGGAGTCCCTGCCACCAGGCCGTCAGAGCCATCAGTAGGCGTTTCCCTGTTCTGCAGGTTCGCGTGCACCAATACGCTGAACAATACGCCAACGCCAGAGACAGGAGGTCACGTAGCGCACGTAGTGGAAACTAAAGGCAGCGACCTCCGGGGGTAAGGTTGAAGAGGTAACTACGATAAAAACCCCCGTTACTTGCGCCGCAGGACGCCATGAAGCCGACGAGTCGTAACACCGACAAAGCTGTAAGTGCGGACCTTATGTTTTTCGTGGACGGGCAGCAAGTGACACCTTTGGCCGACACTGGTACTGTCTCTTCCATATTAGGTCAAGATCTCGCCCTTTGTCTCAAGAAAGACGCCGTGGACAGGGCCCAATATAAGAAAGCGGGCAGCCAGTTACTGACGCCTGTAGGAGGATGTAAGGTGAGGGTCAACATAGGAGATGCATCTTTCCTCGCCGGTTTCGTCATTCTCCCAGCGTGTTTTAAAGAATTGATTATTGTAATAGACTTTCTTAGGGAATTAGGTGCCATCATCAACAGCCCCGACAGTTTGGTAACATTTTACCATAGACGGGATCCAGTTAGTTGTTTAGAACCACCACGCAACTCATGTCCCGCCTTCGTCATGCACCCTTGTCTCTCTGGCATCTCCCTGTCTCCCTGCTACCCCGTCGCGCCGTTCAACTGGGTAGCAGTTTGACACCAAATAACCCAGCTGTTACCTATTCAGGGTATTTCAGTCGCACGAGGTAATTTCACCATCGTTAATGGGCGCCTGCATTTATTATTCACAAATTTCAGCACGGAGCGTCGGCGCCTTCAAAGAGGCACGGCTGTGGCCTATTTCGACGACGGTGTAGCAGACGTTCGATGCTGGTTTTCAATGCTCGGAGAAGCCTCTGCACAAGATCCAGCTCCAGCCAGCGCTACCTTGCCGCAGGAAAAGTGAGAAAAACTTCTCGCGTTACTAGCTGACTTCCAGGACTGCTTTGCGTCGATAGCAGGAGTGTGTCGCACGCCGTTGAACAAGCACGGAATAATCACGGCCAGACCGTTTAACCTGAAGCGTTATCGTGTGGCACTAAAAGAACGTGAAGCGATGCAGGAGTAATTAACTGTGATGCTCGAAGACGACGTAATTCAACCGTAAGAGCCCCTGGGTACTACATTGCAGATTTAGTCAAGAAGGATGGTAGCCTGCAATTTTGTGTCGACTACCGCAAGTTAAATCAAGTTACAAAGAAAAATGTGCACCCGATCCCACGTATAGATGATTCCCTCAACAGACTTCGACAGTTTCGTTACTTCTCAATGGACTTGGAAAGTGGACATTGGCAAATCGAGGTTGACCCGAGAGACCGTGAGAAAACCGCTTTTGTGACGCCAGATGGACCATACGAACTTAGTGTTGCCCTTCAGTTTGTGCTCTGCGCCCGCTACATTCAAAGGCTCATGGATACTCTTGTTTCGGTGCTGAAGTGGAAAACCTGCTTGGTCCATCTCAATGACGTCAGTGTGTCTTCCACAACATTTACCTAGCACCTGCAACGACTCAAATCAGTTTTGCAAGCCATCCGATCGGCTGGCCTCCTGCTGAAGTCAGAGAAATGTCACTTTTGCTTTGAGGAACCACAGTTTTTTGGTCACGTCGTCAATTACACTGGATTTCATCCCGGTCGTGAAAAAATTGCTGGCGTCGCACAGTTCTCCATACCATCCAAGCTATCATGCGCTTTTTGGGCCTCTGAGCATACCATGGTTGGTATACTGCAGATTTTCCACGTATTACGGCCCCATTAACCCGCCTCACCAGAGACGATATGGCATTTGGGTGGGGCGACGCACACGAAACTCCATTTAGTAAGCTGAAGCCAATGCCTACAAACGCCTACAATACGATCCCACTGCGACGAAGCATCCCCTCTCATGCCAGCAATGTTGGTCTGGGAGCTGTGCTCGTGCAGTTGCTGGATGATGCTGAAAGGATGGTTGCCTATGCAAGCAGAACGCTCTCGCGCATAGAAGCCAATTACTCGACAGCTGAGAAGGAATGCCTTGCCATGCAGTTATCGAAGGTCGCCCACATTTGTACCACCACCCTTTAAAAGTTATCAGTGATCATCATTCACTGTGCTGAGGGACAAACCTGAAAGATAATTCCGGGTGATTAGCGCGCTGGAGCCTTAGGCTCCACAAGTTCGATGTGATCCTCATCTTCAGGTCGGGGTATACGACAAGACGGGTGCTAGACGCGTACAAGACGGGTATACCGACGCTGATTGCCTGTCGCGGTCACTAATAGAGTCGACTGCTACATCCGATGGAGACTATACGCCATATCTCAGTGTTATTCATACGGCCGTCATTGCCCACCAACAACGCGATGACCCTGAGTTGCTCGCCCTTATCAATATTTTGGACGGACGAACACCCAAGGCGTCTAGGATTTAATACTGAAGCTGCATATAGCTACCGTGTGGCGGTGGTCGATGTCAGTCCGCCTGCGCGTCTCGTCGACACGAAACTCGACGCGTCGCGAACGCTCTGTAGCTCTCAATCTAATCTAGGTATCTCGGAAAATATTATACTGAAATTGGCCCCCAAAACGAGTCTGTCATTACGCCAATTTTTATTTATTTATCATAGTTTAATTATTGGAAATTGTCATGATTCGTCAGTTCATAGCAAACTTGTAAGCCAGCGGAGGGTGTATGGTTACAGCAAACGGCTGTAACTCTTGTTTTATTGAAACTACCTCAAAAAACTAATATTACAATCAGCCGCTAAAAGGACTCTAACATTACGCCGAGTTTCATCTGGATTTCATGGCTACTTACTTCAACATGGGCTTCTATCGAAGCGAAATAAACAGCCCCATGTTTGTCTGCAAGAATGAAACTTTAATTATTCCAAGTTTCATTCAGCTAATTGACTAGAAAGTATCCTTAATCGCAAATTAAACACAAACATATTTTGTTTCGTGCACTCCTTTGACTGCGCCCAGGTCAACGCATATCGTCGCTCTTGTTGAGGCGCGGTTTAACAACCACCTGCGTCGTATACACATTGTTACCACCAGTGGCCGTTGTGTGTTGTAGTTACGTCATAGTCGTCTAGGTGACCTGATAATCGGAATAAATGGTAATAATTATAATAATACCTTTAGTGTGGGCGTTTATTACGTTCGTCTTCTTCATCTGTATATCATCATTATCGTCATCCTACGTTGATCGATACTCACCTACAGTTCCATTGATCATCATCAGGTGTGTGCCTTTCTTGCTTCGATGCCGAGTACTCGGGCCCAATATATGTCGCTCTAACAGAGAAATCATACGTGGTAGAGGTACTGGTAATCGACGGAAAAGCGCACGGAACCATGTTTTTTTTTTTCGAACCAAAACAACAGAAGATGACCAAGGATTATCTGAGGGTCGGATGACGTTCTATTGTAGCATTTCCGCAACATTTCTTTCAATGATTTTCCGCTCGGCTAGAGACACGTGGTACGGGTGTCGGCACGCTATAGAACGTGTGACTGACTGTCTGTGTGAATGTGATGCGCTCCAACTGTAGTTTGGTCCGGAGTCGATGAATGGACATCAAAAGAATTTGCGTTTGTTCAACAAAGAAAACAGCTGCTGCATCTGTGAAGGCGGCAAGTCACTGCTGATGGCTGCAGTAAGGGTGGAGGGAGAAGCAGTAGTACAAGTAGAAGGGTTTTGGAGGCCATAGGTATAAGGGGCACGGCGCACACAGGCCCTAAGTCGGACGCGCAAGCCACTGCAGTGCTTTGCGGAAGGAAAATTTGCTCCCATGTTGCATTCGTGGCGGTGAGCGTCGCAAGCCATTGTGAAATCGAAGCACACCTGGTCCAAAAGCGATGCTTCTATGAAGGCAACGGGAAGAGGGCAAGACGAAGGTGTCACTGTGGTCAATATTGTTGGACAGAATGGTAACAATTCGCTGTCGGCCGGGAGGTAGTTCGGTGTCTTCCGCAGCGATAAGGTGCAGCGGCGTGTAAGTTTCTTCCCCAAGCAAGTAGTCAGTGTCGGTAAGCTCCACCATGCGTTGGCCACAACAAATGGCCGCGGAAGATGAAAAAAAAAAGGTCCCGCCCTATAATCAGGTAATGACCACACGGGCACAATCAATATATATATATATATATATATATATATATATATATATATATATATATATATATATATATATATATATATACCAGAAAAAAAGCAGTTCTGGGTCCGGGTAAATATTCACAGTGAAGCAGACGCGCGTATGAAGCGGTTTATTGACGTTTCGGCCGGGGTCCGGCCTTCATCAGGAGGCCGGACCCCGGCCGAAACGTCAATAAACCGCTTCATACGCGCGTCTGCTTCACTGTATATATATATATATATATATATATATATATATATATATATGTTCGTCGATTGAAGGAAAGCACAACTTCGCTGCTCGACCTTCTTCGGAGTGAAAGGGCTGATGAATTTTTATTCAACTGTCCACTGTCGTTGTTTGTTTACGCAACGATGTTCTCTAGAAAAGGGTATTTTCAGCAATCGGACGGAGCTTTTTGCTGGTCTTTCCTACATCCTGCCGGAGTGAAGTACTCCAAGCGTGTCACAACGAGGCCCCGCCTTACCACTTAGGCTGCATGCGGACACTCAACAGAGTATGACAAAAGTACTACCGGCCAAGACCCGCCACGGCCGGTAAACATCACGTACGAACTTGCACGATTGCCAGAGGCACATCTCGCCCCCAGCAAAAGCAGCCAGCCTGCTAGAACTCGTTCAGGTCCCCCTGACACCATTTCAGCAGGTCCGAATAAACCTTTTATTCCCACTTCTTATGCATATTGCAGGAAACCGCTAGGTTATTATTGCAACTAATTATCTGACTAGCTACGCCGAAACAAAGGCTCGCCAGCGAGGCACAGGAGCTTATGTGGCGTCATTCTTAATAGCGAATGTTGTACTTTGACATGGTGCACCAACCATCATAATTACAGAAAAACCGCATGCACGGCAGCGCTTTAGATAATTTCCTGGTGCCCACGGCTAGAACTCACCGCTATAAGGTAGCCTGCCATCCACAAACCAACGTACTCATAGAGCTCCTAAACAAAGCCCTTGACTACACGCTATATATTGCTGCGGAATAGTATTACCGATGACGAAGAGGCGGGCAGTAAGAAGACGACGATGACGATTGGAGGCTAGCGCGGGCTGTTGCCTCTTGGCCAAGTGCGGCATTTTACGTTGTAAATATACTTGTATATAGCTTTTCATCTGCGTCTTCTTACGTAACATATCTGGTGGAGGTGGACGTTCCCTGTACCTCGTCACGGAGCTTCGGAGTGGACGGTACGTCGACCCTAGCTTCATGGCACCCGGCGATGACAACTCGACTCAGCCGCCTCCGACACCTGCTGCCACTTCGACGACCTACATCCCTCTCCCTGCTCCTCGTGATCCTGGCGTATTGTCGGGCAAAGATGCGGAAGACGTCGAGGACTGGATCAGCTTGTACGAACACGTCAGCCGCAATAACCGGTGGGACCCTACTATCATGCTCGCTAACGTAGTCTTTTACCTCGGTGGCACACCTCGAGTTTGGTTTCGAACGCACGAAGAGGAGCTCACCAGTTGGGATTCGCTCAAGCAAAAGCTCCGAGACTTGTTCGGCAACCCCTACGGTCACAAACTTGCCGCGCAGAAGGCGCTTTCCGGCCGTGTGCAGACGTCAATAGAGCCCTATGCACGTACAGTCAGGACGTCTTGGCTCTATGCCGCAAACTTGATGCACACATGACTGAGTCACACAAGGTATCCCGCATCCTCAAAGGCATTGCCGATGCCGCCTTAAACTTGCACGTATTCAACAACGTCGCGACGGTGGATGCTATTATAAAAGAGTGCCGCCGTCTGGAACTCGCTAAAAGCCGACGTATCGACCAGCAGTTTGCCCGTTTGCCCAACACCCCAGCGACATCTTCCTGTGCCGACGCTCCTTGTCCCAGCAACACTGGCGATATTACCAAGATCGTCCGGCGTGCGATTGACACTGCCTGTCCGGCTGCCTTGGAATCCAGCCCCACCAACGCACCTGCAGTCACGGTTCCCCTGATCCAGGCAGTTGTCTGCCAGGAGTTCGAAAACATGGGCCTTCACACCATCTGCTCGGCCCATCGCCCTGATAGCCATCCGCCTTCTTCGATTCCGCCCCGTCCCGCATCTTCTTACCCACCACGTTTCCGCAACCCAGCTGAATGGCGCACTGCTGACGACAAGCCCATTTCTTTTCACTGCCGTCGCATCGGGCACATTTCTCGGCACTGTCGAAGTCGCTGGGCTTCCCTGACGCGGTCTGCTTATACTGCCTACTCTCGCCCCTCAGGTGGCACTTCTCGTCCCTATGCCGCACGCTCCGATAATGCCGCTACTGACTCTCCTGCGCCCAACCGCCCCTATTCTCGTTCACCTTCGCCCCAACGACGACAATCTCGCTCTCCCCAGCCCCGTCGCTCCTTTTCGCCGACTCCCTTCGGACGCCGCTCCCAGCCGGAAAACTAGATGATGCAGCGCCTCGAGGTGACGCTGCATTGCTCCCTACGCCGCCAAATCCTCTACTGACATTGCCCACTCACCTGAACCTTCTTGACGTGCAAGTCGACGGTGTTCCTGTATCTGCTCTTATAGACACTGGGGCGCATTTGTCGGTAATGAGCGCGGACTTTCTTACCCACCTGAAAAAAATAATCACGCCCGCCACGACGCATGTTGTCCGTGTCACCGATGGCGGAAAAGCCCCCGTAATTGGTATGTGTGCCGCCCATGTCTCCTTCGCCGACCGCTCCACAATTGTGCTATTCACAGTCATCGCCCACTGTCCCCACGACATCATCCTCGGCTTAGGCTTCCTCTCCGCACATTCTGCTCTCATTGATTGCTCCGCCAGTACTCTCCGCCTTGACCTGCCTGTTCTGGATCCCGCTGAACCACACCCCAGTCGCCTCAGTTCCGTCGACTTCGTTCGCTTGCCACCTACGGCACTTTCTTACGTTGACCTAGTGTCATCCCCACCAGTGCCCGACGGTCACTATATCGCGGCTCCTATGCAAGACGTCCTCCTTGCACACGGGATCACGGTACCTCATACCATTTTATCTATTACGGCTAATTGCGTCTGCCTGCCAGTGGTCAGTTTTGGCTTGACAACACAAGTGCTGCCACGCGGGATGTCTCAAGCCCAGCTTTGCTCATTCGAGGATCACTCAATAGCATCTATTGAGGTAGACGACAATTCAGCCGATCCTCCTCTACCATCTCAGTCGGCAACTTGTACCATCGCCGACTTACAGAAAATGATTGTGCCCGACATGCCGTCCGAGCACGCTCGTGAGCTCTACCGCATTCTGTATTTCTACAACGATATTTTTTACTTTAACGATCGTCCTTTGGCCCAAACTACAACTGTTAAACACCGCATTAATACCAGCGATGCCCCTCCTATTCATCGCCGCCCGTATCGAGTGTCACCGGCTGAGCGTCAAGTTATTCACGCAGAACTTCGCAAAATGCTTGCCAAGAACATCATAGAACCGTCATGTAGTCCATGGGCGTCACCTGTTGTACTGGTAAAAAGGAAGGGTGGCTCATGGCGCTTTTGCGTGGATTATCGGCACCTTAACAGGGTTACCAAAAAGCACGTGTATCCCCTACCTCGGATCGATGACGCCCTTGACTGCCTCCATGGTGCTCGCTACTTCTCCTCTATTGACCTCCGCTCCGGCTACTGGCAGATTGCCGTGGACGATCTCGACCGCGAGAAGACTGCTTTTGTAACTCCGGACGGTCTTTATAAATTCAAAGTGATGCCGTTCGGTCTATGTAACGCTCCTGCCACTTTTGAACGCATGATGGACTCCCTTCTTCACGGTTTCAAATGGTCCACATGCCTATGCTACTTGGACGACGTCATAGTATTCTCCCCAACGTTCGCTACGCACCTCGAGTGCCTCTCGGCAGTCCTGGGCGTTTTTCGTCGCGCCGGTCTGCAACTGAACGCATCGAAGTGCCAATTCGGCCGTCGCCAGATTACCGTCCTTGGGCATCTCGTTGACGCGAACGGAGTGCAACCGGACCCAGGCAAGATCCATGCTGTTTCGCACTTCCCTGTTCCGAAGTGTGTCAAGGATGTGCGCAGCTTCATCGGCCTTTGTTCCTACTTCCGCCGTTTCGCGAAAAATTTCGCGGCCATAGCACGACCACTAACCGAGCTTTTGAAAAAAGACGCCACTTTCCAGTGGGGCGATAACGAGGACATCGAATCGAAGCTCTCAGAACGCCTCCCGTTCTGGCCCATTCCGATCCTTCTGCGCCTACCGAAGTCCGTACTGATCCCAGCGGTCACGGAATTGGCGCAGTACTGGCACAACACCAGCGCGGCAACGACCGTGTTATCGCTTACGCCAGCAGGCTCCTCTCACCCGCGGAGCGCAACTATTCCATCACTGAGCGTGAGTGTCTGGCCCTAGTGTGGGCGGTTGCGAAGTTCCGCCCATACTTATATGGCCGACCCTTTTCCGTTGTCACAGACCATCACGCGCTTTGCTGGTTATGCTCACTGAAAGATCCTACAGGAAGACTTGGCCGCTGGGCATTACGCCGCCAAGAATATTCATATACTGTCACCTACAAATCTGGCCGACTACACAAGGACGCTGATTGCCTCTCTCGCTACCCGGTAGACGAGCCTGACGACGCCGACAGTAGTACCGCCACCGGCATTTTCTCTGTGTCTGCCTTCGCTAACATCGCCGATGAGCAGTACCGAGACCTACCGCTGCGAGCACTCATCGAGCGTCTGCGCTCTACACCTACCGACGCCTCCGTTCGCCGCTATGTTCTCCAGGGCGGCATTCTGTACCGAAGGAACTTCCTCCCTGACGGATCTGATCTTCTTGTCGTGCCAAAACATCTACGACAGACTGTGCTCTTTGAGATGCATGACGCACCTACTGCAGGACATCTTGGCGTAACCCGCACGTACGACCGCGTCCGCCGCCGCTTCTATTGGCCTGGTCTCGCTCGCTCCGTCCGACGCTATGTTGCTGCCTGTGATACCTGCCAGCGTCGGAAAACACCTCAGGTGCTACCTGCCGGTCATCTACAGCCGATGACTGTCCCTCTGGAACCGTTCTTTCGTGTTGGATTAGACCTCCTCGGTCCCTTTCCCACGTCATCCTCTGGGAACAAATGGGTAGCCGTCGCAACTGATTACGCCACCCGATACACTATCACGCGGGCTCTCCCTACCAGTTGCGCCACTGACGTCGCGCACTTTCTCTTGCGTGGCATTATCTTACTTCATGGCGCCCCGCGATAGCTGCTCACTGACCGTGGTCGTAACTTTCTCTCGAAAGTTATCGCCGACATTGTACGTTCCTGCTCCACTCAACACAAGCTGACTACCTCATACCATCCTCAAACCAATGACCTGACAGTGCGGTTAAACCGTACTCTTACCGATATGCTGTCCAAGTACGTTTCCAAGGACCACCACGACTAGGACATTGCCCTTCCTTACGTCACATTTGCTTACAATTCTTCCCGGCACGACACCGCCAGATTTTCTCCCTTTTATCTTCTCTACGTTCGCGAACCGACCTTGCCCCTTGACACGGCACTTCCTCCTGCTTCGATCTCAACAAGCGAGTATGCGTGCGACGCCATCGCCCTCGCCGACAATGCACGCCAGCTTGCCCGTGCTCGACTGACGGACTCGAAAACCACTCAGCAGCGTCAGTACAACGCCCGCCACCGTGACGTACAGTTTTCGCCTGGTGCGCTCGTGCTCTTGTGGTCGCCCTCTCGTCACGTCGGACTTTCACAAAAGCTCCTTTCGCGATACACAGGGCCCTACCGCGTGCTCCGCCAGGTGACGCCTGTGACGTACGAAATTGCTCCTGTGAGCTCAACCTCGTCATCTACTCGGGCATCTAGTGATGTCGTGCACGTCAGTAGGCTCAAGGCCTACTACACTGCTTCCGAGTCCGGCCTTTAGTCGCTCCGGGACGGCGCTTTTGCCGCCGGGGGTAGTGCTACGGAATAGTATTACCGATGACGAAGAGGCGAGCAGTAAGAAGACGACGACGACGATTGGAGGCTAGCGCGGGCTGTTGCCTCTTGGCCAAGTGCGGCGTATTACGTTGAAAATATACTTGTATATAGCTTTTCATCTGCGTCTTCTTATGTAACAATATCTATGGGTACATCAAAGACCAAGAAAAATGGTAGTGGCTTAGCTGGGCTATGCCAGAATATACGTAGCGAAAGCTAAGCCATAGCATGGTTAGCTTTGGTTAATCTTGATTGCAAGTCCAGATTAGTCTGGTTGTCTAGCTATGCTGCGGCGTTTTATTTCAGCTAATATTTAAGGGAACAGTACATTATCTTTTTTTTTATTTGGGTGAGCTTCCTTAGCCAGTCGTTCGGCGCACTGTTCGTCTGGTTCCTGGGCGATTCGTTTCCTCTTCATCTCGTTCCGATGTCGATTCCAGGCATCCTCCTGCTTATCAGAATTGTTGCCGTCCATACTGCCGGCTCAACTGTGGTGGCGGTGCACACAAGCTCTCCTTTTCGATCCTCCGACATGTTATCAGGCATGCGACACAGCTGGCGAAGCGAGCAGACGCGAACGCAACGACGAGGAACGCGTGTGACGAGGAACGCGGTGTGACATCGTGTGCCTCCTCGGAGCACGGCCACGGCTAAATCGCAACTTCACGGCCAGTCAAGCTTTCGCTTTAAATGTCCGACGATTACGATACTCCCTAATGCGCAATTTGACTGCAGCTTCATACGTGCTTTCATGCCGCGATCATCATCATCATCATCATCAGCCTGGTTAAGCCCACTGCAAGGCAAAGGCCTCTCCCATACTTCTCCAACTACCCCGGTCATGTACTAATTGTGGCCATGTCATCCCTGCAAACTTCTTAATCTCATCCACCCACCTAACTTTCTGTCGTACCCCTGCTACGCTTCCCTTCCCTTGGAATCCAGTCACTAACCCTTAATGGCCATCGGTTATCTTCTCTCCTCATTACATGCCCTGCCCATGCCCATTTCTTTTTTTGATTTCAACTAAGATGTCATTAACTCGCGTTTGTTCCCTCACCCAATCTGCTCTTTTCCTATCCCTTAACGTTACACCCATCATTCTTTCCATAGCTCGAAGCGTCGTCCTCAATTTAAGTAGAGCGCTTTTCGTAAGCCTCCAGGTTTCTGCCCCGTAGGTGAGTACTGGTAAGACACAGCTATTATACACTTTTCTCTTGAAGGTTAATGGCAACCTGCTGTTCATGATCTGAGAATGCCTGCCAAGCGCACCCCAGTCTATTCTTATTCTTCTGATTATTTCCGTCTCATGATCCGGATCCGCGGTCACTACCTGCCCTAAGTAGATGTATTCCTTTACCACTTCCACTGCCTCGCTACCTATTGTAAATTGCTGTTTTCTTCCGGGACTGTTAAACATTACTTCAGTTTTCTGCAGAATAATTTTTAGACCCACTCTTCTGCTTTGCCTCTCCAGGTCAGTGAGCATGCATTGGAATTGGTCCACTGAGTTATTAAGCAAGGCACTATCGTCAGCGAATCGCAAGTTACTAAGGTATTTTACAATAACTCTTATCCCAAATTCTTCCCAATCCAGGTTTCTGAATACCCCTTGTAAACACGCTGTGAATAGCATTGGAGAGATCGTATCTCCCTGCCTGACGCCTTTCTTTATTGGGATTTTGTTGCTTTCTTTACGGAGCACTACGGTGGCTGTGGAGCCGCTACAGATATCTTTCAGTATTTTTACATACGGCTCGTCTACACCCTGATTCCGTAGTGCCTCCATGACTGCTGAGGTTTCGACAGAATCAGACGCGTTCTCGTAATCAATGAAAGCTATATATAAGGGTCGGTTATATTCCCCACATTTCTCTATCACCTTCTTGATAGTGTGAATATGGTCTATTGTTGAGTAACCTTTACGGAATCCCGCCTTGTCCTTTGGTTGAAAGAAGTCTAAGGTGTTCCTGATTCTATTTGCGATTACCTTACTAAATAGTTTGTAGGCAACGGACAGTAAGCTGATTGGTCTATAATTTTTCAAGTCTTTAGGTGCCCCCTTTTTTATGGATTATGATTATGTTAGCATTCTTCCAAGATTCCGGTACGCTCGAGGTCATGGGGCATTGCATTACATTTCGCGATATATTGAGACAAAGAATTTCAGACAGAAATTACCGCACCAACTGGCAGTGGTCCAGTGCCGTCAGCGCCTTCGAAGAGGGAGGGGCAGCATGGCAACGCTATATACAGCATGATCAGTGGCATCGGAGCCGTCTGTGAAAGAAGACGACGACGAACGCGTGAGCAATTAATGACACGCGCTCATTCACGTAGTTACGCCGACGCCGACACTCAATCCAGCAACGGGCGCCCAAGAGGGACGCTCTAAAGTTGGGGCGAGATAACCTTACATAACTTTTCCTTACAACAGCGATAAGCAAGAAACAACACTAATGAGTCGGTTCAACCTTATTCACGGACGATAAGTAAAGACGAGGTTGGATTCAATACTCCCACACGAATGCGATGGTGATGACACGGATGTAGATGCGTTTGCGCAATGCGCTGAAGAAGCTAGACAGCTCGCACGCGTGCGGATCTGCCAAAAGCAAGACTGCGCCACAGGCCGCAACAACGCTCGCCATAGACGAGTAGCGTACGAAACTGGCGACAGATCGAGTGTGGGTTCGTAAGCTCACATGAAGACGGGGACACTCTGAGAAGCTCTAAAGGCGACACTTCAGACCGTATCAAGTACTACTACGCTTAAGTGACGTCTCCTCTATATAAGAGGTCTTCCCAGATAGCCCCCATTGCAGGAGGCGCCGCCAGCACAAGCTTGAAGTTGTGCACGTAATACGCATGAAACAATATGTCAGTGAGTAACTGTGTGAAGTACCCTGTGAAGTACCCTGAAGCATCGGGGTGATGCTTCTTTTTAGAGGAATGCAAATGCCGCGTCTCTTCTATGCCGACGACGAAGGCAAAGATTCCAGCTTTAGCAGGCTTCGTCTCGTGCGTCGGCTTAGCGCGGATTAGAAGACGAAGACGTCTCTACGCTCTACTACTAAAACTAATAAAACAATCTCATTTTGTTAATACGTGTCCTCGTTCCCAATCTTCGTTGTACCGTGACAATATTCTACAGACGCTACGAAGAACGCCGTGCCTACGGTGCCCTTTATAGTCCCTGTTCTGCGTTAGGACGTTCAGGCCCTCAATTATTTTCTTGTCGCTAATATGGTACATAAACAGTGCGTTTTCTTTCTGCAATTTTTCATGTTCACCACATATCTCTTGGGAAATAATACGTCGGTGTAGGTACGTCCCCGCAATAGCAAATGGTAGCGCAAACGTAACCTCTGCAAAAACATAGGCAGCTTCTGCTACTAGTCGATCTGGCAGCAGTCGCTATAGGCATACAATATGTATGTTCAGAGAAAACAGTGACGAGTCCATAGACTCCACCATCGGCCTTTTGAGCGCATCGAACTTCCAAGAGCAGATTTTTATCTCTGCGAAAAATGTCACGAAGATCAAAAGACGCGGGGAAGCTGTTTGACATACGAATGCATCTTTGGCATTCGTGCTTCCGCGTAGAAGCGAATCTTTCTCACTATCGTTTCAGTAGAGTGCGTCGCTGCAGGCAGGAAGGCAGCAATGCGGGAACGAGCTATCCTCCTCCGGGCTTCGGCACCGGCGAGACTGCGATGCAATCCCTGGTCGGCACCTGAAAGTAATGGACGTTAAGCGTTGCGATAACCAAGGTATATGTACACATGATAGCGAAGCCGCCATAGAAGCTCATACGTCTCGCAATGGCGGCTTGGATGGATGGATGGATGGATGGATGGATGGATGGATGGATGGATGGATGGATGGATGGATGGATGGATGGATGGATGGATGGACGGATGGATGGACGGATGGATGGACGGATGGACGGGTGGATGGATGGACGGATGGATGGATGGATGGATGGATGGATGGATGGATGGATGGATGGATGGATGGATGGATGGATGGATGGATGGATGGATGGATGGATGGATGGATGGATGGACGGAAGGATGGATGGATGGATGGATGGATGGATGGATGGATGGATGGATGGATGGATGAATGGATGGACGGATGGATGGATGGATGGATGAATGGATGGATGGATGGATGGATGGATGGATGGATGGATGGATGTATGGATGGATGTTAAGGGCATCCCTTTGGAGCGGGGCGGTGGGTTGTGCCACCAAGATCGTTGTAATGATACTGCCTAATGTCCTACCTAGGTTAAAAAAGAAAAAAAGAAAAAAAACACAATAAATTCGCATAACCAAATTTCCTGACACCCTATTGTGAACTTTTTTTTTGTACGTCTCCATTTTTTTGTCGTTTGCCTACTTTTCTTCCACGAATCTTCCAATCACCTCTTACTAATCTCTATTGCGGACATGTTTACTTTTCCCCTGCTCTCGCTGAACCCAAGGACTTCAAGGAGTGCAGTAGGGCCTAAATCGAACGCTGGGCAGATATCCTCACATTCTAATAAAACATGCTCCATCGTTTCCCTAGCTTATCTCGCGTTATAGGTGCATGTTCTAAGGCATCCTGATCTCGCTTCGAAAAGCAATGAGCTTCCCTTTGAGTTATCATAAATTGTTTCTTCCCTAATTTCGTTTTTTCCACTTAAACAGTTACTCATGGCACGTGTGTTTTCCATTGCCGCCACCCATGAGATTATTTCAGCCTCCCTGGCTTTCCGCTTTACGTTCTTTGTTGAGCTGTTGCTCACCCTACAGGCCACTACTTGCTGGTAACCTTGCTAGTTCTTTTCCTCCACTGTGAATCAATGTTATTCCTGTACAAATACCTGAACACTCTCCCAGCCCCTTTACTTTCTTCCGTATTCCTCAGTCGTTCTTCATAATAAATTTTACTGTGAGCTTCCCTCACTTCAAAACTAGTCCAGCCCATATCACCCTGCACAGCTTCATTTGTAGTTTTCCGGTGAGCACCCAATGCGAGGCGAACCACTGACCTTTGGTTTTCATCGAGTCCTGATTGTACCCCTGATTTAAAGCAAACAACCGCATTTTCAAAAGTAAGTCCTGGAGCCACTACACCTTTTCAGATACCTCGAACCACCTCGTACCTATTGTATACCATAGCCGTCTGTGCTTCATTATGGCTACATTGCTCTTCCCCTTTGCTGTTATTGTTTTTCCTGTGTGTCCATATATCTATTGCCTTGGTTTATTCATACACCAAGGTATCTATATTCTTTTACCCGAGGTATTTCCTGGCCTTGTATTGCCAGTCTTTTCACTGTTTTCATTGAATACCATAACACCTGATTTTCTAACGCCAAAATTGAAACCTAAATTCTCGCCTTCCTGTCCACAGGTATTTGCCATACGTTGCAAATCACTTTGCTTGTTAGTTAGCAACACAATGTCGTCCACATTATGTAATCCTGGAAGCTGTTGCACTACTACTGTACCTGCCTGTTTGTATATGAGATTAAACCCGATATTACTTCTTTCTAGCGCCCTCTCCATCATCAACATGTACATCATAAAAAGCAATGGGGATAAAGAGCAGCCCTGCCTCAGTCCCTTGTTGACATCAACTTTCTGCTCGATCATCATCCTTTCCGATTCAACACAAACCACTTTTTCTAGGTAAATCTATTTTAAAAGCTGTATATAATCGTCGCCTAAGCCTTCCCCTTCCAGTATATCCCTCAAAACGTTCCGGTCTACGTTGTCATGCGCTCCTGTAATGCCTAAAAAGACCACATATAATGGTCTGCTTTCTACTCTTGATATTTCAATACACTGAGTAAGAACAAATAACTAATCATTCAAACGCATACTTATTCTGAAGCCATTCTGAAGTTCCCCAAACATGCCATCATTCTCTCCGCATACTTGCAGCTTTAATTTCATTGCCTGCATTACTAGCCTGTATATAACCGATGCAATGGTCAACGGTCTATACGAATGAATTCTATCTTTCTCCCCCTTAACTTTATAAATTAAATTCATTCTACTTTGTCGCCAACTGTCTGGTATTCGTCTATCCTTTAAAGTTTGTTCAACTGCTTTCACCAGAGGTTCCTTACTTTTTGGTCCTAGTTCTTCCTAACCTCGTCTAGCCCGGTGGATGTGCGCTTAGGAATTTTCTCTTTTGCTTTCTTCCAGTTGAAATTTGTCAGCAAGAGCTCCTTTTCCACTGGGGTCTCTTTCGTGCTCTTTTTTTCTTCAAATACAACCTCGTCATTACCTTGGAAAGATTCGGCTGTTATTTTTCGGGTGTAATTTATTGCCGCTTCTCCTTCCAGTCTGTTTTCATCTTCGTCTAGGATATGTTGTTGTATTGTTGTTGACTTCCTGCCTAATAATTTTATGGGGTTCCAAAACATTCTAGGTGGTGCCTTCTTTTTCTCACGTATTTCTGACAACCAACGTTCACTTTCACCTTTTAATTTTGCATGCACCAGTATTTGAACCATAGACTTTTTCTCCCGGTATATTTCCCATTTACTGGTCAATTCATCCTGCGGCAACTGCGCCTTCTTTGCCTGCCTGTGCTCTCGAGATGCTTTCTGTCGTTCGGCGATCGCTTCTCGTATCTCCCTGTTCCACCAGCTTTTCGGTTTCTTTTTTTTCCTTTCCAACCAACATGTTTTTTCTCTTTCCGTATTTCTGTCTTTATTAAACTTCGAAGCTCCCTTATTCCCACTTTTGAGCCATTTTGCAAGTTCTTCCTTGACTCTAGTGACTATATTTGTTATTTGTTCAGCGTTCAAACTGGGACTGGCCATTTTGCACTCCTTGCTCTCTTTCCCAACTACGCATCCCATTTTCAAAATGATGCGTTTATGGTAAGTCCCTATGCTACTATACCCTTTCTCGTCAATGACCATTTCTTTCTACAATCAGACACTAATCAATGGTCGATTGCCGGTTTCCCGCTTCCCACGTGATTTGGCCTTAACATTTAGGCCCTGTATTCACGATAACAAGATTATGTTGCTGACAAAGATCTAGCATTGACTTGCCATTGTTGTAGGTATAGCCCTCTAAATCCTGTATGCGGGCATTCATACCACCTTATGGATAATTTCTGCATCATTCCCGGAACCCTTACTATCAGCACTTATGCATTCCACTAACTTCTGATTCTTCTCTGTGCAATTATTTCTGGTCCAGAAATATGTTCCGCCCAGCTAAGTTCTTTTTTCCACTCATTGTACCTGATAACCAAAGATGCTCTTGAAAATTTGCATTTACGCTTAACCATTTGCCTCCCTGATGGATGCGCATTGCGACTCCCCGTCCTTTTCTTTCCAACTTAGTTCTGCTGCACCCTTCCCAAACGTAATTCTCAATCACTGACGACTCTTTCGAGTTTCGAAGGTGCATTTCTGTAACCGCATACATCTCTATATGTTCTCGATATAGCTGCTCCTCATTCTCTGCCCACATTTCCTTTCTTCTGGCCCCTGCATGTTGATGTAGCCTATTCCATAGTGAACTATCTTTCTTGTTGGCCTCCTTTTTCTGTTATTGACGGCGACTCTATTCTGATGTTGCCCTGGGGACCTTCTTCATTGCTACCTACTCTGACCTCCTGCACGTCAGAGGACCCCCTAAAAAAGCAACAGCGCGACCATCAAGTCGCCAGCCTACTTCTCGTCCAAGCCTGTAATTGAAGTGGATCCCGTCTCTTTCAAAACCACCAAACGTTCTCACTTCCCTGTTTACTTCGACAACCGCCAAACCTATCTCTCGGCCCATTTTGCATATCGCCTCATTAGCAGCCACTACGGCTCTTTGTACGTGAGTGTCACGTACAAGCATCTCTGGCACCGTGCACATCATGATCGGAACCTGAGGGGACAGGTCGCGCAAGTCGTCCACCCCTGTAGTCAAGCGCTGGGCTAGTGCTTTTTCTTTCGTGTTTAAGGCGTCATTTAGCCCACCTGATGCTGTGACAAGTTTGCGCACATGGCTATTTTTCGCGAGTTTTCTTTCGCTGGCTCCATAACGGAACCCAGTGTCCGCCCTATAGATGTCAATAGCCACTCTTTTATCGCCTTTCAACCTCTCCAAAATTGCGTCTGAGCGCCTAGTCAGGTTTGAGTCGCCTGCGAGTATCCCCATTTCACTCTCTGCCACCTCTCCCTGCTTCCCTTTGTCCTTTACCGCGTGACGCGGACTTGGCAAGGGGCAGTGTCCGCTGCGCTCCAGCTTCTTGTGTGTGGCGGCCTCAAGATATGTGCTACTCTTTCCAGCTATCCCCTCCCCACGTTGCACGCATTCCACATTATCGCGCGGAGATCACACCTCTGCGACCTACCGTAGTTTCTGCTACAAACGCGCCACCAGATTGGATGCTTTAAGCAGAAGGCGATCACAACGTGCTCACTTTCGTCATGAGGGCGTCGAAAATAAGGTGAGTGGTACTCACAGCGCTTTTTGCGTGCCCAATTATGGTTTCGAAGTGATGAAAATCGCATTTCTCTTGAAGAATAACTCAACAACGGATAGAGAGGGGGTTAACCGAGGGGCCCGATTTTTATTAGTCATATCATGAGAAGCCAACAAACACTGACATCAAGGACAACATAGGGGAAATTACTTGTGCTTAATAAATGGAATGAAGAAACAATAAATTAATGGAAATTAAAGTGGATGAAAAAAACAACTTGCCGCAGGTGGGAACCGAACCCACAACCTTCGCATTTCGCGTGCGATGCTCTACCAATTGAGCTACCGCGGCGCTGTTTCCCCATCCACTTTCTTGAGTATTTATGTGTACTGGTAGAACCCTGGGAGTGTTAGCCAGCGCCACCACTCACGGATGGCGTTTTAAAGCCGCCTAAATTGTATTCTTCTACCTGCGGCATCCTCCACCACTGTGACGGTCGCGTTAGATCGAGTAATTAAAAAGTTAACGAAGTGATCTTAGTTAATCAGAGAACAGGCCGTAAGTGCTGCTCGAACATCACGTTCTCCCCAGGCTTTAAGCAGGAATGGTGGAGAAGACGTTATCGCATCGGATAAGTCCTACATTTTTCAAAATGTGTTTCCTATTAAGTTAGATCACATGATGTAGCGATGATGATGATGCCACAGAAAAAAGAACACACAAACAAAAGAAATCTCTCAAGGAAAACACATATCATTAAGGAAAACGTGAAAATCGAGGAACAGCAACAAGGACAGGATGAAGGACGACTGAAGCGCCGAGTCTCACCTTCCTTTGTTTCGTAGCGCACGTTTTGTCGTGATGCATAGGTGGTAACATGCCCCCCCCCCCCCCCCCTCCCAGAGCACGCTCTATACCTGCAATACATTTCCAATCGGCAAAATTCTTTCTTCAAGCGGCGTTTTGTTGAGCGGGTATGTTATCGTTCTGCGTGGCCATTTCACGTCATTCTCCTGTTGTTCCTTGGTGTTTTCGAGAATGTTATTGTTGTGTTATTCTGCCATGGTTTTAGGCGTACGATTATAACCATTGTTTATCTGCGTCCAGACGCAATTTTTTCACGTTACTGCATTAGCTGCGTAACGCAACCATTACCGCACCCTTCCTTATCATTTATATTTATACGCATGCACGGATTAAGTACTACTGATCCGACACTACCCTTGCCACGCACACAAACAATACCGCTAATGCGGAGTGGATTTCACTCGTGTATATTTGCTGATGCGGACATTAACGCTCTATTATGTTACGTTGACTCTTGATACCTCTCAGCCACCATCTTCCGTGCTTGTGGAGAACGTGATAAATGCCACAGGTTGAAGAACAGTATCACAATGAGAGCACAAGAAAACAGTGTTTTCTGTTCATCATTGCTGTAATGCTTATAAATCTTAACTTTCCCCCCGTGTGCTTGCTTCTTGTGCACATGTGCCCACCTGAAGTGTTGCACAAGCATGTCGCCCCCACTGAACTTGCACTGGCGTCCCTCGCAGCCACCGCCGAAGTACTCGGCCCACGTCGGGTATTCGTAGGAGTCCGCCGCATAGGTGGAGCAGTAGACATCTGGCATATGATACGAGAAAAAATGACACTGATGAGCGGCAATTAAGATTTGCGAGAATGCAACTGGTGGTGTAAAGGTGTCCCAGCTAACGTTAGCGAAGCTGTTTAAAAAATATTGGCACGCGAGTCCTCTTCCGCCATCAGGATAACGTTTGTGTACATATTAGTTGGATATAATTAGAAAAATATTATTTAGAGAACATTTTACTTTTGCAGCTAAACTGTTAAGGAGAATTCCGCAACGGTTTTTGAGCGGCGGTCGAGGCCGGCGTGCGACGGTATGATCGATATCGAATGTAGATGCAGTGCAACGTGTGTTGGAACGCCCAATTTCCTTTGAAACGTAGTGATCGATAATCATAAGCTAGCAGTTACCTGGCCTATACCTTATTAGAAAAAAATAATTAGATTTGAGCTTCTTTTAACCAGTAATCAATGATTTTTTTCTTTACACGTTGCTTCATAAGTACTTCACTTTGTAATTTTCAAGGGCGGTGAGTGCAGACCCCGTGGTACTGCACGCCGTCACTAACAATAGCCAGCCGTAAGACATACACGGACGCTTAGTGTACTTTTGAAGGGCGTGAGAACTCGTTATACTGCAGCTTCACTGTCTTTATTGTAGTGATCGTCAGGTTGCCATGTATCTGGGAAGGATTTCTGACTTCTGGGCATGACCGCCAATGACAAATCTGTTACTGCGCCCTAAAGGATCCCAATCCGCTTGATTACGATTCCTTCGGCTGCGATAGTCATGTGGAGTTCTCCTTCAGCGGAAGCCAACACCGACCGCTTGTCATTTCCTGGTGGTGACTGAGTCACGCAATGGATGTAGCCACTTCCTCCAGTTCACGTTACGGCCATGGTGGTCGTGGCGCTCGGGCGGGTAATGACGCGGCAATTTTCTCGTTTCGCGAACTCCCAGTAAAGCGTACAAAAATAATTACGCTGAACATTGCTTCCTAGAAACGGCGCAATTAGAGGCTTTCGCAAGCAATAAAAGACTTCCCTAGTCTAGTCACGCCCTCATCGATCAACCAATTCACTCACGAGCTGACTCAGGCTAAGAATGCCGCGTGTGTCTGAGTTTCAGTGAGCCTGCATGAGTGTAACTTCGATGAGTCTGAGTCCGAGGGAGCATGAATGAACAGAAATTTGGCGAGTCTGAGTCCGAGTCAGCCCCGATGAATATCTTTTTGTGGAAGCAAAGTCCGAGTGAGCCCTAAGCAAAGAAATATATTTCGTGTGTGAGTCTGAGTGAGTTTCATTGTTCGCCAAGTTATGGCACGCCTGAATTCAAAAAGTAAGAAGTTTAAGACACGGTTAATACAATGGGCTTTAATTATCGCCCGTAATTAGCACACAAAAGCAATTCTGGTGGCGGTGGACTCATGACTGAACATCATAGTCTCATGACGTTATATATTGTAGCACTTGTTATACACATGGTATATGTGTGACGTTTCATCTTTCCCAGTTATTATAAACGAAATTGGAATGCTGACCACGTGCTATTGCTAAGAGCAGCAGAGCTTCGCTAGGTAGTGGTTGCAGAGCGTGTTGTGCTGTATGAGGCAATTATCAACCAGCCGAGAGTCGCGAGGAGTTTTGCAAGACGCGCAGAAGCATGCGTTAGGCTCGCAGTCAATGGACGGTGCATCGTGGATTGACGAACGACACTTTGCGCACGCGACAACAGGCGCCGGCTCGCCGAGCCATTCCTATAGGACTTGCCTAGCATGGGAGTACGCAAGTCGAAGATAGGCGATGCTTGGGACACGGGTGCATAGTGAATGAATAGGAATGAAGGAAAGATGTGAAAGGTAGAGACGTTAACCAGATTAAGTATCCGGTTGGCTACTCTGCACAGGGTGATGGCATAAGCGTGGACGAGATAACAAGATTTTAAAAATTACAGAGAATAACAACGCGAACTGACGAGGACGCGACGGGAATGCGACGCACACGTGCTCTCTGGGTGTCGCCTTCTCGTCGTTCTCGTCGTTCTCGTCAGTTCACGATGTTGTTAACTCACTACCAGTGGCGTGGCTAGCTCGTCTGGCACCCGGGGCCCATAGCTCTTCTGTCACGCCCCCCCCCCCCCCCCCCCGAGTGTTGTCGAGGAAGGCTAGGATATCGACAATTTCCGGGTTTCGGCACCAGTAAAGCCGCCTGGGATACCGCGCACGTCCCCGGGGTCCCGCTCTCCTTCGCTTTCTTTCCCAGAGATGGCGAATGCAGCAGGTATACACGATGTTTTTTTCTGCGCCAAATAACACAGGGGGCGGCACTGATAACATGTGATAAGCGCAGGTGCACATCTTCTGTCAGACTGTAAGGTTTGGCAACCAATACAAATGTGGCATCGTGGCAAATACGGCTCACGTCACAACTAACAAAATTTCTTTATAAAGTTTTAATTACCAATTTTAGCGGCAACATTACATTTGCAAAATTGAAGGCCGATGTTCATATCTTACCCAACAACAACTTCACAAAAATCGTCGTAGGTACTATGGCGCGCAGTATTTTGTCTGTGGGCAGCTCTGAACGAAAAAGAAAATTAAATTGTGTGCCAGTGACGCTGATCTCCCCACCATATTAGAAAAACGGAGAACGCCATCTGCCTCCCTGCTGTGCGGGCGCCAGTGCTATGACAATTAAGAGTTCTCTTCATTCTGATCAATAAAGCCTTGTTTTTATTTGCTCATATACGGGCAAACGTGATTATCCGAGCTGCGGTACCCCCGAAAGATTGGGAACAGAATAGAGCACGCTTCGCGTCGATTCTTGGCGTCACCATAAAAAACAAAAAAAATAGACCGCGATGAAGCCTGTGCCAGCGAAAGCCTGCACTACTGTTGGTCTGCACTCGCAGTGGAGAGAATTGAGGGATCAACGTCACTGCTCCAACATTTCATATTTCTTTCGCTGCTGCCATACTGGGCGCCGGCCGCAGTGCCAAAGTACTGTAGGTTGTAGCACCCAAAACGATGTTGTTTAAGAAGTTTTTGTTGAGTTAATAATATGACTTTGAGTCCTCAATTCTCGAATTGAAGTGCTTCCTCTATAAGGACTAAATAAAGGGTTATTAAGGATATGGATATTACTTATCTGCCATATTTTTCACGCTACCGAGTTCCTAGTAATCACAGACACATAGCTTCATAGAATATCGGGAAATATGCTTACAAAATTCACCTTTTTTAAATAAAATTCTGTGCAGCTGACACAGACACTTGTACTGTACTTGTGACATGAAGTCACACAACAACAGTTTTCTGAAACTTTCGAGGGTAAGAAGGAAGGCGTGAAACATAACGGCAGGTTTCGCAGCGGCTTCTCGGAGCGAGCGGGAGAGGGTAAGTAACAGCAGCCGAACATCGCGGCGGGCCCGCGACTACAGCCTGTCGAGTCATACGCCGCGGAACTCTTCGGCTGCACCGAGTCTGAAGACGATCCAGGGAATCCCATTCGCGACTTTTGACGGCCGTACTTATGCAACGTTGCTCTCAATGAACGCTTCGCCGTAAACGCGAGCACCGGGCGCGCTGCTTGAACGCCCTCTTGCTGCTGTCTTTGTTCGTCTTCGCTGCGCGTTCTGACTCCTGCGACGCCTACTCCCAGCATGAACGCACGGCACGAGCGCACCCCAGATGAAGCGTTCCGCTAAGGGGAGTAGTTTAGCGACAATTTTGCGAAATAAATTTTTTAGCCCGCACATTCGTGCAATTATTTCGTGGGGTGTTGACAGAGCTGCAGCCGAAAATTCTGCGGCGCAACGCATCGGGTACATGAGCTCGGGCTACTGGATACCGGAGCATTCTTTGCCATTTGCGCCCAGTCAAGCCGGCGGAAAGAGGGGTGTCTTCAGGCGTATATGACACCCCCGCCCACTGGCCCCTCGCACCCGGGGCCCACGGCCCACCGGCCCCCCCTGTTGCTACGCCACTGCTCACTACACCCTAATAAATGTTTACACTCTTTCAGTATTTTGCCACACTTGCCACACAACAATAAACGTTGTCTGTCTTGTCCGCATTTCCTTTCTTTAACACTGCGAGCCCGGTACTTCCCAGTAACGAGCTGTATAGGGGTTATCAGCACGGCATAGCATTGCCGACATGAAAGTAGCGGGCACAGCGTTTTCAAGAAGGAAGAAGCAAGCAAAGCCGAGGGCAATTATTTTGGTGTGGCAGATATACACCCCAAAGGGTGTAATCGTCTTTTAGAGTGTATGAATCAGAACCTACTAGACTCTTAGGTAAAGGTTACACCCTTTCGGGTGTATCTCTGCCACACAACAATAATCGTCATCTCCCTTGCACTCTTAGGGAAAAGTACATCCTTCGGGCTGTATCTCTGCCACGCAACGATAATCGTCATCTGCCTTGCTTGCGTTTCCTTCCTTTAAAACGGCGCGCCCGGTACTTTCCGGTCGGAAGTGCTATTTCATGCTGATAACGCACATGCCGTTCGTTACTGGGAAGTACCGGGCTCGCCGCGTTAAAGAAAGGAAATGCGGACAAGGCAGATGACGATTATTGTTTTGTGGCAAAAGGGTGTAATTTTGCTTAACAGTGTAGCCCACCAACAAGCCTTAACACAGGGATACGGCGTCGATTCCTGTATAATCTTAAGCAAAATTACACCCTTTTGCCACACAACAATAATCGTCATCTGATTTGTCCGAATTTCCTTTCCTTAACGCGGTGCGCCCGGTACATCCCAGTAACGAACAGCATGTGTGTTATCAGCCTGACATAGCATTCCCGACGGGAAAGTAACGAGCGCAGCTTTTTCAAGAAAGAAAATGCGGGCAAGACAGATGACGATTATCGTTTTGTGGCTAATATACACTCCTAAGGGTGTAAACTTTTCTTAGAGTGTAAGAGTGTAGGTGCGGTATGCCGCTCAGTGCAGTCGCAAAGTGACGCCGCATATTGCCTCGGCAGCCGCATAGCCGTTATCTGCCTTCTGCGCTTAGCAAATGGCGAGTACAACATTCAATGAGTGTGATCAGCTGGCAAGTCTTCCCACGGCTCCGAATCGCGTGCTCTCCCCAGATCTTTCCCAAGTCGCCCAATCATGCCGTTGACCGACGAATGAAATGCGCTCGCGTGTAGTACACGAATGTGTCGGACGCCAGCAGTGGCGACGAAGGCAGCTTAGAAAGGGGAACTATCGCTCTCGGTCCGCGTCGACGACTGCAAGGCAGCACAAGGCAAGGCCGTGTCGGCTGACGAAAGCGATCTCGGCGTCGCCCTCTCTTCCTGTGTGTGTGCACGAATCTGCGGCTCATGATAGAGATCGGTATGATAACGAGACTGTCGCCGTGGTGATAGCTAATAGGGGACGCCACATAATAATATTTTAATGAATCAGGGCCTGAAGCACTGGCTTTGCTTTAGTAATGAAGTTCGTGGGTCCAACTTTCAAAGGTTATCGATCATGTGTGTGCTTTTCTATTGAGCAGCTATCATCGTTAATATGTTATAGATAACGAGGGGCCACTACCGGCTCGTCCGAGCAGCTCTAGCGTAGGAACCTTTTTGTGAATACGGGCGGCGATTTCTGGCCACGTGAACGAGGGACTATGGCTATGGTGGGGGAATATGGCATAGGCACTAGGAAGAGAAGGGAAGAGTTATTAGTAGAGTTTGCGGAACAGAATAATATGCGGATAATGAATACCTTCTTCCACAAGCGGGATAGCCGAAAGTGGACGTGGAGGAGCCCGAACGGCGAGAAGAAATGAAATAGACCTCATACTCTGCGCTAACCCTGGCATCATACAAGATGTGGACGTGCTCAGCAAGGTGCGCTGCAGTGACCATAGGATGGTAAGAACTCGAACTGGCCTAGACCTGAAGAAGGAACGGGAGAAACTGGTACATAAGAAGCCGATAAATGAGTTAGCGGTAAGAGGGAAAATAGAGAAATTCCAGATCAAGCTACAGAACAGGTATTCGGCTTTCACTCACGAACAAGACCTTAGTGTTGAAGCAATAAACGACAATCTTGTGGGCATCATTAAGGAGTGTGCAATAGAAGTCGGTGGTAACTCCGTTAGACAGGGTACCAGTAAGCTATCGCAGGAGACGAAAGATCTGATCAACAAACGCCAGTGTATGAAAGCCGCTAACCCTACAGCTAGAATAGAACTGGCAGAACTTTCGAAGTTAAACAACAAGCACAAGACAGCTGACATAAGGAAGTATAATATGGATAGAATTAAGCATGCTCTCAGGAACGGGGGAAGCCTAAAAGCAGTGAAGAAGAAACTAGGAATTGGCAAGAACTAGATGTATGCGTTAAGAGACAAAGCCGGCAATATCATTACAAATATAGATGAGACAGTTCAAGTGGCTTAGGAGTTCTATAGAGATTTATACAGTACCAGTGGCACCCACGACGATAATAGAAGAGAGATTAGTCTAAAGGAATTCGACATCCCATAAGTAACGCCGGAAGAAGTAAACAAAACCTTGGGAGCTATGCAAAGCGGAAAGGCAGCTGGGGAGGATCAGGTAACAGCAGATTTGTTGAAGGATGGCGGGCAGATTGTTCTAGAGAAGCTGGCCACCCTGTATACGCAATGCCTCATGACTTCTAGCGTACCGGAATCTTGGAAAAACGCTAATATAATCCTAATCCATAAGAAAGGGGACGCCAAAGACTTGAAAAATTATAGACCGATCAGCTTACTGTCCGTTGCCTACAAAGTATTTACTAAGGTAATTGCTAATAGAATCAGGAACACCTTAGACTTCCATCAACCAAAGGACCAGGCAGGATTCCGTAAAGGCTACTCAACAATAGACCGTATTCACACTATCAATCAGCTGATATAAAAATGTGCGGAATTCAACCAACCTTTATATATAGCTTTCATTGATTACGAGAAAGCGTTTGATTCAGTCGAAACCTCAGCAGTCATGGAGGCATTGCCGAATCAGGGTGTAGACGAGCCGTATGTAAAAATACTGAACGATATCTATAGCGGCTCCACAGCCACCGTAGTCCTCCATAAAGAAAGCAACAAAATCCCAATAAAGAAAGGCGTCAGGCAGGGAGATACGATCTCTCCAGTGCTATTCACAGCGTGTTTACAAGAGGTATTCAGAGACGTGGATTGGGAAGAATTGGGGATAAACGTTAATGGAAAATACCTTAATAACTTTCAATTCGCTGATGATATTGTCTTGCTTAGTAACTCGGCGACCAATTGCAAGGCATGCTCACTGACCTGGAGAGGCAAAGCAGAAGGGTGGATCTAAAAATTAATCTGCAGAAATCTAATGTTTAACAGCCTCGGAAGAGAACAACAGTTTACGATAGGTAGCGAGGTACTGGAAGTGGTAAGAGAATACGTCTACTTAGGACAGGTAGTGACCATGGATCCGGATCTTGAGACTGAAATAATCAGAAGAATAAGAATGGGTTGGGGTGTGTTTGGCAGGCATTCTCAGATCATGAACAGCAGGTTGCCATTATCCCTCAAGAGAAAAGTGTGTAACAGCTGTGTCTTGACAGTACTCACGTACGGGGCAGAAACCTGGAGGCTTACGAGAAGGGTTCTAGTTAAATTGAGGACGACGCACTGAGCTGTGGAAAGAAGAATTATAGGTGTAACGTTAAGAGATAAGAAAAGAGCAGATTGGGTGAGGAAACAAACTCGAGTTAATGATAACTTAGTTGAAATCAAGAAAAAGAAATGGACATGGGCAGGACATGTTATGAGGAGAGAAGATAACCGATGGTCATTAAGGGTTACGGACTGGATTCCAAGGGAAGGGAAGCGTAGCAGGGGGCGGCAGAAAGTTAGGTAGGCGGATGAGATTAAGAAGTTTGCAGGGACAACATGGCCACAATTAGTACATGACAGGGGCAGTTGGGGAAGTATGGGAGAGGCCTTTGCCCTGCAGTGGGCGTAATCAGGCTGATGATGATGATGATGATGATGATGATGATGATGATGATGATGAACGAGGGATGTTCCGAAAGTAAGTTTCGTGATTATTTTCGGACCGAAACTTTATTGCAAAGAAAAATACACCAATATATCATGAACTATACACCTTGCCCTATTTTGCCACATAGTCACCACCGAGAATGAGACATCTCTCGTAGCATGCAATGAGTTTGAAGAAAGCACTCTGGTCGAACTAAGTGGACAGCGACGCAAGGAATTGTCGCACCACCTGCGCTACCTCAGCATTGTTTTGGAAGGGACCTCCCGAGATTGCGGCTTTCAATGCAGGAAACAGGTGCCCATTCATACTGGAAAACAGCACGCACTTCCATTGGCGACCACCTTGTAAGCACGCGTATGTCTGCCATCGTGATTTGTACTCGAATAACCTCGAGCACGCCGGTCTGCTGCTACTCTCTCTTGAGTGCTCTGCGCATGCGTCCTTCTTTCTCCGCTTACGCTCCTTCCGTCGGTGAAGCAGCGACGAGCTTGGATTCTGATGGCGATTGTTTGGTTCTACCTGGTGTACCATATTCTCTTTAAAAAAATCACGAAATTTACTCTCGGAACGTCTCTCATATATGAGGTGACAAGGTAACACGTCCACACTCTTCTTGCACGACTGTGATATTTCTGCAACAGAACCGCGACCTCTGCCGAGCATTAAAACACTGTTAGAGTTACAAATTCGCTTACGCTTTCTCGCACATACCTCCACCAGTCTGGTACGGTGTGGCGGCATACATCTCGTACAACACTTCTGCCTTCGTCATCTTGAGAGGAGCCGTTAGAAGCAGAAGGAAGGCCGGAGCAATGGGAGACAACCGTCGCAAGACAGCTATGACCACTGCCCCCAGCATGGTCCAGTAAACCACGACTACCTTGGCTTGCAACTGTCAGCAAACTGTTGAGCCAGCTCCTAAGTGGACAACCTCGAGTCTCCTGCGTGAAAAGATGGCTAATGCGTGTTCGACTCGCAGCTGCTACTGCGTCTCACCAGCTGACTTTACACGGAGACCGCTGATATGAACACGCGCGTGTGGGTTTCAGCAGTGACGTCCGCTTCAAAGAGGCAGCTAACAGATTCACCGTACACACACACACACACACACACACACAAATATATATATATGTATACTCATGCCGCCTTTTCATGTATAGTTTACACCGCCTTTCTATCCGCTTTCTGAAGAAGCGACGATCGCTCGTGATCACGGCACAACAGTTGTGCTTCTGTACATACACGCAACGATTCCTGGAATTCAGGTGTAAGGCCATAAGCACGAAAAATACGCTATGGTACGGGTTCTTCTGGTAAAAATGAAGTATGCACTGTTCGTCAATAATTGACGTACGAAATATGCAGTGTTACATTTTAAGCGGAAGTCATATTTGTTTTTAGCCAGTCATACGTGGCAGCCATTAACAGCAGGTTCGAACAAAAAGAAAGATTAGTAGAAGCTTGTTTTACTCTGTATACGGCGGGTGCCTCAATGTGAATGGCTACGAAGCTTGAAACCAGCGTTTTCTGTTAGAATATAAGCTTGCTAACGTGTAATCTATGTGCATCTGAAAAAAAGGGGGGGATCTGTATCAAAGAGCATTCACTATTATTATTCATAATCAAAAGCGAATTTGGGTTGATGCCTCACTGAGGTACCACGCTCGTCACAAAATTGCGTAGGCGTATCTGCGTAAAAGTATTCAGGATTTGAACTAGGAATGCAAGAGTTCTTTGTATTTCACTCTGCCTTTGATTCGTGAATTGAATGTTTGAAACCGTCCAATATTACCAAAACGAAGCTTTCTTTCCCTCTTCGTTTTAATTTCCCGCTACTACTGCTGCTGTTCGCTCCTGTGTTGCCAAAGAATGCTTGGTGATTGCGTGGGTCAGGATGAAAGTGGGGTCGTCATCACGCAGTCGTTGTCGTACTACTTCGTCTCTGCTGGCTTATGGCTACAACACAGGACGATTAGCCGGTACCAGGTATAGTGCGAATCACCAATGTACGGCGAATTGAGGCGGCTCTAAGGAATGCAAGGGTTACACTAAAAAATTGAACACGCTGTCGTCATCGTATCGTTGTCATCCCTGCAGGCTCCTGGCTACATTCTAGAAGACCTGAATGTTGGGCTAGATGGTTTTCCATGACTGGAACAAGCACTTGTTTCTTTGTCCACCTTTCTTGTGTCTGTGGTTTTTATTGCGCTAACTTGCTTGTTTCCGTCCTGGCTACATTCTTGGACAATTGGGCGGTACGAAGCACAGTGCAAGCAAACACCCTGCATAGTGGGAATACGGGCGGCTCTTAAAGAATGCGTGGGTTATACTGAAAATAAAGTCGCAATCATGCTGTCGTCGTCATGCGAATGTCATTCCTGCTGGCTCCTGGATAGTCTTGGAGGATGAACTGGTATACGGACCACAGTGCAAACAATAAACACCGGGTATAGTGTGAATCGACGCTGCTCTTGCCGACTACATGAGTTGTACTAAAAGTAATGTCACTACCATGCTTTCTCGTCATCGCAACATTGACGTGCCTGTTGGCTCCTGGCTACATTTTTTCGACGATTGACCGGTACCGAGCGTAGTACAAGAAACACCGGATGCAGTACGAATAAAGGCGGCTCTTGCCGAATGCATGCGCTGTACTGAAAGTACTGTCGGTATGTGTGTGCCACCAAGAATCTGCCGCGCTAGATGACAGGAAGATATCTTAAATTTATGCACTTCGAACCCAGATCAAAAGGTTTCCTCAAGGGCAACAACCCGATGTATTCGCAGGCTGCGCCACAAAAGTATGTATGTATGTATGTATGTATGTATGTATGTATGTATGTTTGTATGTATGTATGTATGTATGTATGTATGTATGCATGTATGTATGTATGTATGTATGTATGTATCTATGTATGTATCTATGTATGCATGTATGCATGTATGTATGTATGTATGTATGTATGTATGTATGCATGCATGTATGTATGTATGTATGTATGTATGTATGTATGTATGTATGTATGTATGTATGTATGTTTTGTTTCTACAAAACATATTACTTTACTGCGGAGGGAAAGAGAGGGGGAAGCTGTTGGTGGCAGCTTTACCGGCCCCAAATACCCGCAAAACAAATGCAGCAGCGGAGCAGAAACACAGTTTTACAGACCTCCTGTTGGTCGGCATATTTCACAGCGGCGTCCTCACGGAAAAAAAGAAAGAGCCTTCAGCGTTTGAACCAAAAGTGCATGCATTCTTTGCTATCATACATACATCATACAGCATAGCACTAGCTTATATTATGAACACGCACAGAACAAACATCTGAAGCACATAATTGGTAATGTGCCCCTGTTAATAAGCACAGGGGAAGTCCGCACGTTCACATTCTCCTGTGGCTGAATAATGCACCAGAGGAGGAATTGAACCACAAAGCATTGCATGCTCCCTCGGCAATTGTAGTGGTGGTTTCCAACGGCTTCGCTGGGCATCCACTTTCACAGCAGCGGTACGGCGTGTCAATTTTTTATTTGTTTGCAATTCGAGCAATATAACATACTTTGATAAACATCTCAGATGACAAAAACAAAGCAACATGCCTAACACGCGAAAAGAAAACACGGCTCATTGCACTTGCTTACTTTAGATAATAGCATACAACTCCTGTACGAGAGAAAAAAGCACGAATATCAGAAGGAGAACATGGCACAATGCCAGTTTTATTAACAATAAGATCGTTGAGTATCCGAGGTAGCCTGGAGCGGCATATTTGCGATCCGCAGTTAGTGCATGATTGGGGTACGTGCCAATACTCTGATTTTTTGTATTGCAGAGAACTTCGTGTTGCTTCAGGTTAGCAATAAATTAAGTAACGTAGTTCCTGCTTTTTTTTTAGCCACCGCTTTACGGATCTTCGCCATGAATCCACTGGGCACGCACCACTCTTTATTGAACTTGTAGCCAACTTGGTTGTGCCCTTGAGTAAGCTTCACGTAAGGGAACAATTCTCAGAGTTCGCAGGTCCCGGCGTGCAGTGACTCTCGTCTCGGAGGCCACGCGCGGGCTTTTGGGCAGCGCCACTAGATGGCGCAGCGGCTGCGAAGTGCGAATAATGAAGTGCAACACTGGAGCCCGGCCGGCGCATTACGCGTTTCTGAGCTGTCGCATGTACCGGCGTGCCATGCGTTACGGATGCCACATGCGCGCTTCGCTTCGGCGGCGCCTGATGTTGCCGGGTGTTCTTAGGTAAGCGCGAAACAGGAGTCACGCTGCAGTACACGCCTCATACATACCTCGTTTCGAATGTGGCAACACGTTGTGTCGCTATATTCATTCAATGCTCAAGCAGCCCCGTCGACAGTCATTGAGAAATACGTTCTGCCGCCTTGTTTTCATCATTTATATCATTCTGTCGTTGCGGTGCAGCCGTCGTCAAGCCGTAAAAGAATTATGAGAAATTTAAGTGCCAAACCCGTGATCTGATTCCCAGGCACGCCATAGATTAAGATTCCGGATGTGTTTTGTCCGTCTGGGGTTCGTTGACGTACACCGAATGCACGGTACATGGATTTTTTGCACTTCGCATCCATTAAAATGCCGCCGCCACATGGGCGAATTGACCCTGCGCCCTCGGGCATATCAGCACGACGCCAAAGGCCCCACGCCGCCATGGCAGGTGTCACCCCGTCGTGGTTGTTCTATTGTAGTGATTTTGTTGTGAATGATTCCCATTGTGATCATTAAGTCTCACCGTTGTCGTTATACTATCGTCGTCATTACAGCGTCGTCCTACCATCGTCGTCATGTCCTTTTCGTCATACCGTCGAAATTGCTTTACTATCGCAATCGCGTTGTCGTCAAGCAGTCGTCCTTATTTCAGCTCCATAATTCCTTTCGTCACAGCGTCCTCGTCATGCCGTCGTCCTCACAACTTCGGCACAATTCCAGCACCGGCATCATGTTGTCGTGATGCAATCACCGTCATCCCTTCCTCTCCATTCCGTCATCGCCGTTGCGTCGTTGCCATACAGTCATCTTCATGGCGTTGTGGTCGTGCCACCGTCGTCATTCCTTCGTTCTCAGGTGCGGCAGGTGCATGGTCGATCGTGGTTCCCAGTCGTAGCTTTCCCTACTTGGTCGTATGGTTCCTTCTTGCAAGTGATAACTAAGGGAGGAAAAGCGTCCTTCACAACCATAAATGTGAGCTTCGAACAAACTGATTCACGCAGCGCGTGTAAATAGCAGATATCTTATTCTAAATGTTATTCATTTACTCGTGACGCCTCAATTGCGTAGAATCATCCATTACTTTGTCCAGTTTGGGTAATATTTTATTGTGAGGTGGTGCGCTGCATAAATGTGCATTACTATTTTTTCTCAAATGCGAACCTCGTCCTGTGTCACCTGCCGTTGGACACGGGATCTGATTTTTTGGGGATGAAAAACGACTACGGGTACCACTAGATGTAGTGCTCTCATTTTCAGCGATCCGAAAGAACTTGCTTCAAAAACCTCGTCAGACACCTTGCCTACTTGTCCCTCCAAGAACGATGAGGTCGGCACAAAGACTAGAATTTGATGCCGTCTGCACGGCGTGGGAAAGAGCATGTTAACTGAGATGTTGACACTTTTGTGCAGCATTTCTCATTAGCCAAGATGCGCTAGAATTTCATAGTCTAAAAGCAAGCGTACGACGCTTTAGTGTATTTAACTTTTAAACTGTAACGAAGAAGAGTAGCCTGCCTGTGCCACAGCACCATCGCTACCGGCATGAGCTCGTGGTTGCTGTCTTTCGCCGAACGCCTGTGACGGCTACCCGTTCGCGCCCGTTGCTAATAAATATCTTAGCAAGTGGTGGACGTGCTGTGTTTCGACCACCCTGGAACTTCGGAGTCGCACTCAACCCCCCATCATGCCCGACGACGCACGCAATCCTCCAGCTCCTCCAACGGCGCCGGCCACCTTGGTTTGTGCCGGTGCCTTGCGTCAGCGAGATCCCCCTATCTTCTCCGGCACAGATGACAAAGTCATTGAAGATTGGATCTCGTCTTATGAGCGAGTGAGTGCCCATAACCAGTGGGACCACGTTACCAAGTTGAGAAACATCGCATTGTATCTTACGGACGTTGCGAAACTATGGTTTCTAAACCATGAAGCCGACCTCACTTCGTGATTGGTCTTCAAGACCAACTTTACCCAAGTTTTCGGTCGGCCTGCAGTAAGAAAGCTTCGTGCAGAACAACGTTTGCGCACACGATCCCAAGAGGCCGGAGAAAACTTCACGAGCTACATTGAGGACATTGTCGACCTTTGCAAACGGGTGAATGCGTCGATGTCAGAGGAGGAGAACATATAATGAAGGGTATTCAGGACGACGCATTTCAAATGTTATTATCGAAGAGTCCTCACACTGTCGCTGAAGTGATAGAATTGCGCCAGAGTTACGACGAGTTGCGCAGGCAACGGCTTCACACCCGACGTCCCACCCCGCCCGCCGACTCTCTATCAAGCCTTGGAGTCGACGACAACCATGCTGCTCTCTTCGTAAAAATCCAGGAATTCGTTCGCGCAGAGGTCGCCCGCCAGCTATCTTTGATATCTTCTGTCCAGGAACCACCACCTGCTTTGCATCCTACAATCCGCGGCTTCATTCAAGAACAAGTATCTCAAGCCGTTCCTCCAGCCGTTGAGCAGACACCAGTCACGGCTCCTCTCACTTACGCTGAAGCAGTTTCCCGATCTCGTCCACAAACGCCCCTTCCGCCCTCTATGCATCGACCACCGACATTTTTGCCGCCATCTATGCCGCTTCACGACCGACGGCATTTTCCGAATCCTCAACCGCGACTCGGACCTTACCCCCACCTGTGGCGCACCTTCGATGACTGCCCAATATGTTTTGCTTGCGGTGGTGCTGGTAACGTGTCCCGCCATTGTCGTCGTGGCATGCTTCCTCTTCAGAACATCCGGCGAGCGCCACCTTTCCCCGCTTCGTTTTCCTCTTCGCCTTCCAGCCTTCCTACCTCTTCCTTTTCCCCTGACCGCCCAACCACCTCTACTCGCCGCTCACCATCTCCCCGTCGTCGCTCGCTTTCTCCGATGCGGCACCGTCCCGTGTCCACCGAGCAGGAAAACTGATGGCCGCAGTTCCCGAGGCACGAACTGCGTCCACGTCGCAATGCCCAAGTCCTCGTCCCTCTCCAGCCAACGTAATTGAAGTCTCTGTCGAAAGAATCGCCGTCCTGGCACTTGTAGATACAGGAGCCGCCGTATCCGTAATTTCCGCTGAACTCTGCCGCACACAACGAAATGTTTTGACGCCTCTCTCCGACTTCTCCCTTCGAACCGCGAATGCTCAAAATATAACGCCTCTCGCTGCCTGTACTGCTCGCGTCTTCATTGAAGGTCTACTGTATACCGTCAAATTCGCGGTGCTGCCCACGTGTTCCCATGACGTCATATTAGGCTGGGACTTCCTTGCAAATAATAACGCCGTTATTGGCTGTTGTCACGCCGAACTCGAACTTTCTGCACTTCCCGACGTTGAGACTATCGAAAACGACCCTTCCAGTGTTAAACTGTTTGTTTGCGAAGACAATTCCGTCCCTCCACGCTCTTCCCTGCTTGTGCCTGTGTCGTGCGCCGCTATTTCTGATGCCACTGTTCTCTTTACGCCCTCTGAGCTGTTCATTCGCCGCCGATGTTCTCCGCTGCCCTTTGTTCTCCTTACTCTTCGCAATGGCGTCACGAAAATGGTCATCGACAATCCCACAGCCTGCCCTTTAGCTTTATTTCTTGGTGAATGCCTAGGCCTTGTTCAACCGGTCGACACCTTTTGCATCATTGACGCTCCTGCCATTTCTACTTCTGCGGGCCTTGGCGCACTTGTGACTGTGCGGTTGATTAGTCACTCCTCGACGCTTTCCACTGCTCCATCGACGATGGCACTTCATCTTCAGAACGAAGCCAGCTTATTGCTCTCCTGCAAAGGTTCAGCGCTTCTTTCGACAGCCATGCTTCCGCTTTGGGCCGCACATCGACCGTTTTTCACCAGATAGATACCGGCAGTCATGCACCTTTACGGCAGCGCCGTTACCGAGTATCCGCCTCTGAGCGCCGTGTCATTGACCACCAGGTTGCTGACATGCTCAAGCGTGGCGTTGTGCAGCCTTCCAACAGTCCCTGGGCATCACCGGTCGTCCTCGTTACGAAAAAGGATGGCTCTATTGATTCTGCGTGGACTACCGACGTCTGAACAAGATAACGCGCAAGGACGTTTACCCGTTACCGCGCATCGACGACGCCGTCGACTGTTTGCAGGGAGCTGAGTTCTTTTCTTCGCTGGATTTACTTTCCGGATACTGGCAAGTCCCCTTGGCACCATCTGATCGACCTAAAACAGCATTTGTAACACCTGACAGATTGTACGAATTCATCGTAATGCCTTTCGGCCTGTGCAATGCTCCAGCCACTTTTGAGAGAATGATGGATAATATTTTACGCGGCCTCAAATGGAACACATGTTTATGCTACCTGGATGACGTAGTTGTCTTTTCCGCTGATTTCCGAACCCATCTCAGCCGTCTCGACCAAGTTCTGAAGTGCCTTACTGACGCGGGACTTTACCTTAACTTAAAGAAATGTCGTTTCGGCGCCCGAAAGCTCACTATTCTTGGCCATGTTGTATCGCGAGACGGCGTCCTTCCGGATCCAGCCAAGCTCCGCGCTGTCACCGACTTTCCGCAACGAAAGAAGTTAAAGGAGCTTCAAAGTTTTCTTGGTTTATGCTCATACTTCCGACATTTCAATCGAAATTTCGCTTCCGTAAGTGCACCACTGACAGCCCCTCTAAGTGGCGACAAAGAACTTGCCGCTTGGTCGCCCGCCTGTGATGACGCCTTCACGAAATTACGCCACCTGCTAACCTCGCCACCTATCCTACGCCACTTCGATCCTGCAGCCCCCACAGAGGTCCACACCGATGCCAGCGGCGTCTGACTTGGTGCCGCACTCGCGCAACGAAAAGCGGGGTTTGATGAATATGTCGTTGCCTACGCGATCCGAACTCTGACAAAGGCCGAGGCTAATTACTCTGTTACAGAGAAAGAGTGTTTAGCCATTATTTGGGCCCTTGGAAAATTCCGTCCTTGTTTTTATAGTCACCCTTTCGATATCGTTACTGACCATCACGCCCTTTGTTGGCTGTCTACCCTTAAGGACCCATCTGGCCGACTTGCTCGCTGGGCCCTTAAGCTACAGGAGTACGACATCCGCGTTCTCTACCGTTCCGGCCGCAAACACACGGACGCTGACGCCCTTTCTCGCTCACCGGTCTCCGCTGACTGCGCTTGCCTATCCGCCCTTGAGCCCACAGTGCCATCTCATGCACTGCGCAACATGCCGTCGGAGCAGCGCAAGGATCCCTGGATCAGTGCTCTCATCAGCATCCTTTCTGATCCATCCACCTCTTCACCATCTCGCGCTCTTCGCCGCCAGGCTACCCACTTCTGCATTCGCGAAGGCCTTCTTTATCATCGTAATTAGCTCTCTGACGGTCGCAAGTGGCTTCTCGTGATACCCCGCCATCTCCGTGACCTTATCTGCGACGCTTTCCACGCAGACCCTCAGTGCGCACATGCCGGCCTCTTCAAGACCTATGCTCGACTACGCATCCGATTTTATTGGTGCGGCATGTATAACTACGTCAGAAAATTCATTCGCTCCTGTGCTCAGGGCCAACGCCGAAGATTACCTCCCGGACAAGTCTACCCGTCACAACCCCTTCCCTGCCCTAGTCGGCCCTTTGATCGTGTTGGTATAGACATCTACGGACCGCTACCCTCCACTCCAGCAGGCAACCGCTGGATTATTGTTGCAGTGGATCATTTGACCCGCTATGCTGAAACAGCTGCTCTGCCGACTGCCACCGCCCGCGCCGTTGCATCGTTTCTGTTACGACATTTCGTTCTTCGCCACGGTGCCCCTCGCGAACTTCTGAGTGATAGAGGCCGCGCCTATCTTTCCGATGCTTTGAAGGCACTACTCGACGAATGCCGAATCGTTCACCGCACCAGCACAGCGTACCATCCGCAAACTAATGGGATGTCCGAGCGCTTCAACCGTACTCTTGGCGATATGCTCTTCATGTACGTCGCCTCTGATCATTCAAACTGGGACCCAGTTCTCCCTTTCGTGACGTATGCGTACAATACTGCAGCCCAAGCAACTACTGGTTTTTCCCCTTACTTTCTCCTATACGGACGAGAACCTTGTACAACTCTCGATACCATTCTGTCATATACACCTGACGCCTCCGAAAGTACTCCGCTATCTGAAGCTGCTCGTCATGTCGAGGAATGCCGCCAGCTTGCCTGCTCTTTTTCCACCGAGGACCAGTGGCAGCAGCAATCCTGTCAACCTGCAGACCGTCCTGCACCAACTTTTTCGTCTGGCTCTCTCGTATGGCTTCGGGTACAAAAGCAAAATACCTAGGACACTACCGCATTCAGGAGCAAACGTCCTCCGTCAATTACATCGTAGAGCCACTCACGCCATCGACGGACCTACGCCATCGCGGCCGCGAACTTGTCCACGTCTCTCGCATTAAGCCGTACTACGACCCAATAGTAGTCTCTTCGCCTTAAGCCGCCAGGATGGCGCCTTTTTCTGCGGAGGGCGATTGTAACGAAGAAGAGTACCCTGCCTGCGCCACAGCACCATCGCTACCGGCATGAGCTCGTGGTTGCTGTCTTTCGCCGAACGCTTGTGACGGCTACCCGTTCGCGCCCGTTGCTAATAAATCTCTTACCAAAACAATAGTTTCCAGTCATTAAATAGGCACGTACGTTAGGCAGCTGAAAAGTTTCCTGTCTCAATTTAAGCAAATAAACTTATTATATTGCCAGGCTCACCATGTTTGGATTATATTAAGACGAGCTGAGGTAATGTATTACTGCAATGAGATCATCCAACGGGCACTGCACTATACTATGTCCTGGAAGAGTTTGGTGACGTGCTTTTTCTTTGTTTTATTGTTGTCGTTGTCATGGTGCCCTCAGATACGATAGAGAGAGAGAGAGTAAAACTTTATTCAATGTAAATAAAATAAGGCACGATGGTTGGAGCCCCTATTTCAGGGCCCCACTGGCACGAGCGGCTCGCTGGGCTTGGTACAGAAGAGCCAACTGGCTCTCCCGACCCTCGTCCGCAAGCCATGCCTCCCACTGCCTATTCCTCATTAGTGGATGTTGGTGTACTATGGGACTGTCTATGTGCGGAGGCCTCCTGGGGCACTCCCATGTGATGTGTTTTAGTGTGGGTGTGTGTGCACCACGCGCACTCGTCAGTGAACCTCGTGGGGTGTATTCTGTGTAAGTGGTGCAGGTTGGGGTATGTATTCGTCTGAATACGACGCCAGTCCCTCTCCTGTTGGCTGTTTAAATCGGAGTGAGGATGTCCAAAACGACTCCACTCCTGCCTTTGCTGTAGGAGGATGTCACGAGAATTCGGTGGAAGGTCGTCGCTAGGCCATGCCGTTGCTCGGACGTTCAAACCTCGAGCAATACAGTCTGCCCTAGCGTTTCCTGCCAGTCGCTCGTGTGCCGGACACCAGGCGATAGTGTGGTGCCCCTCTAGTTGAGTGCCTAAAATTTTGATTGTTGCTTTGGGTGCCGTTCCTTGTAAAAACAGGCGGCAGGCCGCTTGTGAGTCGGATAATATGACAGCCGAATTGGTTTGGCGCTCGGCGTCCTGAATGGCCAAGGCGATGGCTGCAGCCTCTGCCACGCATGCCGAGGCGATTTTGAAGGATGCCATTGTTATGTTGTTGTTGCATGTAGAAATTATGGTGAAAGTGTCTGAGCTGGCTCGACTGGTCTATCCGTATAATACATTCCCGGTCCCATGCCGAAACGTTTGTGAAGGGTCTTTGCCCTTGCTCTGCGTCGTCCGGGATGGTACTTGGGTGCATGTTTTTGGGAATTGTGGCCACCGCGATGTGCGATCGAACATTGCGGTCTATCTGTGCCGTTTCCTCTCCGCAATACTGGGGTCTCAGGGGAAAGCCTAACCTCGCCAATACTTCCCTGCCCTGAGTTGAAGAACAAAGTCGTTCTTTCTGAGTATATAACGTCGCGACTGCGTACTCGTCAAAAGTATTGTGCAGACCCAGTCCCTCGAATCTCTCTGTGCTAGCGCATTCGGGAAGACCAAGGACAGCTTTGAAGGCTTTTCTTATTATTGCGTTTGCCTGTTTAATCTCTTGGTTTGTCAAGGCCTGATACGGAAGGGCGTATGTGAGTCGGATAATTACGAATGCGTGAACCAGGCTGATGGTCTCTCCCTCAGTTAGGCCGTCTCTGCTTCTTGCCACTCTCCTTATCATTCTGGCCACGTTTTCTGTGACCGCCTTTAGTTTTTGTAGGGTGTGAGATGTTCTAGCATTCTGCTGTATCCACATCCCCAATATTCTGAGTGTCTCCACTTCACGAATTGGCGCCCCGTCGAGAGTCAGAGTGAGCGGCACCCAGTCCTTTTTTCTTGCGTATTTCGCACGCACCCGAATGAATTCCCATTTTTCGGGTGCGCATGCCATGTCCGCCGCCCTCGCGTATTCCACGACTGCGTCTATGGCCTTTTGAAGGGTTTCTTGTTTGTCCCCGTAGGACCCCTGGTGAGCCCAGAACGTGATATCATCGGCATATATCGCACAACCAAGATTCGGGTGTTTATATAGCTCCAGGGCTAGCTTTCTCATCCCTACATTGAATAGCAGCGGAGAGAGTATAGCTCCCTGAGGGGTACCTCTGTCGGGACAGTTGAAGGTGTCGGACCTCGTGGAGCCTAATCCGATTGTGGCCGTGCGGTGGCTGAGGAACGAGCGTACGTAGTTATAAATTCGCGTTCCGCAGTTCACCGCTTCCAGTCCCTCCAGAATAGTGTGGTGGAAGATGCTGTCGAAGGCATTTTGATGTCCAATGCCAGTACAAATTTATCTTCCGACACTCTGTTGGGGTGCAGGACCTCGGGCTTTAGTAGTAGAAAAGCGTCCTGCGCTGACACGTGGGGTCGGAAACCGAACATGTTGGAGGGGAATATGTTGTTTAGCTCTATGTGGTTCGAGAGCCGGACCTGCACAACCTTTTCAAAGAGTTTCCCCGCGCACGACATTAGGGAGATGGGTCGAAGGTTGTTGATGTTACGAGGCTTACCTGGCTTTGGAATAAGAATAATTTTTGCTTCCTTCCATTCTTTTGGAAGGACGCCGTCCTCTGTCCAGACCGTGTCGTTAAAGAATTTGGTCAAGCTCTTTAGCGTGTTGTCACTTAGATTGCGAATCATTGCGTTCGTGACCTGATCTACCCCTGGGGTCGTGTTTTTCTTGAAGGAGTGTGCCGCTGCGTAAACCTCTTCAAAGGCTATGGGGGCGTCCAGTTCCGGTTGGTCCTGACCTTCGTAAACGGGTTTGGTGGATTGCCTGGTCAGTACAGTTCCTACGTATATCTCTAATTTTGTCTATCATGTCAGCTTCCCGACCTTCAAACTCGTTTTCAAGCAGCTTGAGTGTGCGATTCGCGAATGTTTTTGTTCCTCCCGGGTCAATCATACTTTGAAGAATGCGCCATGTTTTCTTTGTAGTCAACGTGCCCCGAAGCGAGTCGCTGAACTGACGCCAATTGCTGTCGCTTAACTTTTGTGCGGATTCGTTAGCTTCCTGCGCTAGCTGAGCTATCCGTCTCCTGAGTTTGCGATGAAGCTTCTCCCTTTTCCACCTTTTTGTGAGGCCTCTCCGGGCTTCCCAGAGATGCAAGAGGTGACGATCCACGGCTAGAGCCTCCGTTGTCGTTTCAATTGTTTTTGTGACCCCAGAATGAATAACTCGGATCCGCTCGGCCCATTCTCCTACGTCTGTTATGCTGCCGATTGTTTTCTGTTTTTCACGAAATTTGGTCCAGTCGGATAGCCTTGCCTTGCCAATAGCTCTTCAAATCCTGGCTGCATTAACCGATATGCTTAAGATAGAGTAATCGTTTCCTAGGTTTTCACCTAGGTTCGTCCATCGCGTCTCACTATCGTTGTTGGTGAACGTGAGGTCGGGGGAAGTGTCCTGGCACACGCTGTTCCCGATTCGCGTTGGGAGATCCGGTTGAGTTAGCTGGAAAAGTCCGTAGCGCTCTACAACGTCTGCTAACAGTATGCCCTTGGGATTGTCTCTACTGTAGCCCCAGTTTGAGTGTTGTGCGTTAAAGTCGTTTAACAATATTAATTTGTCCCTACCTTGAGCGAGTCGCACCGCGGTGGCCACCACGTTTTCGAAATCCGCCTGTTTTTCTCTGGGAGAACTATAAACGTTGACAATTGTTTTAGGTTTGCCCCTTTTCTGCGGCCAAATCCTGATTACCTGGTGCTGAATAGGTTCCCGAAAAAAATAATTTACGCTAATCGCGACATCCTTCCTGTCAAAGGTGGCTACTTGAGGGTAGTCAGGGTGAGCATAATGCTCGTACCCTTTGAGTTTTTGATTTTCTTTCCCTATTTCCTGAATAGAGATAACGTCGGGAGGGCTTGGCGCCGATTCTATGTAGTGCGTTAAATTAGCCAATTTAGTGCGTAGCGTGCAGCAATTCCATTGCCAGATTTTAATGTGTCCGGTCTTTGTGTTGTTTGCCATATTATCCATGGATATTACAGTGTGCTCTACAGCTTTCGGTGTCCTGGTAGGAGCTACCGGACTTTGACTGACCCTCTTTCGGGGGACGGCTGCGGTTTTTGCTTGCACATCCTCTACCATTCGTTTGAGTTTGTGTAGCTCTGCGAACATTAGTTGCATGTTTTGTGCTAAATGTTCCAGCGTTAACGAATGAGCGCTGGAGGCGGTACTTTTTTGCAGTGATGTCTACGGTTGTGATTTGGAAGTGTGGTCCGCAGTTTGCATGGGTTGCTGTGATGTGCTGTTGTTTGCCATGCGCTTAAAAGCTTCAAACTCGGCTCGTAGCTCGGCTAAACTGTTTCGAAGTACTTTGTTTTCTTCTACTATTTTCTTGTACTCTGGGTTTTGTGTGATTGGTGTAGGTGTATTCTTAGCATTGGCAGTGGGAGATGCGACTTGTGCCCAGCTCACCTGATTATTTTGTAGGGTGCTTCATGCCAGTAGGATTCCTGGTGACTTGCTTCTTGGGGCCTCCTTCTTTTTTGTCTGATCTTGCTGCTGAGGCACCTTGGGTCGGGATGCCGACCGTCTCCTCTGGCCCGGCTGCCCGGAACAAGATCGGCTCCGCGACGGCGAGCGGGTTCTGGAGCGGCTGCGACGATCCATCGCCGGAAGGAACTCCAGCTCGGAGTCCTCGTCTTCGGTGGCGAACCACCGTATCTGGGTCTTCGTTGGTTTCTTTGGCCGTGGTCTTGATATTTGCCTGACTGGCTTTAGTCTTTTGGGACATCGGCGGTCACCCATTGGATGATCACTCCCACAAATGGCGCATTTGCGGGTGCACGTGTGTCCATCGGCAGGCTCCCGCACCCCGCACGAGCGGCGCACCTGTACGTCGGGCTGTGGACATACGTCGGTGCGGTGTCCCACGGTGCCACAGATACGGCAGAATTGTACCGCATTTCGGTAGGGTGTGCAGAGTTTCTCGGCCCCGAAGTAATAAACACACCTTGGCACTCGGCTGCCGTAGAAGGTGAGCAAGGCACTTTGTGAGTCGCCCATCATTCTTGCGTCGATCAACTCCAGCCCCTGCGTTCGGATACGTAGGTTCGATAGCAGCACGTCAGAAGGGGTGTGTGCTTCTATCCCGTGGACTACTCCCCGTGTCGCGTCTTCTCCTGCCGTAACGTACGCATTGACCGGGTGTTGTCGTCCGTTGATGTTCAAGGATTTAATGGCTTGCATGACCTTGGCCGTATCCCGATTTGGGGTGGATATCACTGCAATGTTCGAACCTGACTTGATTCTTAGAATAAAATTGTTGTCAGTGGTTCTGTCCTCGCACGCCTCCATGACGGCTCTTGCCAGTGCCTGACTGGTAACATTCTTGAGTGGTAGCCCTTGGTGTGGTCTGATGACCACCTTCAGGTCACTCTTCGGTAGCGGCGGAAGACGCTTGATTCGTGTGTGCCCGCGATGCGCCATGGGTTTGGACAAGTTGGTAGTCGGACCTGATGGCAGTGCGCTTCCTTGCGCGGAGCGGCGCTGCTGAGCGAGATTTTATTGCGAAGCAATACTACTTTAGGTCGCACTTCAGCCCGTTCCGTGGCGAGGCGGTGGTAGGCACCATTGACCTTTAGCGTGACCTCGCTGCGTGACGTCGCACCACGTGGCCTAGAGTGACGTCACACTAGCTGTGTAAAAACGGGGCCCCCTATCACGCCGTCGCGAGGCGAGGCGGTAGCCACCAACGGCGGCCTAACTCCCGCTCCTCTCACCAGGGGCGCGGCGCGACGCCCGAGTCATCCTCGCGTGTCGCGACATCAGCAGCGGCCTCCTCGCTGCCGCCGACGTTCGGCGGGTGTCGAGCATCGAGAACGTCGTCATGCGCTACTTGGACCTCTCGTCCTTCAGCTCGATACGGGCGTTCGACAACGGCGTGCTCAAGTCCGAGATGCACCTGGACGTGCTGGTGCTTAGATGATTCACTGTAAGCCGTAACACTAGCATAACCCAAGACTACCACCAGCCATACTACAAGCTGATCCGAGAATAACACACTATTGCTTCGCAATCACCAGGCTTAACCAAGCTAAGCCACGGCCGTTTTTTTCTTTTCCTTCGGGGAAAGAACGCGCTCCCATCCGGCTTCTGCGGTCGTTTCGTTGACCACGGTAGCACTTTGCATGTTGTTGTTGATCGTGGCTGCCTTATTGCATTCGTGGTGCGGTGTTGCATCAACCACCTGAGATGCAGTGAAATCATCTGTTCTTCAAGTCGCGACGTTGTAATAAGTCGCGGGTTCGATGTCGCAGCCGGAGTTCTTAAGGCCGCCATGTTCAAATGCGCGCTCGCCCGCCGGCGCCACTCTCCTAACTCAAGTTAGGGTTAGCAGCTCGCCACGTTCTGAAGGTGGAAAATCGGCCGTAAAACGCCGAAATATGGTCCGACTGACCTGCAGTTGGTCTCCACAGGCGCCGGACCACTTCTTGGAGATGGTGGTGATCGTTTCGGGCCGGTCCCAGAAGGTGGTCCGCCCGAAAAACCAAACATGCGTAGCCCCATGTGAGCGCAGCCGTTTCGAACGGCGTCTTCTTCTTCTCCTACCTCAGATACGATAACTTTTCCCTAGTTTTTCATTTGCGAGCTTCTCAGTTGATCTGACAAATCAACCAAAAAAGGCGTTTTGTTTCGAGGCTTCTCGGAAGGTTAATATTTCACGTTATTTAGTGATTGAACACAGTCAGTATTTGATTCCTTATTCGCACGTTGTTTCACATGAATGTTCGTAATATTTGTATTCAATCTGATTCTAAGATTTTGCTGCTCGAACACCCTTAAAAATTATTCTGCAGAAATCACAAGGCGTTGAAATTTACCTACGTTCTTCAAAAGGCCCGAAACCGAAACAGGGGTGGCGAAACCGACCGGCCTTGCGTTGGCTCGTCGTGATGTAACGAATATCGACATCATCTTGAAATGCCAAATGTTTAGTTTTTTCTTCCTTTTTTTAAAGGAGAACTTCATATCATGTTCCTGTAAAACCGCAGACTGAAACCAGAAAAAACTCCGAACTCTGTATGCTGCGAAACGGCTCAAGTACAATAAATACTTTGCCATCCCAGGCTTCACATTGTACAGAAAGAGTGGCACGATATTGTTACCCTAAAGCTACGGAGAGAACGAAGGAAGAGGACAACGAAGTGCGCTTGTCTTTGCAGTGGCTCAGTGTCGGTGCGGCCCCTTTTCATTAATTCATCTTTAAATAAACGCGCCCCATCGTAACAGTATTGGTGGACGGTGCGGGGTAAAATAACGGCGCCCCCGAAGAACGACGACGAACTGCCCGCAGAAGCACATCCGTGGAGCTTCGCCGATGTCGCCGAATTGCCGGCCTGCCACCACAGATGGCTTCCCACGGCGACAACACGCCACATTCTTCCAGCTACCCATGGCAGCCCTACATTTAACCACGAACCTTCGCCCGAAAAGCCTGGGTAGACAGGGACGGATGGCTCAGCTTTTACTAACGCTCAAGTCGGTTCAATGGCTAGAACGCCACCACCCAGCTTAACAACGTTGCCTTCTTCCTCAAGGGAACCGCGTCTGTGCGGCTTAAAAACCACGAAGAAAGCATGACGACGTGGTAAAAGTTCATAGACGAAATAAGGAAGTGCTTCGGAGATCCAGCATCTAAAAAGAAGCGTGCAGAGCAAATCCTAATGCAGCGAGCCCAAGTTCCGGGTGAAACTTGCACGACGTACATCGAGGAGGTGCTGAAGTTGTGCAAGGCCCTGGACCCTCAGGTGACAGAAGGGGACAAAGTTGGTCATCTTTTAAAAGGGATCGCCAAGGACGTGTACCAGTTCCTCATCGGAAAAGACAGTCTGGATTCCGTAAGCGACGTCATTCGGCACTGCCGTACATTTGAAGCCTTGAAAGCTCGGCGTATCATACCGAAGTTCTGCCGCCTTGCCAAAGTAACTAATGTCGCCAGTGTTGACATGGTCCCAGCTCCATCCGAGCTTGCGTCTGCAGTTATTCGGCAAATGTTGCGCGAAGAGCTTGACCGAGGTGAGGCGGCTTCGCTCTCGACTCCGCGTGCTCAAGAGCCCTTTTGTGACCGTGACTTCCGTGAGACGTGCATGAACGCCGCCTCCGTAGACACCAACAACTTCGCTCCTCGTTCAAGAGCGCCAAACCCTACTATGAACGTGCATCCCAGTTATCAGTTCCACGATGGTTACTCACCCCCACCACCTGCATTTTCTGAAGAGTTGGACAGCCGTGCCAGTTAGCCTGCTACTGACAATTTCGGTGCGCCCTGTGAGCGCCCCATCTGCTTCCAATGTGGTATTCGCGGTCACGTTGCCAGATTTTGTCCTCATCGCCGTCGCACGTCACGACCGTCCCATGAGCAACCGCGCACTTTTTATCGGCGTACCAATCGGCACGGCGAAGGGACATGCTGGCCTTGTGGCTCCGATAGCAGGACAAACCACGAGGCAAAATATCGTAGCGACTCACCAGCTTCTGTGTGGAGCTTGACACCACCACCTTCACGCCAACGCAGGTCTCCATCTCCACGATGACGTGTCACGTCACCGCCGCCGGTAAGCTAGGCGGCGCGACCAATGGAGGTGAGGTCGCCAGTCATCGACTACATGCCACTATACCTCCGCCGGTCACCATGTCTCATAATAAGATTCATGTTTTAGTGGACAATGTTACGTTGGTCTTAGTGGACACAGGAGCGAGTGTCTCTGCTACCAGCCTGGATTTCAAAAGCCGACTAGGTCGTAAAGTGATGGTTCGCTGGGATAACGCTAATGCATTTCGTGCTGTGACTGGAGAGTTGCTTCGACCTATTGGCGTGTGCATCGCAAGCGTTTGTTTCTCCGATAACGTATATCAAGCCACATTTACAGTGCTTGCTCAATCCACTCACAGCGTAATTCTTGGCCTCGACTTCCTACAACAGTGCGGTGCCGCTGTTGACTACGGTACTGGCGAGCTTTTCCATTTTCCTCTCTCCTCTTACCGACCAACCTGCTACAGTTCACGCGCTCTCGCCGTCATTGAAGATGCTGTCTTAACGGCGCGTTCCTTATCAATAGTTCGAGTTGCTGCTTGTGGTGTCGACGCCCGTACATTTGATGCAATTGTTTAGTCTGTGCCTTCGATGGTTACGAAGAAAAGTGTCCTCGTACTTCGATGCGTCCTCTTTGTGGCCTGTGGAACAACTACAGTGTGGGTGATAAATTTAGCCTGCCATTCCGTTGTGCTACCCAGTGGTATGCGACTTGCCTCTTTTGAAGCGGATACCACTCTCAGCATAGGCGCGTCAAGTGATGACATGTCACACAAATCCCGAGAGCACGGGGCTGACCACGGTGTCCTTGAGACTTCTTTAAACATGATCAGCAAATCGCCGTCTTCAGAGAAGCGTCAAGCCCTCGTCAACGCCCTTAGCAAGCATGCGTCATTAGTCGACTTCGCGCAGAACGCTAACAAAGCTCGTGTTCAACTACGCGGGCTCGCCACAGGATCGACACAGGGTCCGCGCATCCCATCAGGCAGAGAAGCCTTACCGCGTGTCCGCGTCAGAGCGCAAGACTATCGCTCAACAGTTCGACGACATGCTAGCCAAGGGCGTCATCCAAGATTCCTCTAGCCATTGGGCTGCGCCGGTCATCCTCGTCAAAAAGCAAGACGACCCATCTTGCTTTTTGAGCTTTTGTGCTTGAGCTTTTGTGTCGACTACCGGCATCTCAATTCTGTGACGAAAAAGAATGTGTATTCACTTCCCCGGATCGATGATATCGACTGCCTTCATTCCGCATCCTACTTTTCATCTGTAGACCTCCGATCGGGCTAATGACAGGTACCCATCCATTCAGCTGACGAAGAGAAAACCGCTTTTGTTACCGCAGACGGCTTGTTTGAATTCAACGTCATGTCGTCTGGTTCGTGAAACGCGCCGTCAACATTTGAAAGGTTTATGGACACGGCACTGCGCGTCCTGAAATGGGTGGTTTGTTTGTGCTATCTAAACGACGTCATTTTTGGCCGCACGTATGCAGAGCACAACCATCGACTGGACGTTGTTCTGACGTGCCTTGAACAAGCTGTCCTTACCCTCAACTCCAAGAAGTGTCATTTTGGCCAACGAGAGGCGCTAGTATTTGGACATCTAGTGGACAAGCTCGGTGTGTGACCAGGCCCACAGAAGGTCGCTGCAGTTAGCGGCTTTAAATAACCGCATTCACAAGGCGAACTGAGGAGCTTCTTGGGTCTTTTCTCGTACTTTCGACGTTTTGTGCCCAACTTTGCTGATACTGCCTACCCTCCGACTTCATTGCTGCGCAAGGATCCCCGTTTCACCTGGACAGCAAATTGCGATTCCTCGTTTCGTCCACTGAAGTTCCTGCTCTCTTCCGGACCCGTACTTCGCCATTTTGACCACTCTGCCACAACCGAATTGCACATCGACGCGAGTGGAGTCGGCCTCGCCGTCATCCTTGTCCAGCGTTTTGGTGACGCCGAGCATGCCATTGCCTATGGCAGCCGTTCGTTGAGCAAGGCCGAACATAATTACACCGTCTCGCTCTTGTCTTTGCAGTCCAGAAGTCCCACCCATATCTCTGCGGGCGCCGCTTCACGATCGTTACTGATCACCATTCACTAGGTTGGTTGGTTGGTCTCCACGACCCGTCTGGCCACCTAGCTCGATGGGCGCTACGTTTGCATGAACTTGGCTGCAGTCCGTTACAAAAGTGGCCGACATCATGCGGACGCCGACTGTCTTTCGAGGCTCCCTCGACCAATAATTGCAAGTGACGCTGATAATTTTGATGACTTTCTGGCCGCCATCGACGACATTCTTTTTCCCGTCCTGGCCACTTTCCGGGAAGAGCAGCGTAACGACCGCATCCTGGATGCCCTCTTCGCCTGAGCTTCTCAAACAACAGGTAAAAATGGCTTAGTCATACAAGATGGCCTGCTCTACAAGAAGAACTATGTGGCTGATGGCGCCCGCCTCCTTTTAGTGGTCCCTAAGATTTTGAGAGCCCACGTGCTCCGTGCTATGCACGACGACTCGACCGCTGGGCACCTAGGTTTCACCAGAACATACCAATGGATTCAGGGCCGATTCTATTGGACTAGTATGCCACGGGATATAGAAAATTATGTGGCCCATTGTAACAAGTGCCAGCCATTCAAGTGCCCTAATACTGTTCCAGGTCGGACTCCTCCACCCTGTGACACCACCATCATCTCCTTTCGAAATGGTTGTAGTGGACTTTCTCGGGCCATCCTCGCGCTCAACAAACTACAACCGTTGGATTATAGTCTGCGTCGACCATCTGACGCGTTATAACGAAACCGCAGAGATGCCAACTGCCACGGCTCTTGATGTTTCGAGCTTCCATCTGTCCTCCGTTATACTGCGTCATGGATCCCCTCGTGTTATTGCGAGCGATCGTGGTCGCCAGTTCGTGGCCGCCGTAGTCGAAGAGCTGTTGCGTCTGTGTGCTTGCCAGTTTCGCCAAGCGACCCCGTATCACCCGCAGACAAATGGTCTCGTCGACCGCACCGGTAGAACTTTGGCCAACATGCTTTCGATGTACTTCGATTCCAGGCACAAAAGTTGGGATGATATCTTACCTTTTATCACGTACGCCTACAACACTGCAAATCATGAAACTACCGGCTACAGTCCTTTCTATCTTCTTTATGTCAGACCACCCCGCAGCTTCCTTCACACCATTCCACCTTTTACTCCTCATGCGGACTCTTCTATTGCCCAGACTCTCTTCCGCGCTGAGGAAGCTCGCCCGCATAGCTCAGCTCCATACGTTGGCATGGCAGGACCGCTCCAAGATCAGCTACGATTCACGCCATAAGAATGTGTCCTACGACAAAGGGGACATAGTACGGCTTTGGACACCACTTCGCAAGCGCGGCTGATGTCAGAAGTTTCTGGCTCGTTACACCGGGCCTTTCGTCATCACCAGTCGCCTAAGTGATGTGACCTATTCAATTGCTCGTCTCGTTTCCAATGGCTACCGATCTAAGAAGACGCAGCTTGTCCTCATCGCCCGCCTGAAACGCTGTCATCCCCGTGACTCCGAGTGAACGTAACAGCTACTCGCCCAGCGGGCTTTGTCTGTGAAGGGATGAGTGTTACGTTAAAGCTACAGAGAGAACGTAGGAAGAGGAGAACGAAGTGCGCTTGTCTTTGCAGCGGCTCGGTGTGGCCACGGGCGCTGTTCATCAATTCATCTTTAAATAAACGCACCGCATTGTAAGAATATATTGGGTCGTCCAATATATTGGGTTGTCGGACTCCGACATTGTCGCATTGACTTTCGGACACAAGTCCCGTGCATCTTCAGTGTAGCTGGAAAATTATTCACCCGGCTCCTGTGCCCGTTCTCGCAAACGCGATTCTGCTCGCAGCTTGTGCACAGCAGGGCGACCAAACACAGCCACTAAAGAGGTCATGAGCGAGGACCACATCGGTAAATTGGTCTGATGGTTGTTGTACCAGAGACTGGCGACATTCGTGAGATAGAAGAGCACGTTGCTCAGTTTGGCGAGATTGTCCCATTTGTTGTGTGCGCTTACCCTTTCATATGTCGTCAGCCAGTCCTCGAAGTCGGTGTCGTTTGCGCGCTGAAAATCTTAGGGCCCCAGTGCTGAGGCACACCAGAGCACTGGACCGACTGAGGAGGCGTTTGCTGGCATGCGTCTTTAGGCATGGTGTAGCGTAGGCCACGGGATCAAAGTTCTAGGGTTGACGTTGTAGGCCGAAGCAACCTCCACCACTTGCAAAAACATTTATTAGTCATAGGCGTTTGGGACTGACCGTTAGCGCAGGTTACCGACTCTCAGTACGAGCGGCATCCACGAGCAAAAGCGCTCAAGAGGACGACCCACTAGAAAGCTCTGGAGAGGACGTCCTACTATATCGTTCCGACCCATCTCTACAACGCCTACTTCCTAGTGCTGAAGGTTATATGAGTAAATCAAGTGGTTCGTCAGTTTATAAATCATTTGCCAACATTATTTTGCACAATGAATGCAGTTCTTGAAAAGTGCTTTACATTGTAAGCTTCTTCTATGGCAGAACACAATCTCTTATAGGTGCACCTTTCTAAGTGCTCGCTGCATTTAAAGGGGCCCATATGTTTGACCTAGTGCTGACAGATTAAATGCACTCTATCATTTAGAAGTGTTTCGAAATGGAAAGTTCTGTAAGTGTAAAAGCAATGCACCAGCCTTGTGGCTTTAACAGCATAAGTACAGCTTTGTGTGGCCGGTAAATGGCTATTCAATTTGATGCATAGATCTCCGATCGAGTAGCATAGTGGGCTATTTGTTATACAATATCATCAATTTTCCATAAGCGTCCGACAGCTTCCCTGGCATGGATTCTCGTAGGCAATTCTCCTTCACTCACTATATTAAGTAGTTCCGAAGATCTTTGAAACCTTTTCAGAACTTTTGTGTATTGACGTCGAGCTCTCCGCCGACCATCGGCACATTGTTCGGCGTCGGTACAGTGTGACAGAGGCGCCGACACGAAGGAAACACGGTGTCGCCGACAGTCGGCAGACCGAAGTCGGTGTCGTGTTGGCCTAGTGTGAATGAGCCTTAAGGAAGCGAAAAAAATGGCACGTTAAAGAACACAATGATTAACCCTTCATTGCTCCTCTGGACGTTGCGCATCGAGATTTGCCGCGCTTAAGGTCGGGACTGCTGGCGGTCCTAATCTCGATCATGCATGCTGAGTCACGTGCAGCATGCGCGTTTGGACAACTTCAGATCTCGGACAACGTTGCCTATATAGGAACTCCAGGTGGGAGACGTTCACGGCGAATACTTATCCATACTTATCACGCCGCACCTCCCTGCAGTTTTAATTCCATCAATCACTAGGCTTTAGGTCCTTGCGCTGCTTTAAACTGCGAAAAGTATCGGCGCAAGCTGTCCCTAGCGAAGCTACGCACATCTTTAAATATCCTTGTCTGCCAGAACGTGCAGAAAGAATTCGAACTCACCTGCCAAGTCAGTAGCCAATTCCACCGCTGATTTTAGCACCTGTTCTTCGCTTCTGCCACAGCACAGAGCAGCGTCTGTGGCAGTTGACGCGACAACGTGCTTGTTTCGGAAGACCAGCTGCAGCCGCCGGGTCAGTTGCACTCCCGGCTGCAACCGTCGGCCAGTGGCCGTCGAGGCGTGCGGACGTGACAGAGCCTAATTGGGTTGTTGTCACCGACTCAAGGTGCATAAAGCAGCCTCCCTCTGCGCACGCCTGCTTCCCGAGGAAAGCCGTACTTGTCTGAGCACCGTGTGTCTCTGGGCGTATTGGTGCTGAGGTGCTGCGCATGTGGAATTATTTTCGAGATCTCCCATCGGTCTTCAAAATCGTCAACAGTGCATCCACTATCCTGGCATCCAGGTCAAAAGTACCCATGAGAGTGAAAATAAAAAGGGCTTTAATGTAGGCTATGTATGAAGAACGCTGTAAAGGGACGCTCCGGAATAACTTTGACCACATGTTTGTTTTTTTTAATCTGCACGATAAATGAGGCGCACTACTATTATTTAATTCATTTTCCAGCAAAATGTTGGACACTGCTGCTGCGTCCAGGAATAGAATCCGTGCCCATGTTCTCCGCAGCAGAACGCCATAACAACTGAATCCCTGCAGCGTGTTCGATAAGAACGAGCGTGCTAAAAGAAAATTGGGAAAGAAGCGGAGAAATAAAGAGAAGGTATGCTGTGCTGCAGGGATTGTCTTTCGTGGTATTACTTACCAAATGAAAAACACACGCCCGTGAAGTATTTTGAAAAGCTGCCAGAACAGGCGTTGCCGTGTGTACAAACACAGTGTGAACAATACACAAGATCATTGCTTATGCAAGCAGTTTCCTGAAAGGAAGGTGAGCAAACACAGTTCAACAACAAAAAAATAAAAAAACAAGAAAGCACAGCTAGCAGGTGGAACAACCCACGGGAAATTAGTATAAATCATTTACAACTTTTCACCCATTAAACTAGCGTGCTTTCATAGCCAAATACTATGCACTCCAGGACGTAAGTACAAAATGTAGTCACAGAGATTTTATTTTATTCTTTATTTACAAATGCTGCTACCTCAGATCTGGGACAAAGCAGGAAGCGGGTAAGTACATTAATATAACATACAATAGACGTGTTTACAAAACGCTCATGTAGCAATTATCGTAGGTAAGTATGTAGGTCATGTTATTTCACCATGCAATGGTAAACGGAAAAGGAAAATTTTAAGCTATCTAAGTAAGATCAGAAGGGAACAATATTCAAAGGATTGGCTCTTCGGGTTATACGCGCAGAAGAGCTAACAAATGTCACAGGTAAATCGATGAAAACAGAAGCAGGTACAATTTTGTGCAACATTATAATACTTTTACACGTGCGTCTGTGTGCCAACGGCTCAAGTGATAGGATTGCAGGATTCAGAGAAAGCGAGAAATTGCGATTATACTGGCTGCAAATAAATATAACAGCTTTCTTCTGCACAGCCTGAAGCCTTGATACGTTAGATGCGCAGTGAGGTGACCAGACAAGAGATGCATGTTCTAGAGTGGGCCTCACAAGGGATTTATAAACTGCTAGTTTGCATTTATTGCTGGCTGTTTTAGTGTTTTTTTTAAATACCCAAATCGCTTTAGCGTACTGGAACAAATTAAGCCGACGTGCCTGTGCCATGTTGAATTGCAAGAAAACGTTACACCAAGGTACTTTAACGGTGCTGACGTAAGTCAATATTTCCTCATCACTAGTGTGGGCGAAATTCAGGGGTTGTTTTTTGTCCGAAAGGTCATAGATACCATTGAAGATAATGTCCATTGGCCAGGTCTTACTCCAGTTGCAGAAAGTATTGAACGGGTTATTCAGCATCTCTTAGTCATTGACAGTGTTAATGTTAGAGTACAAGACACAGTCGCCTGCATACAAATGGAGCTTAACAGGAGTGTTAGAACATTCATGACATCATCAATGTAAATAATGAATAAATCTAGGCCTTATACCTGTGGAACACCGGAAGAAATACCCACTGAAGATGAGCACTTGATTAAATTGAAGAAACTGGGACAACAGATGAAAGTAGTCTTTTATCCAGCCAAGCAATTTATTCCCGTTTCTACCTTAAAAAATAGTTTCACTTCATAAGTAGCTTAGTATCACATACTTTGTCGAACGCTTTAGAGTAGTCAGCAAAAATGGTGTCAACCTGCCAACAAAGATTAAGTGCAAATTGAGTAAATTCAATTAGTTGCGTAACCATGGCAAAACCTAATCTGAAATATGCTGATGATGCAAAAATATGTTGTTATCATTGAGGTACTGTATAAAACGCTTATGAAGTATGTGTTCTAGTAGTCTACAGCAGGTAGATAACAAAATAATTGGTCTATAATTGGAACTTGTTTGCCTATTGCCAGTGTTGTGCATTGGTACAACTCTAGCAACCTTCCAGACACGAGGAACAGTTTGCGAATCAACAGATTCCTGAAAGATGATAGCCAGATACCACGCACAGTATTCCGAGTATTGCTTTAGGAACATGCTTGGAATGTTATACGGTCTTAGGAAAAGAAAGGTATTTATTTTTTTCAGGTTATTATAAACAAGTAACAATCACTTGTCGGACCTGTAGGCGAAGGCTAGCTGAAGGTCCGGTAAAAAAAATATAAAGGAAATCCTAGCATAGCAGGAATAAAAAAAGAGCAACAGTAGCTGTATATAGAAAGGTGTTGGTTGTTGATTCACAAGTCAACTAAAAGGAACTGAATACATCAGAGTACCAAATAACAGTGTAAGGGGCACACATCAAATGCAGGAGAATACATATCGCAATGTAAGGATGTGTACTATGATGTCATTTCTTTTACGTATCCCACAAAAAATTCCAGACAATATCGATTAGTACTGAACTGGTTGGTAAAGCATACAACTGATGAAATTCAATACGTACGTAATGAGAAAAACGACACAATCGACACAATTGCGTCATACTATTTACATGGAATAATCAGGAAATAGTCCAAAATGTAATTATTCTTGCTTTGTACAGATCCTTCAAGAAACAAAGAAAGCAAATATTGTTTTAGGGCATTAGGGAAGTTCGAGGAATTAATTACTCCCGCTGGGAGTCCGTTCCAGGTTTTAATGCTGTGAACTGTAGCATACGCTCTCCGTATATATTGCTACACGGTGCGAGATTAAAATGACCTGCAGTTACAGTTCCTGTACATCGCGAAGACGAGTAAAATATGGATGAGCTGAATGGCTGGTTGAATCTAACAACCCTATAAACACACAACGAAATGCTCTGCGGACGTAAATAGTCAAATGGTAATATGCGATATTGGTGGAATAATGAGGCCGTGTGATCGTAATTCTTAGAATGAGACATTATTCTGATTGCGCGTTTTGAAGCCTAATAATAGGATTTAATAAGGTTTATACGCCCATCCCCACGAGTCAATGCAATACCTTAAGTGACTTTCAATAAAAGCAAAATATGTAAGTCGTAAAATAGAGGTGTCAAAGTACTCGCGGGCTAGAATGAAGCCGTAGCAACCAGATGACAATCTAGAGCAGACTCTGTTTATGTGATCTTCCCATTGCAGGTGCTTATCAAAAATTACCCCAAGGTATTTTACTCGTCTTCGCGATGTACAAGAACTTGTCTGATCCAATGGAATGCTATTTATATGTATGTTTAAAGGTGTAGTATCTGCAGTTTTGAAACGTGACTGAAAAACAATATATTTTGTTTTCTTTGTGTTAATTGTTAATTTGTTAGCCAAAAACCAGCCGGAAATTCTATTTAACTCTGCATTTACCTTATGACTAAGTTCTGCACTATTATCCGCAGTTACTATAATGCATGTGTCCTCTGCGTACATCAATATTTCTGCAGAGTCTATAATTTGTTGCAGGTCATTTATGTACAAAGAAAAAAGACGCGGACCTAATACGGAGCCTTGAAGGACTCCAGTAACAATATTTTGCTTTGAAGAAGTTATGTTTTGATTTTCACGACCTGAGTTCCATCTTACATATAACTTGATGAGAAGTCAAATACTTTGCCTTGAAACCCACAATGTTGAAGTTTGTCCAATAAGATGGAATGATCCACTGTATCGAATGCTTTCTTTAAATCTAAAAAGATGACATCTACTAGTTCATTTAGTTGTAAAGCCATATTTATCTTTTGCATTAACGTCAAGACTGCAGTAGCTGTTGAGAAACGAGGTCTGAAGCCATGTTGCTGATGGCAGAGCACATTGTACTTGTCAATGAATATTTTCATCCGATTTGATAAATTTTTTTCAGAAACAGTATTGGTGATACTTAAAACAGAGAGATTGGCCTATAATTTGAAGGGTCAGACAGATCACCTTCTTTATCGATTGGAATGACTTTAGCAATTTTTAGAGAATTTGGATATATTGCTTGAGTAATAGAGTGACTGAACAGTCGACACAAAACTGGGCCTATTATATCAATATTTTCCTTTGGCACCCTTACAGCAATGCCGTCGGGTCCTGACGCTTTATTGTTTGGTGTATTACATACGTTTGAAACGATGTCACTGAGCTCTATCTCTTCTAGAATAAACGAATTTACTACTAATTAGGCGCGGGAGGAGCTTCACTATTTAGCTATGGTAGTTGAGCGGCTAGTGCTGGACCTACTGTAGTATAATACGTGTTGAAGTCTTCGACAGTGTCCGCATCGACAGTGGGAGGATAAACACACTTTTTTGTCTTTTTACCAGTAACCTCGCTTACTATTCGCCACAGTCTTTTGGAGTCGCCGGCAGCTTGACTGATACGTTTCGAATTAAAATCTCATCAGGACTCTCATCATTGACACCGCTTTGTTGCGAAATGTCCTGTACTGACCTAAGTAGTAAGCATTACTCCTATTATGCCTCCATTTGTTATACCAGTGTTCTTTTGTTTTAAGTATTTCCAAAATTTGTGTCGTCATCCATGGACAGATAGGCTGATTATAATAATTTCCAGTATATGTACTGCTACACTCATTTATCAAATGCCTAATGAAGTTTATTAAATTGGAAAACTCTATGTGTGCATTATCATTGTACACTTGTTCAAAGACGGCCTCATGGATTTTATCTCTAAGCTTCCTGTAATCTAATCAGGTCATAAGCCTCCTGTCATCCTTATTCTTTAAACTTTGGCTCTTAAATGCCCTGAAGATAGGCAAATGGTCTGAAAGAGGTAGACTGTGCACTCCACTATCAATTCCAGACTCGATGTTCGTCAATGCGTGACCTATTAGAGTAGCCGTAGTGCTTGTTACACGCGTCCGATGATATATCAAATTTCGGAAATTGAAAGATTTAAGGAGATAAGAACAATCCTTGTGTATTGGATTAAATGTATCAATGTTCCTGTCACCAACGATTACAACCTGCGTAGCTTGGCA